>NC_134471.1:54853926-55329378 GCF_964194025.1 Convolutriloba macropyga | reverse complement strand
CTGTGGTCAAAATCAGGAACAAATTTAACCTCCTCTTGCGTTTTTTCTCATTAATCTGAGCGATGCATCGGGCCAATAGGGGGATAACCAAGTTCACGTTCATAGTAAAATGGTTTCCTAATTTCCCTATGGCAGAGAAATCGAGAGAATTGAGTCTGCTCATCTCAATAAGTTGTTATTGTTTTCCTCTTACATACCAAAAGCAGTAATTTTTGAGATTGGTTTGTCCTTGCCTGCCGCATTAATTCATCCTTTTTGTTCATATAAAACTTGAAATCTGTGGGAGAATTGGTTGCTTTTCTTCTTATCCAACTGCTTTCCTTTTAGTCCTTTCCCTCAGTTGCAAATGTCAGTCAAAGAGCAGAGAATATGAGCAGTTATAGCGCCGTCTACTCATATTTAATTCTAGTCCTAGTTTGGATTTGGTCCTGGATAATCCGAGCCTAAACTGAGGCTCGTTTATGAATTATAAAAATAAAGGCTCAAACGCTAATATGTTTTTAGCACAAGCGCGCGTTAATTTGTTTGATGGGCGCTAAAAGTAGTGGTAACTAACGCTTTAAAGTATGAGCTCGAGATGCGGAATTAATTATCTTGTCATTTCTATGGCATCTAATTCTACAATTTACTCCCATTTGAAAATAAAAAAAATTACTAAAAAAATTTACTGCATCATATATAATTTTGTTCAGCTAAAGCTATTTAAATGAGTCTCAGTAATCACTTTGAGTCTTTTATCAAATTCATGGTTAAGGTGAAGGGAGATTCTATTTCTATAGTCGCGCACAACCAACAAGGATAAAATTGAGCGTCAAGGACAGCTAATCTAGCTCCGATAACTCTAAAGTATATAGGGCTTGAATATAAAAAATGTATATAAAGTTATATCATCGTTAATTTTTACTAATGTTTAACATAGAGTATTCGCCCTACAAAATGACGAAACATTGGTTTTCGTTGAGTTCGGAGATTTTTGTTAAATTTTTGTTAGTGTGGTACTGTTATAGACAGAAACTGCAGTACAGCAGAAATATCCTGATGTTAAAGATTGAAGGAATTTCACTTTGTACGAATGAAATGGCAAAAAGAAGATACAGCTGCTCCTGATGCAAAGCAGCCTCAACTGACGATATACTTGTCGGTCTTAAAAAACAATCGCAAATGGGGACTAATTTAGCTGTTTAACAGAACAATCGCGAATGGTGATAAGTGGTTAGAATAAAAAATAAATTGCAAAATGCGATCTGCAGTTTGAAAAGGTAAATATTCAAGAGGTCACAAAAGAAAACGAAGGAACAAATACATGGGACAAACTTCGAAATTTCAATTTTATTGGGCTACTAATTGGACCGTATCTGTCGTAGGTTATATCAACTACTTCCATGAATCACTTGTGGAATCACCATCTTCAACATTGATCTCGAGCTTAGCTTCTTGAGCAAGTGATTGTGCTGTTGTTTTTGACTTCTTTTCCAATTCTAGCTCAACCTCTCATTGTTGATGTCTTTTTTTCCAATCCTCTTAGGAACCCTTTTGCTTTTCTTCATTTGGATTATGTGGTTGTGACTGTTGTTTCGTTGATGTTGAGGGTTGTTGCTGAGTACAGTATTTGATAATATTAGCGGTTTGTTTCTGTTAAGCTTATGAATGCTGCATTTTGGAGGTTTGTTGCTGAGAAGTTGTGACGACCATGCTTTTTTTGGTGGGTTTCGATGTCATCATTCGTGGATGAAATCTTTTGGGGCTGGAGTTTTAAAAAGATTGCTTTTCTTTTGTCGTGAGTACCAAACTTTATGGTATATTTTAATATATGCAACTATATTGCTGATCGAAAAATATTCTACAGTAAAAAAAAATATGTTACTAATTGCTCAATTTATTATCTCTTATGCTAAATGCATTTGTTAGTAGGTGGATAGAAAGTTTTTTTTTGCTAATTGCAATTTTTCAAGGTTATCATCTTTTTTTTAATTTTGGTTGTGGTTCAGCCCTCACCACGGATTATAGAAAACTTGAAGATGGTAAGGAACAAAACCAAATATCAATGTAAGTATTTTAAGTGCCAATTTTTCTCTAAGCTTTTCCAACTAATTTATCCCAATACCCCTCACTGATGGAATATTGTTCATCATGAAAATGATGGAAAGGAGTTTGGGGGTACGCATTTGCTTCAATTGCTGTTAAGTTTTATTTTGCATATTGGGCATTTCTTAAATGATTTAGTACAAACCCTGCCGAAAATTTTTTCATGATTCTGAAAGTGATTTGATATTTCTAAATGCGTTCGGGCTCTTCTGCAAAACTAAAATACGAAAAATATAATATGTTATTGTGAATGTCAAGCATGGTCTGAAATAGACAGAGATTTTTGGATTTGGGTATCTGTTGTAGATTTTTAGGTATCTCTCTCTTTGGGTATCTCTATAACCCTACTGAGAAAGGAAATGTTTTAGGGGCGGTGTCAAGAAATTGTTTTGCTTATGACAAGCGGGCAAGGCAATCCTGATTGAGGAGTGTGTTGCATTAACATTGACTGCTGTAATAAACCGTGCAGCTGGTGAGAAAAAAATTTGAGCTAGAAAAGAATTATAAGACCGCAAAAAATTTGCTCTAACTGAAATTTTTTATCTTGTTAAGGCTGAGCCTGCGATAAATCCTCGCAGCCAACCCTCTAAAGCCAAGATATGGGAGACTAGCGAATGCAGAAAATAAAGGTTGAACATATATAGTATGGTGTTTCAAAAAGCATTTGGAGATTGAGGAGCCGCTAGCACAGTTTTTACAGAAGTTGATGGGCGATGAAATGAAAAAAAGACAATTTTTGCAAGGGAGACACGGAATTTTAGACGTTTGGAAAACTCGCACTGACACTAGAAAACGCATCAGTGATGAAATGTTTGTAACATAATAAACATGCTATATGCTATGTGCTGCTGTTCATCATCACTATTCGCGTGTATTTTTTTTGAAAACGATGACGCTTTCACGGCAGACCAATTATTGAAATTGCCCTAAATTAAACTTTGTTATGCCATGTCGTTTTTTTCTGCTTTCATTTTGAGAGAAAAAAGGAGAATAAATTTTTTTTGCGTTTGACTGACGATAAAGAGAAATAAGGGGTTTAAAGGGAGGATTTTCAATATCAGGAAGGAAATTGGAACGCCACCATAGAAAAATAACGTGGTTTTGAAAACTTCAATTAGAAAATTGTATGCAGATTCGGGGAGCTTGATGAAGGAATTATTTAGAAATAAACGAAAAAAAATAAAGAAAAAGAGGGTGAAACTATCAATTTTACTAAAATCGTGATCAGTATGTCATTAAATGCCTGGAGGACTTCTATAAAGAAAATAGTGGATGGGAATGGTATTTAAGTTGTGTTGCTACCAGGGGTTTTTGGGGTCAATGGATACCTTTCAAAAGCGACACTTAGTTGCATCAAAAAATTTTGTGGCATTTGTTCGATTTGATGTGGCGTTGGACTGAAGTTCACTTCTTAATTTGCGGACAGGAGTGGCATTGAAAATAGTAACAGTGGCTTATGTTACAAATAGAGGTTACACAAATGGGGCAATTAAAACTATCTCATCAATTAAATAGCTTGCTACGGCAGGAGATTTGCGCGATGTGAGGGGCTGGCCTTGACGATTTAGCTGCAGTTTTGCGAATCTTCGACCGGGCAAGTAACGAATGGGCATTCAATTGTTGGAGAAGGGTCAATTTGAGGCTTCTGAAGGGTGGTAAATATGTTGCTCAAGAAGAGAGTTGTTTCTAAATAGGAATAGTATTGTTACTAATGGCGAAGTTTTGTAGAGATTGGTGAAAAAAGATCTATTCTAAAATCTATTCTATTTTAAAATTGTTTGATTTCACATTGTCAGAAATGGATTTTCATCGACGGTATAAAACAAGAATTGGTTATTGTGAAGCACCCTTCAACTAAATCAAATTTTAACTAACTTAATAACTGAATAAAGAAACTTTTCGCTAAAAGCTGCTTTTAAAGGATAAAAAATTGGGTAATCTTCCATGTAAGATACACCTACAATAGTGAAAAATGGGAAAGAAAGGAAGAGGAAGAACTTTAAGGATAAAAAAGACAGGAAATTTTTTGCAGTTGACATCTGACAGTCAAAAATAAAAAGCTGTCGGTTACAATGTTGTTGAGGCAGAAAAACAGGAGAATTCTGACAAGGTGCTAATTGTCCAGTTTTATTCCATTGAAACCATCGTTGGATTATTAGGACTTTAATTTTGTTGTTTAGGGAGCAGGGTTGAATCATCAATTTGTACGGGGAATGATTCTTCTGGGTTGATAATCGCTAGAAAAAAATCCCAATACATCTTTACTATTGTCACTTTTGTAGTGTATGCTATATCACTTTCCCAATCCACGAGGTGTAAAATGAAGCAAAGTTTTAGCTTGCCAGTTGGGCTGATGGTGAAAGAATTTTCCAAAAAAATGATTTGTATTAGTGTTTCATTGAAATGGAAAAGCATTATAGAAGATCTAAATCGAAAGGAATGTGCTAATTTTGGGTCGAACGAGTTGCACATGCTTCTGAAGAATTCCCAATAAAAAGAAGATGTTGACAAAATGATAGAGCGGTCAGACCAAGCTTCTAAGTGTCAATGTGTAACACCATTAGATGAGTAACTTGAGCGTTTCCGGATGTTATGAAAGATGTTTTGAAGAACTTTTTTTGTATTAGACAATCCTTGAGGGAGTAAATCGTTCTAAAGTTTTTCTAGAGAAAATAAGATGGTTAAGAAAATATGAAGGTGCTATTTGTCTTGGATGCTAAGAGAAAGAAATCTAGAAATCGGGGAACGCTAACTAGGACTGCAAATGTTTTATAAACAATGCTGTTAGGCAGTATAACAAACATAACTACCCTGCATTCCGAAACATTGTGTATAGCTAACAGACGAACTCTTTGATGTCCAATTCTCGCCGATGGTATTTTTTCTGCTATTTGAATCATTGTTGGTAAGCCTCTTAGGGGAGAGAATTAAAATTTTTTAGCGCTAAATAAGAAAAATTTTCCAGTATTTACATTGGGGAGTAAAACTGATGCTGTATTTTACCTAGTGACCCAAAATTCAAAGTCTAAGATCAACAGAAGGGTTATATTTTTTGTTCTTGTACGGACGATTTCCCTATCTGGTAAATTGAGAGTAGTCGGTATTGACAAAGAGCACACATTGCACAAATAATACAGCTTTACTAAGAAATAAGACGGGTTTTTTTTTAATTTTTTGAGTTTTTCAATTATCAGTTTTTGACTAGATGTTTGTGGTAGGTCAATTTGGTTACAAAATTGTTGATATGAACGTCTACTTCAATGCAAACCTCAGTTATTTTTTAGCGGTTTTGATAGCTTGCAAATATTATTGCGGAGTAATGATTAAATCGTACGTAATTATGAGAGCATTGGAAAAAAAGAAGGTTTTGTCCATTTTTGAAACTGCTACGCAACACCACCGCTTTGCCTTGCACATTGGTTGTTAATTAAATGTGCGGTAAGATCTTTGGTAAAAAGTAACTTGAGTAACTACCATTTGAATGTTTTTGGATGTAAATTTACAGGGCGCTAATTTACTTAAGTCATAAATGTTTTTGTCACCAGTTTGGAAGCAATTATAGTGAATAACTCATAATTTATTAGAAAAACCATATAAATCATCTGCGGGAAAAATATTGGCTGTAATATGAGTAATAAAAACTAAATTTTTTAATATTGATAAGGAAGGAAACACAGTTTATTTTTTATATCCGGGATTTGTTTTCATCCTATCTTTGTCAGCCACAAAAAATTGCATAATTTTGTTAAGTGATAGGTACGTCAGCTAACACTGTTTGATTTTATTGGTACCTAAAATTAAAAACAAATCCGGCCTGATTGCAGGAAGAGGCATTTTGAGCGATTAGAAGACATAAACATTTTTGTTCGTTTTAACTTTTGTTTGACTATTTTGAGGAGCGTGTCCTTGTGGATTTAGTGATCATGGTTCATTCTTGGTTTCATACTTGGCCGAGACGTTTTTTTTGTGTTATGTGAAGCATTATTGCGATGCTAAGTCTCAAGTTAGAGTATTTAAAGTTTGATAGAGCTAAATAGGTAAAGCCAGAGTGATAGCGGGAAGGCGTTTTTTTGTGATTAGAAGATAATATTTGCGTTGATTAGTTTTTTTTTAATTTATTTGAGGACCGTACCGTTGTGGACGTTGGGGATTTTGGTTATCACTTGGTTGGCGTCGTTGAATAGAACCAAGGGTCACGGTAGTGTGGTTTTCTAGATTGTGATTGATGTATATGATTTGAAGTGCGGGAACAAATTTCATTCAAATCTGATTTTCGGTAAGAGCCACTTGGATTTTTTCCCTTGAACCCAGTTTATTTTTTACTACATGTTTTCCGTGTTGGAAACCATTATAGGCGGCTGAATTGTCTTGATCAACACACGGCCTTCGTTTGATTTCATAAACACTTAGGCTATTGCCATATTCAAAACACAGTGTTTGAAAGAATTGCTGTGCGTTTTTTTTATTGGTGCCTTAATCTAAAATAAATCCGGCCTGATAGCGGGAAGAGGCTTTCTTGAAGGATTAGAAGAAATATCATTTAGGTTCGAATTAACTTTTGTTTGATTACTTTGAGAAGCGTGTCCTTGTGGATGATGGGAATTTTGGTTAATTCTTAATTTCATAGTTTGGCCGACAGTATTTTCAGTTAAGTGAAGTTTTGTTGCGATGCTAAGTCTGTGGGTAGAGTATTTAAATTTTGTAGAGCTAAATGCGCAAATGTTTATCCAGTTTGTTCACTGAGGTGTAATAGTGAAATTCACATTCTACATTCAATAGAGTGTTGTTTATTTTAATCTTGTATGAATGTTTTTAATCTGGTATATTGGCAAAACGAATAGTTGGTATTGACAAAAAAAATACCTTACACAAATAATACAGTTATACTAAGAAGAAAGGTGATGAAAAAAATAAGAGCTATACTGATATGGTCTAGCTGTTGTTAAAAAAACCGTAAATTTTCATTTTTTTGGTAAGTGTTGACGCTTTGAAAAAGTTTCAACCCAAAATAAAAAGGTAGATTGATTCATCAACCAGTTCTCGTAACAGTTTTGCAGGTACTCCTAAGTCTAAACATATTGTCACAGTGGAATAAAGCAAATCTGATCGGAGTAATTTTGTTTCTTCATGCAAAACTTGAAGCTAATATGTGTCCAGTATCGTGTCCAAATTGTATTTGTAACATTGAAGGGGTTAAACCATGTTTTATGCTTCCGAATTTTGTTGTAAAAGTTTTTATACATAATATCTCTCTATTTGCTATCTTCTATTAAAGGGTTTTCAGTACAATATTGTTGTTTTTCTATTTTACTGTTAGTGTGGTACTGTTTAGACGTTTGGAAAACTCGCACTGACACTAGAAAACGCATCAGTGATGAAATGTTTGTAACATAATAAATAAGCAATGTGCTGCTGTTCATCATCACTATTCGCATGTATTTTTTTGAAAACGATTACGCTTTCACGGCAGACCAATTATTGAAATTGCCCTAAATTAAACTTTGTTATGCCATGTCGTTTTTTTTTCTGCTTTCATTTTGAGAGAAAAAAGGAGAATAATTTTTTTTGCGTTTGACTGACGATAAAGAGAAATAAGGGGTTTAAAGGGAGGATTTTCAATATCAGGAAGGAAATTGGAACGCCACCATAGAAAATAACGTGGTTTTGAAAACTTCAATTAGAAAATTGTATGCAGTTTCGGGGAGCTTGATGAAGGAGTTATTTAGAAATAAACAAAAAAAATAAAGAAAAAGAGGGGGAAACTATCAATTTTACAAAAATCGTGATTAGTATGTCATTAAATGCCTGGAGGACTTCTATAAAGAAAATAATGGATGGGAATGGTATTTAAGTTGTGTTGCTACCAGGGGTTTTTCGGGTCAATGGATACCTTTCAAAAGCGACACTTAGTTGCATCAAAAAATTTTGTTGCATTTGTTCGATTTGATGTGGCGTTGGACTGAAGTTCACTTCTTAATTTGCGGACAGGAGTGGCATTGAAAATAGTAACAGTGGCTTATGTTACAAATAGAGGTTACACAAATGGGGCAATTTCTCATCAATTAAATAGCTTGCTACGGCAGGAGATTTGCGCGATTTGAGGGGCTGGCCTTGACGATTTAGCTGCAGTTTTGCGAATCTTCGACCGGGCAAGTAACGAATGGGCATTGAATTGTTGGAGAAGGGTCAATTTGAGGCTTCTGAAGGGTGGTAAATATGTTGCTCAAGAAGAGAGTTGTTTCTAAATAGGAATAGTATTGTTACTAATGGCGAAGTTTTGTAGAGATTGGTGAAGAAAGATCTATTCTTCTGAAGAAAAGTTCCCAATCAGAGTGATCTGGTTCTGTAGTCATATTTTAAAATTGTTTGATTTCACATTGTCAGAAATGGATTTTCATTGACGGTATAAAACAAGAATTGGTTATTGTGAAGCACTCTTCAACTAAATCAAATTTTAACTAACTTAATAATTGAATAAAGAAATTTTTCGCTAAAAGCTGCTTTTAAAGGATAAAAAATTGAGTAATCTTCCATGTAAGATACAGCTACAATAGTGAAAAATGGGAAAGAAAGGAAGAGGAAGAACTTTAAGGATAAAAAAGACAGGAAATTTTTTGCAGTTGGCATCTGACAGTCAAAAATAAAAAGCTGTCGGTTACAATGTTGTTGAGGCAGAAAAACAGGAGAATTCTGACAAGGTGCTAATTGTCCAGTTTTATTCCATTGAAACCATCGTTGGATTTTTAGGACTTTAATTTTGTTGTTTAGGGAGCAGGGTTGAATCATCAATTTGTACGGGGAATGATTCTTCTGGGTTGATAATCGCTAGAAAAAAATCCCAATACATCTTTACTATTGTCACTTTTGTAGTGTATGCTATATCACTTTCCCAATCCACGAGGTGTAAAATGAAGCAAAGTTTTGGCTTGCCAGTTGGGGTGATGGTGAAAGAATTTTCCAAAGAAATGATTTGTATTAGTGTTTCATTGAAATGGAAAAGCATTATAGAAGATCTAAATCGAAAGGAATATGCTAATTTTGGGTCGAACGAGTTGCACATGCTTCTGAAGAAGTCCCAATAAAAAGAAGATGTTGACAAAATGATGGAGCCGTCAGACCAAGCTTCTAAGTGTCAATGTGTAACACCATTAGAGGAGTAACTTGAGCGTTTCCGGATGTTATGAAAGATGTTTTGAAGAACTTTTTTTGTATTAGACGATCCTTGAGGGAGTAAATCGTTCTAAAGTTTTTCTAGAGAAAATAAGATGGTTAAGAAAATATGAAGGTGCTATTTGTCTTGGATGCTAAGAGAAAGAAATCTAGAAATCGGGGAACGCTAACTAGGACTGCAAATGTTTTATAAACAATGCTGTTAGGCAGTATAACAAACATAACTACGCTGCATTCCGAAACATTGTGTCTAGCTAACAGACGAACTCTTTGATGTCCAATTCTCGCCGATGGTATTTTTTCTGCTATTTGAATCATTGTTGGTAAGCCTCTTAGGGGAGAGAATTAAAATTTTTTAGCGCTAAATAAGAAAAATTTTCCAGTATTTACATTGGGGAGTAAAACTGATGCTGTATTTTACCTAGTGACCCAAAATTCAAAGTCTAAGATCATCAGAAGGGTTATATTTTTTGTTCTTGTACGGACGATTTCCCTATCTGGTAAATTGAGAGTAGTCGGTATTGACAAAGAGCACACATTGCACAATTAATACAGCTTTACTAAGAAATAAGACGGGTTTTTTCAATTTTTTGAGTTCTTCAATTATCAGTTTCTGACTAGATGTTTGTGGTAGGTCACTTTGGTTACAAAATTGTTGATATGAACGTCTACTTCAATGCAAACCTCAGTTATTTTTTAGCGGTTTTGATAGCTTGCAAATATTATTGCGGAGTAATGATTAAATCGTACGTAATTATGAGAGCATTGGAAAAAAAGAAGGTTTTGTCCATTTTTGAAACTGCTACGCAACACCACCGCTTTGCCTTGCACATTGGTTGTTAATTAAATGTGCGGTAAGATCTTTGGTAAAAAGTAACTTGAGTAACTACCATTTGAATGTTTTTGGATGTAAATTTACAGGGCGCTAATTTACTTAAGTCATAAATGTTTTTGTCACCAGTTTGGAAGCAATTATAGTGAATAACTCATAATTTATTAGAAAAACCATATAAATCATCTGCGGGAAAAATATTGGCTGTAATATGAGTAATAAAAACTAAATTTTTTAATATTGATAAGGAAGGAAACACAGTTTATTTTTTATATCCGGGATTTGTTTTCATCCTATCTTTGTCAGCCACAAAAAATTGCATAATTTTGTTAAGTGATAGGTACGTCAGCTAACACTGTTTGATTTTATTGGTACCTAAAATTAAAAACAAATCCGGCCTGATTGCAGGAAGAGGCATTTTGAGCGATTAGAAGACATAAACATTTTTGTTCGTTTTAACTTTTGTTTGACTATTTTGAGGAGCGTGTCCTTGTGGATTTAGTGATCATGGTTCATTCTTGGTTTCATACTTGGCCGAGACGTTTTTTTTGTGTTATGTGAAGCATTATTGCGATGCTAAGTCTCAAGTTAGAGTATTTAAAGTTTGATAGAGCTAAATAGGTAAAGCCAGAGTGATAGCGGGAAGGCGTTTTTTTGTGATTAGAAGATAATATTTGCGTTGATTAGTTTTTTTTTAATTTATTTGAGGACCGTACCGTTGTGGACGTTGGGGATTTTGGTTATCACTTGGTTGGCGTCGTTGAATAGAACCAAGGGTCACGGTAGTGTGGTTTTCTAGATTGTGATTGATGTATATGATTTGAAGTGCGGGAACAAATTTCATTCAAATCTGATTTTCGGTAAGAGCCACTTGGATTTTTTCCCTTGAACCCAGTTTATTTTTTACTACATGTTTTCCGTGTTGGAAACCATTATAGGCGGCTGAATTGTCTTGATCAACACACGGCCTTCGTTTGATTTCATAAACACTTAGGCTATTGCCATATTCAAAACACAGTGTTTGAAAGAATTGCTGTGCGTTTTTTTTATTGGTGCCTTAATCTAAAATAAATCCGGCCTGATAGCGGGAAGAGGCTTTCTTGAAGGATTAGAAGAAATATCATTTAGGTTCGAATTAACTTTTGTTTGATTACTTTGAGAAGCGTGTCCTTGTGGATGATGGGAATTTTGGTTAATTCTTAATTTCATAGTTTGGCCGACAGTATTTTCAGTTAAGTGAAGTTTTGTTGCGATGCTAAGTCTGTGGGTAGAGTATTTAAATTTTGTAGAGCTAAATGCGCAAATGTTTATCCAGTTTGTTCACTGAGGTGTAATAGTGAAATTCACATTCTACATTCAATAGAGTGTTGTTTATTTTAATCTTGTATGAATGTTTTTAATCTGGTATATTGGCAAAACGAATAGTTGGTATTGACAAAAAAAATACCTTACACAAATAATACAGTTATACTAAGAAGAAAGGTGATGAAAAAAATAAGAGCTATACTGATATGGTCTAGCTGTTGTTAAAAAAACCGTAAATTTTCATTTTTTTGGTAAGTGTTGACGCTTTGAAAAAGTTTCAACCCAAAATAAAAAGGTAGATTGATTCATCAACCAGTTCTCGTAACAGTTTTGCAGGTACTCCTAAGTCTAAACATATTGTCACAGTGGAATAAAGCAAATCTGATCGGAGTAATTTTGTTTCTTCATGCAAAACTTGAAGCTAATATGTGTCCAGTATCGTGTCCAAATTGTATTTGTAACATTGAAGGGGTTAAACCATGTTTTATGCTTCCGAATTTTGTTGTAAAAGTTTTTATACATAATATCTCTCTATTTGCTATCTTCTATTAAAGGGTTTTCAGTACAATATTGTTGTTTTTCTATTTTACTGTTAGTGTGGTACTGTTTAGACGTTTGGAAAACTCGCACTGACACTAGAAAACGCATCAGTGATGAAATGTTTGTAACATAATAAATAAGCAATGTGCTGCTGTTTATCATCACTATTCGCATGTATTTTTTTGAAAACGATTACGCTTTCACGGCAGACCAATTATTGAAATTGCCCTAAATTAAACTTTGTTATGCCATGTCGTTTTTTTTTCTGCTTTCATTTTGAGAGAAAAAAGGAGAATAATTTTTTTTGCGTTTGACTGACGATAAAGAGAAATAAGGGGTTTAAAGGGAGGATTTTCAATATCAGGAAGGAAATTGGAACGCCACCATAGAAAATAACGTGGTTTTGAAAACTTCAATTAGAAAATTGTATGCAGTTTCGGGGAGCTTGATGAAGGAGTTATTTAGAAATAAACAAAAAAAATAAAGAAAAAGAGGGGGAAACTATCAATTTTACAAAAATCGTGATTAGTATGTCATTAAATGCCTGGAGGACTTCTATAAAGAAAATAATGGATGGGAATGGTATTTAAGTTGTGTTGCTACCAGGGGTTTTTCGGGTCAATGGATACCTTTCAAAAGCGACACTTAGTTGCATCAAAAAATTTTGTTGCATTTGTTCGATTTGATGTGGCGTTGGACTGAAGTTCACTTCTTAATTTGCGGACAGGAGTGGCATTGAAAATAGTAACAGTGGCTTATGTTACAAATAGAGGTTACACAAATGGGGCAATTTCTCATCAATTAAATAGCTTGCTACGGCAGGAGATTTGCGCGATTTGAGGGGCTGGCCTTGACGATTTAGCTGCAGTTTTGCGAATCTTCGACCGGGCAAGTAACGAATGGGCATTGAATTGTTGGAGAAGGGTCAATTTGAGGCTTCTGAAGGGTGGTAAATATGTTGCTCAAGAAGAGAGTTGTTTCTAAATAGGAATAGTATTGTTACTAATGGCGAAGTTTTGTAGAGATTGGTGAAGAAAGATCTATTCTTCTGAAGAAAAGTTCCCAATCAGAGTGATCTGGTTCTGTAGTCATATTTTAAAATTGTTTGATTTCACATTGTCAGAAATGGATTTTCATTGACGGTATAAAACAAGAATTGGTTATTGTGAAGCACTCTTCAACTAAATCAAATTTTAACTAACTTAATAATTGAATAAAGAAATTTTTCGCTAAAAGCTGCTTTTAAAGGATAAAAAATTGAGTAATCTTCCATGTAAGATACAGCTACAATAGTGAAAAATGGGAAAGAAAGGAAGAGGAAGAACTTTAAGGATAAAAAAGACAGGAAATTTTTTGCAGTTGGCATCTGACAGTCAAAAATAAAAAGCTGTCGGTTACAATGTTGTTGAGGCAGAAAAACAGGAGAATTCTGACAAGGTGCTAATTGTCCAGTTTTATTCCATTGAAACCATCGTTGGATTTTTAGGACTTTAATTTTGTTGTTTAGGGAGCAGGGTTGAATCATCAATTTGTACGGGGAATGATTCTTCTGGGTTGATAATCGCTAGAAAAAAATCCCAATACATCTTTACTATTGTCACTTTTGTAGTGTATGCTATATCACTTTCCCAATCCACGAGGTGTAAAATGAAGCAAAGTTTTGGCTTGCCAGTTGGGGTGATGGTGAAAGAATTTTCCAAAGAAATGATTTGTATTAGTGTTTCATTGAAATGGAAAAGCATTATAGAAGATCTAAATCGAAAGGAATATGCTAATTTTGGGTCGAACGAGTTGCACATGCTTCTGAAGAAGTCCCAATAAAAAGAAGATGTTGACAAAATGATGGAGCCGTCAGACCAAGCTTCTAAGTGTCAATGTGTAACACCATTAGAGGAGTAACTTGAGCGTTTCCGGATGTTATGAAAGATGTTTTGAAGAACTTTTTTTGTATTAGACGATCCTTGAGGGAGTAAATCGTTCTAAAGTTTTTCTAGAGAAAATAAGATGGTTAAGAAAATATGAAGGTGCTATTTGTCTTGGATGCTAAGAGAAAGAAATCTAGAAATCGGGGAACGCTAACTAGGACTGCAAATGTTTTATAAACAATGCTGTTAGGCAGTATAACAAACATAACTACCCTGCATTCCGAAACATTGTGTCTAGCTAACAGACGAACTCTTTGATGTCCAATTCTCGCCGATGGTATTTTTTCTGCTATTTGAATCATTGTTGGTAAGCCTCTTAGGGGAGAGAATTAAAATTTTTTAGCGCTAAATAAGAAAAATTTTCCAGTATTTACATTGGGGAGTAAAACTGATGCTGTATTTTACCTAGTGACCCAAAATTCAAAGTCTAAGATCAACAGAAGGGTTATATTTTTTGTTCTTGTACGGACGATTTCCCTATCTGGTAAATTGAGAGTAGTCGGTATTGACAAAGAGCACACATTGCACAATTAATACAGCTTTACTAAGAAATAAGACGGGTTTTTTCAATTTTTTGAGTTTTTCAATTATCAGTTTCTGACTAGATGTTTGTGGTAGGTCACTTTGGTTACAAAATTGTTGATATGAACGTCTATTTCATTGCAAACCTCAGTTAATTTTTAGCGGTTTTGATAGCTTGCAAATATTATTGCGGAGTAATGATTAAATCGTACGTAATTATGGGAGCATTGGAACAAAAGAAGGTTTTGTCCATTTTTTGAAACTGCTACGCAACACCACCGCTTTGCCTTGCACATTGGTTGTTAATTAAATGTGCGGTAAGATCTTTGGTAAAAAAGTAACTAGAGTAACTACCATTTGAATGTTTTTGGATGTAAATTTACAGGGCGCTAATTTACTTAAGGCATAAATGTTTTTGTCACCAGCTTGGAAGCAATTATAGTGAATAACTCATAATTTATTAGAAAAATCATATAAATCATCTGCGGGAAAAATATTGGCTGTAATATGAGTAATAAAAACAAAATTTATTAATATTGATAAGGAAGGAAACACAGTTTATTTTTTATATCCGGGATTTCTTTTCATCCTATTTTTGTCAGCCACAAAAAATTGCATAATTTTGTTAACTGATAGGTACGTCAGCTAACACTGTTTGATTTTATTGGTACCTAAAATTAAAAAAAAAATCCGGCCTGATTGCAGGAAGAGGCATTTTGAGCGATTAGAAGACATAAACAATTTTGTTCGTATTAACTTTTGTTTGACTATTTTGAGGAGCGTGTCCTTGTGAATTTAGTGATCATGGTTCATTCTTGGTTTCATACTTGGCCGAGACGTTTTTTTTGTGTTATGTGAAGCAATATTGCGATGCTAAGTCTCAAGTTAGAGTATTTAAAGTTTGATAGAGCTAAATAGGTAAAGCCAGAGTGATAGCGGGAAGGCGTTTTTTGTGATTAGAAGATAATATTTGCGTTGATTGGTTTTTTTCAATTTTTTTGAGGACCGTACCGTTGTGGACGTTGGGGATTTTGGTTATCACTTGGATGGCGTCGTTGAATGCAACCAAGGGTCATGGTAGTGTGGTTTTCTAGATTGGGATTGATGTATATGATTTGAAGTGCGGGAACAAATTTCATTCAAATCTGATTTTTGGTAAGAGCCATTTGGATTTTTTCCCTTGAATCCAGTTTATTTTTTACTACATGTTTTCCGTGTTGGAAACCATTATAGGCGGCTGAATTGTCTTGATCAACACACGGCCTTCGTTTGATTTCATAAACACTTAGGCTATTGCCATGTTCAAAACACAGTGTTTGAAAGAATTGCTGTGCGTTTTTTTTATTGGTGCCTTAATCTAAAATAAATCCGGCCTGATAGCGGGAAGAGGCTTTTTTGAAGGATTAGAAGAAATATCACTTGGATTCGAAATAACTTTTGTTTGATTACTTTGAGAAGCGTGTCCTTGTGGATGATGGTTAATTCTTAATTTCATAGTTTGGCCGACAGTATTTTCAGTTAAGTGAAATTTTGTTGCGATGCTAAGTCTGTGGGTAGAGTATTTAAATTTTGTAGAGCTAAATGCGCAAATGTTTATCCAGTTTGTTCAACGAGGTGTAATAGTGAAATTCACATTCTACATTCATTAGAGTGTTGTTTATTTTGTTCTTGTATGAATGTTTTTAATCTGGTATATTGGCAAAACGAATACTTGGTATTGACAAAAAAAAATACCTTACACAAATAATACAGTTATACTAAGAAGAATGGTGATGAAAAAAATAAGAGCTATACTGATATGGTCTAGCTAATGTTAAAAAAACCGTAAATTTTCATTTTTTTGGTAAGTGTTGACGCTTTGAAAAAGTTTCAACCCAAAATAAAAAGGTAGATTGATTCATCAACCAGTTCTCTTAACAGTTTTGCAGGTACTCCTAAGTCTAAACATATTGTCACAGTGGAATAAAGCAAATCTGATCGGAGTAATTTTGTTTCTTCATGCAAAACTTGAAGCTAATATGTGTCCTGTATCGTGTCCAAATTGTATTTGTAACATTGAAGGGGTTAAACCATGTTTTATGCTTCCGAATTTTGATGTAAAAGTTTTTATACATAATATCTCTCTATTTGCTATCTTCTATTAAGTGGTTTTCAGTACAATATTGTTGTTTTTCTATTTTACTGTTAGTGTGGTACTGTTTAGACGTTTGGAAAACTCGCACTGACACTAGAAAACGCATCAGTGATGAAATGTTTGTAACATAATAAATATGCAATGTGCTGCTGTTCATCATCACTATTCGCGTCTATTTTTTTTAAAACGATTACGCTTTCACGGCAGACCAATTATTGAAATTGCCCTAAATTAAACTTTGTTATGCCGTGTCGTTTTTTTTCTGCTTTCATTTTGAGAGAAAAAAGGAGAATAATTTTTTTTGCGTTTGACTGACGATAAAGAGAAATAAGGGGTTTAGAGGGAGGATTTTCAATATCAGGAAGGATATTGAAACGCCGCCATAGAAAAATAACGTGGTTTTGAAAACTTCAATTAGAAAATTGTATGCAGTTTCGGGGAGCTTGATGAAGGAATTATTTAGAAATAAACGAAAAAAATAAGGAAAAAGAGGGTGAAACTATCAATTTTACTAAAATCGTGATCAGTATGTCATTAAATGCCTGGAGGACTTCTATAAAGAAAATAATGGATGGGAATGGTATTTAAGTTGTGTTGCTACCAGGGGTTTTTGGGGTCAATGGATACCTTTCAAAAGCGACACTTAGTTGCATCAAAAAATTTTTGGCATTTGTTCGATTTGATGTGGCGTTGGACTGAAGTTCACTTCTTAATTTGCGGACAGGAGTGGCATTGAAAATAGTAACAGTGGTTTATGTTACAAATAGAGGTTACACAAATGGGGCAATTAAAACTATCTCATCAATTAAATAGCTTGCTACGGCAGGAGATTTGCGCGATGTGAGGGGCTGGCCTTGACAATTTAGCTGCAGTTTTGCGAATCTTCGACCGGGCAAGTAACGAATGGGCGTTCAATTGTTGGAGAAGGGTCAATTTGAGGCTTCTGAAGGGTG
This sequence comes from Convolutriloba macropyga, assembly GCF_964194025.1. Classification (NCBI taxonomy): domain Eukaryota; kingdom Metazoa; phylum Xenacoelomorpha; order Acoela; family Convolutidae; genus Convolutriloba; species Convolutriloba macropyga. Next base: position 55,311,912 of record NC_134471.1, on the reverse strand, counting down.
GTAAATATGTTGCTCAAGAAGAGAGTTGTTTCTAAATAGGAATAGTATTGTTACTAATGGCGAAGTTTTGTAGAGATTGGTGAAGAAAGATCTATTCTGCTGAAGAAGAGTTCCCAATCAGAGTGATCTGGTTCTGTAGTCATATTTTAAAATTGTTTGATTTCACATTGTCAGAAATGGATTTTCATCGACGGTATAAAACAAGAATTGGTTATTTTGAAGCACCCTTCAACTAAATCAAATTTTAACTAACTTAATAATTGAATAAAGAAACTTTTCGCTAAAAGCTGCTTTTAAAGGATAAAAAATTGAGTAATCTTCCATGTAAGATACACCTACAATAGTGAAAAATGGGAAAGAAAGGAAGAGGAAGAACTTTAAGGATAAAAAAGACAGGAAATTTTTTGCAGTTGACATCTGACAGTCAAAAATAAAAAGCTGTCGGTTGCAATGTTGTTGAGGCAGAAAAACAGGAGAATTCTGACAAGGTGCTAATTGTCCAGTTTTATTCCATTGAAACCATCGTTGGATTTTTAGGACTTTAATTTTGTTGTTTAGGGAGCAGGGTTGAATCAACAGTTTGTACGGGGAATGATTCTTTTGGGTTGATAATCGCTAGAAAAAAATCCCAATACATCTTTACTATTGTCACTTTTGTAGTGTATGCTATATCACTTTCCCAATCCACGAGGTGTAAAATGAAGCAAAGTTTTAGCTTGCCAGTTGGGGTTATGGTGAAGGATTTTCCGAAGAAATGATTTGTATTAGTGTTTCATTGAAATGGAAAAGCATTATAGAAGATCTAAATCGAAAGGAATGTGCTAATTTAGGTCGAACGAGTTGCACTTGCTTCTGAAGAATTCCCAATAAAAAGAAGATGTTGACAAAATGATGGAGCCGTCAGACCAAGCTTCTAAGTGTCAATGTGTAACACCATTACAGGAGTAACTTGAGCGTTTCCGGATGTTATGAAAGATGTTTTGAAGAACTTTTTTTGTATTAGACGATCCTTGAGGGAGTAAATAGTTCTAAAGTTTTTCTAGAGAAAATAATATTGTTAAGAAAATATGAAGGTGCTATTTGTCTTGGATGCTAAGAGAAAGAAATCTAGAAATCGGGGAACGCTAACTAGGACTGCAAATGTTTTATAAACAATGCTGTTAGGCAGTATAACAAACATAACTACCCTGCATTCCGAAACATTGTGTATAGCTAACAGACGAACTCTTTGATTTCCAATTCTCGCCGATGGTATTTTTTCTGCTATTTGAATCATTGTTGGTAAGCCTCTTAGGGGAGAGAATTAAAATTTTTTAGCGCTAAATAAGAAAAATTTTCCAGTATTTACATTGGGGAGTAAAACTGATGCTGTATTTTACCTAGTGACCCAAAATTCAAAGTCTAAGATCAACAGAAGGGTTATATTTTTTGTTCTTGTACGGACGATTTCCCTATCTGGTAAATTGAGAGTAGTCGGTATTGACAAAGAGCACACATTGCACAATTAATACAGCTTTACTAAGAAATAAGACGGGTTTTTTCAATTTTTTGAGTTTTTCAATTATCAGTTTCTGACTAGATGTTTGTGGTAGGTCACTTTGGTTACAAAATTGTTGATATGAACGTCTATTTCATTGCAAACCTCAGTTAATTTTTAGCGGTTTTGATAGCTTGCAAATATTATTGCGGAGTAATGATTAAATCGTACGTAATTATGGGAGCATTGGAACAAAAGAAGGTTTTGTCCATTTTTTGAAACTGCTACGCAACACCACCGCTTTGCCTTGCACATTGGTTGTTAATTAAATGTGCGGTAAGATCTTTGGTAAAAAAGTAACTAGAGTAACTACCATTTGAATGTTTTTGGATGTAAATTTACAGGGCGCTAATTTACTTAAGGCATAAATGTTTTTGTCACCAGCTTGGAAGCAATTATAGTGAATAACTCATAATTTATTAGAAAAATCATATAAATCATCTGCGGGAAAAATATTGGCTGTAATATGAGTCATAAAAACAAAATTTATTAATATTGATAAGGAAGGAAACACAGTTTGTTTTTCATATCCGGGATTTCTTTTCATCCTATTTTTGTCAGCCACAAAAAATTGCATAATTTTGTTAGGTGATAGGTACGTCAGCTAACACTGTTTGATTTTATTGGTACCTAAAATTAAAAAAAAATCCGGCCTGATTGCAGGAAGAGGCATTTTGAGCGATTAGAAGACATAAACAATTTTGTTCGTATTAACTTTTGTTTGACTATTTTGAGGAGCGTGTCCTTGTGGATTTAGTGATCATGGTTCATTTTGGTTTCATACTTGGCCGAGACGTTTTTTTGTGTTATGTGAAGCATTATTGCAATGCTAAGTCTCAAGATAGAGTACTTGAAGTTTGATAGAGCTAAATAGGTAAAACCAGAGTGATAGCGGGAAGGCGTTTTTTTGTGATTAGAAGATAATATTTGCGATGATTGGTTTTTTTAAATTTTTTTGAGGACCGTACCGTTGTGGACGTTGGGGATTTTGGTTATCACTTGGTTGGCGTCGTTGAATGGAACCAAGGTTCACGGTAGTGTGGTTTTCTAGATTGGGATTGATGTATATGATTTGAAGTGCGGGAACAAATTTCATTCAAATCTGATTTTCGGTAAGAGCCACTTGGATTTTTTCCCTTAAATCCAGTTTATTCTTTACTACATACTTTCCGTGTTGGAAACCATTATAGGCGGCTGCATTGTCTTGATCAGCACACGGCCTCCGTTTGATTTCATAAACACTAAGGCTATTGCCATGTTTAAAACACAGTGTTTGAAAGAATTGCTGTGCGTTTTTTTTATTGGTGCCTTAATCTAAAATGAATCCGGCCTGATAGCGGGAAGAGGATTTTTTGAAGGATTAGAAGAAATATCATTTGGGTTCGAATTAACTTTTGTTTGGTTACTTTGAGAAGCGTGTCCTTGTGGATGATGGGAATTTTGGTTAATTCTTAATTTCATAGTTTGGCCAACAGTATTTTCAGTTAAGTGAAATTTTGTTGCGATGCTAAGTCTGTGGGTAGAGTATTTAAATTTTGTAGAACTAAATGCGCAAATGTTTATCCAGTTTGTTCACTGAGGTGTAATAGTGAAATTCACATTCTACATTCAATAGAGTGTTGTTTATTTTGTTCTTGTATGAATGTTTTTAATCTGGCATATTGGCAAAACGAATAGTTGTTATTGACAAAAAATACCTTACACAAATAATACAGTTATACTAAGAAGAAAGGTGATGAAAAAAATAAGAGCTATACTTATATGGTCTAGCTGTTGTTAAAAAAACCGTAAATTTTCATTTTTTTGGTAAGTGTTGACGCTTTGAAAAGGTTTCAACCCAAAATAAAAAGGTAGATTGATTCATCAAACAGTTCTTGTAACAGTTTTGCAGGTATTCCTAAGTCTAAACATATTGTCACAGTGGAATAAAGCAAATCTGATCGGAGTAATTTTGTTTCTTCATGCAAAACTTGAAGCTAATATGTGTCCAGTATCGTGTCCAAATTGTATTTGTAACATTGAAGGGGTTAAATCATGTTTTATGCTTCCGAATTTTGATGTAAAAATTTATACATAATATCTCTCTATTTGCTATCTTCTATTAAAGGGTTTTCAGTACAATATTGTTGTTTTTCTATTTTACTGTTAGTGTGATACTGGTTTTCAATTGCGCTTTGAGCAATTGGAGCACTAGCTCTTTTTTTGTCCAAAAAGACAGAAGAAGACACAATATTCTTAATGATTTCTAAACAAAGAAAGCACGCATTATCATACCAATTTTTTTCGAGAAAAAAATTTACTGAGCCGAAGGTACGCTTGAACACAATTGAGGAAACATTGTATTGACTACAACAAATAAAGGTAGAATTGTCTGTTTAATCCCATTGCTAAAACAAAAATGTATTTCTGCGTGTGATCAATTTGTCTACCCATGACAATTCTCTTAAAATTTTTTGAAGACTATTTTTCATCTGAATGTAAAATGTCCCAAAAAATTTTTAGTTGAGTAGGTGTGCAAAAATTGGCTCGATGAGGTTCATATCCGATACTTTTTCGAATAGAAACTGCTAAATTTGAGGCAAAAACTCTCGGCGATTGTTAAGGAACAATTGCTGGCCTTAAATGATACCAAGAATCATTACTATTAATATCAAGTTGGTGGGAATCTTTGCGAAATCCAACAAAATTTACTTCGTTATTAGCAGTATAATGTTGTCTAGTATTATGGTCCACAAAAATATTTCTATCATTATAATGAATAGGAATCCTGTCATAACGCTGATCAAGAACTTTGAGTAGAAACTTAAATTTTGTTTTTTGCTCCGAATAATATTTTTCAGATCGCAATTGGAATCTTTTTCTTCGGAATGGTAATATGTTTGAATGCACCTATAATAGCAATTACTATTTTCCTGATAATTTTTAAACAAAAAAAAAACACGGAAAATCATACCAATTTTTTTGAGGTGAAAATTTACTGAGCCGAAGGTACGCTTGAACACAATTGAGGAAACATTGTATTGACTACAACAAATAAAGGTAGAATTGTCTGTTTAATCCCATTGCTAAAACAAAAATGTATTCTTGCGTGTGATCAATTTGTCTACCCATGACAATTCTCTTAAAATTTTTTGAAGACTATTTTTCATCTGAATGTAAAATGTCCCAAAAAGTTTTTAGTTGAGTTGGTGTGCAAAAATCGGCTCGATGAGGTTCATATCCGATACTTTTTCGAATAGAAACTGCTAAATTTGAGGCAAAAACTCTCGGCGATTGTTAAGGAACAATTGCTGGCCTTAAATGATACCAAGAATCATTACTATTAATATCAAGTTGGTGGGAATCTTTGCGAAATCCAACAAAATTTACTTCGTTATTAGCAGTATAATGTTGTCTAGTATTATGGTCCACAAAAATATTTCTATCATTATAATGAATAGGAATCCTGTCATAACGCTGATCAAGAACTTTGAGTAGAAACTTAAATTTTGTTTTTTGCTCCGAATAATATTTTTCAGATCGCAATTGGAATCTTTTTCTTCGGAATGGTAATATGTTTGAATGCACCTATAATAGCAATTACTATTTTCCTGATAATTTTTAAACAAAAAAAAAACACGGAAAATCATACCAATTTTTTTGAGGTGAAAATTTACTGAGCCGAAGGTACGCTTGAACACAATTGAGGAAACATTGTATTGACTACAACAAATAAAGGTAGAATTGTCTGTTTAATCCCATTGCTAAAACAAAAATGTATTCTTGCGTGTGATCAATTTGTCTACCCATGACAATTCTCTTAAAATTTTTTGAAGACTATTTTTCATCTGAATGTAAAATGTCCCAAAAAGTTTTTAGTTGAGTTGGTGTGCAAAAATCGGCTCGATGAGGTTCATATCCGATACTTTTTCGAATAGAAACTGCTAAATTTTAGGCAAAAACTCTCGGCGATTGTTAAGGAACAATTGCTGGCCTTAAATGATAACAAGAATCATTACTATTAATATCAAGTTGGTGGGAATCATTGCGAAATCCCACAAAATTTACTTCGTTATTAGCAGTATAATGTTGTCTAGTATTATGGTCCACAAAAAAATTTCTATCATTATAATGAATAGGAATCCTGTCATAACGCTGATCAAGAACTTTGAGTAGAAACTTAAATTTTTGACATTGATAAAACCAACCCAGGCTGCCATCTGTCTCGAAAAACAATGAACGGTTGCTGGTGAGCATGAATACAATTAAACAATTATTTTGAGAGAATAACATAAGTGTCCATTGTTTTCTGGGTGCACTCAACTTCACATTGTTTCATGAATCCCACTTTTCCACTCGTGTTCTACTTGCTGGGACTTGAAATAAACTATGTAGTGCATTTTTTCCGCGATAATAACGTCATAATCCAACTTATCTTTCACTACATGTTTTTCGTGTTGGAAGCCACTATAGGCGTCTGAATTATCTTGATCAGCAGACGGCACTCGTTTGAATTCATAAACACTTAAGCTATTTTCATGTTCAACAAAAAGTGTTTGAAAAAATTGTTTTGCAAAGAATTGTTGTGGTGTTTGTGGTGCGTCACTTTGGTTACACTATTTTTGATGTAAACGCCTATTTCATTACAAACCTTAGTTATGTTTGTAATGTTTTCCGGTTGTGTTAGCTTGCAAATATTATTCTGGAAAAATGATTAAATCGTATGTATTTCTGGGAGCATTGGGTACAAAAGAAAGCTTTGACCATTTATTAAAACTTTTACGCAAAACCAACGCATTTGCCTTGCACGTTGGTACTTAATTAAATGTTCGGTAAGATCTTTGGTGAAGAGTAACTTGATTATCTACCATTTGAATGTTTTTGGAAGTAAATTTGCAGGGAGCCAATTTACTTAAGACATAAATGTTTTCGTCATCAGTTTGGGAGCAATTGTAGTGAATAACTCACAATTTATTCGAAAAATCATATATATCATCAGAGGGAAAATTATTAGCTGTAATATGAGTAATAAAAACTAAAAAATTCCATATTGATAAGGAAGGAAATTCAGTTTATTTTTTATAATGGGGATTTCTATTTCATCCTGTTTTTGTCAGCCACAAGAAATTTGATAAATTTGTTTAGTGATAGGTACGTAAGCTCACACTGTTTGTTTTTTTTTGGTATCTAAAATTAAAATAAATCCGGCCTGATTGCGGGAAGAGGCGTTATTGTGCGATTAGAAGACATAACAGTTTTGTTCGCATTAAATTCTGTTTGATTATTTTGAGGATAGTGTCCTAGTGGATGTGGGGATTTTGGTTAAATCTTGGTTCCGAGCAAAGTACTGAGCCGAAGGTACGCTTGAACACAATTGAGGAAACATTGTGGTGACTACAACAAATCAAGGTAGATGTGTCTCTTTATTCCCATAGTTGAAGCAAAAATATATTCCTGCGTGTGATCAATTTGTCTCCCTATGACGATTCTGTTAAAATGTTTTAAGGCTATTTTCCTGCATCTGAATGTAAATTGCCCCAAGAAGTTCTTTTTTGTGTAGGTGTGTATATACTGGCTCCATGAGGTTCATATCCGATACTTTTTTGGGAGAGAAACAGCAAAACTGCAAATTTGCGGCAAAAACTCTGGGTGACTGTAGAAGAACAAATGTTGGCCTTAAAAGATAGCAAGAATTATCAATATTAATAAAAAGTTGGTGAGCATCTTTGCAAACTCCAACACATTTTACTTAATTGAAAGCAGGGTAATGTTGTTTACTGATAATGTCGAAAAAATTTTTTCTTTCATTGTAGTGAACAGGAACCCTGTCATAACACTGATCAAGAACTTTGAGTGGGGACATAAATTTTTTGACATTGATAAAACCAACTCATGCTGCCATCTGTGTTGAAAAACAGTGAACGGTTGCTGATGAGCATGAATTAAACAATTTTTTTGAGTGAATATTATAACTGTCATTTTTTTGTGGTGCGGTCAAGTTCACATTTATTCATGGACCACACTTTTCCATGCGTTTTCTACTTGCTTGGAATTGAAATAAACTATAAGTGCATTTTTACCGCGAGAATAACGTTTTAATCCTGTTGATCTTTTACTACATGTTTTCCGCGTTGGAAACCACTATAGGCGGCTTAATTGTCTTGATCACCAGACGGCACTTGTTTGAATTCAAAAGCAATTAAGCTATTGTCATGTTCAACACAAAGTGTTTGAAAGAAATGTTGTGCATTTTTTCCACTTGCTACGCCAACTTTCGTAATAAATCCACTAGTAAAATGATGGTGACCTGGTTCTGCAGTCAAATTTTAAAAATTTTTGGTTTACGAAATGGTTTGGTTTGTCAAAAATGGTTTTTTCGATGGTATAAAACAAGAATTTGTTATTGCGAAGCACCCTTCAACTAAAGTAGTTTTAAACAAACTTAATAATTAGATAAAGAAACATTTTGCTAAATGCTGCTTTTAAAGGAGAAAAAAATTGAGTAATCTTTAATGTCAGATAAACCTCCAATAGTGAAAAGAGGGAACAAAAAGAAGAGAAAGACCTTTAAGGATGAAAAAGATAGGAAGTTCTTTTTTTAGAAGTATGCTTTGTGCTGGCGTGTTTGATTCAGCGCTGTCTACGAAAAAAATTGTAGTTGACATCTGAGTGTTAGAAAAAATTGTCGGTTACACCGTTGTTCAGGTAGAAAAAAGGGAATTCTGAGAGGGTAGTAATTGTCAAGTCTGATTTCGCTGAAAGCATCGTTGAATTTTTGAATTTTTATTTTTTTGTTGTTTAGGGAACAGGGTAGGGTATTCATTTTGTACAGGGAATGATTCTTCTGGGTCGATAATTGCTAGAAAGAAGTCAATCCACGAGGTGTAAGATGAAACAACGTTTTAGTTTGCCAGTTGGGGTGGTGGTGAAAGAATTCACCAAGAATGTTATTTGTACTAGTCATCCAATGAAATAGAAAGGCATTATAGAAGATTTAAATCGAAAAAAATGGGGTAAATTAGATCAAATGTGTTGCACAGGCCTCTGAAGAATTCCCAATAAGGAGAAGCTTGCAAGAAAGTGATGTAGCCGTCAGACCAAGTTTCAATGTGTAACACCAGTAGGTAAGTAATTTGATCGTTTTTGGATATTTTGAAAGATTTTTCAAAAAATATTTTCCGTATTAAACAACTCCTGATGGAATAAGTCCTCCAAAATTTTTCTAGAGAAAAAAGTTTCAATGTTTGTAGATTCTAGAGAAAAAAAGTTTCAATGTTTGTAGAATTTTCAACCCAAAATAAAAAGTTTGATTGATTCATCAACCAGTTCTCGTAACAGTAGGAAAACTTTTAATTTTTTGCAGTTACTTCTAAATCTAAACATATTGTCATAGTGGAATGAAGCAATTTTGATCGGAACAGTTTTTTTTCTGCATGCAATAGTTGAAGCTAATATGTGTCCGGTATGTTGTCAAAATGTTGTCCTGGATTTGAAAGATGTAAGGGTATTAAACCAAGTTTTCTGCCTCCGAATTATGTGGTAAATATGGATACACAAAATTTTCATTCCTTTTTGCTATCTTCTAGTAATGGATGGTGAGTACAATGCTGTTGTTTTTCTCTTTTACTGTTAGTGTGGTAATGGTTTTTAATTGCGCTTTGAGCACTTGGAGCATTAGTTATATTTTCGGGCGAGAAGACAGACGTATAGAGAGATAGATTAAATAATTTGTACCTTACTCCGAACTCTATTTTTCATAACGCAAGTGTTTTGTTCGAGATGATAATGTGTTCAAAGGCACCTATAATTGCGACTACTATATCACTGATGATTTTTAAATAAAGAATGCACGCAAAATTATACCAAATTTTTCAAGGTAAAAACTTACTGAGCCGAAGGTACGCTTGAGGTTCATTTGAGGAAACATTGTGGTGACTAGAACAAATCAAGGTAGGTTTGTCTGTTTATTCCAATTGCTGAAGCAAAAATGTGTTCTAGCGTGTGATCAATTTGTCTACCTATGACAATTCTGTTAAAATTTGTTCGAGGCTAATTCCTTGCATCTGAATGTATATTCTTGCCCCAAGAAGTTTTCTGTTGATTAGGTGTGCAAATACGGGCTCCATGAGGTTCATATCCATAAATTTTTGGTATAGAAACGGCAAAACTGCCAATTTGCGGCAGAACCTGTGGCTGATTGTAAAGGAACAATTGCTACCAAGAATTATCACTGTTAATAACATGTTGGTGGGCATCTTTGCGAACTCCAACACATTTTACTTCGTTATAAGCAGGATAATGTTGTCTAGTATTATGGTCGACAAAAAAATTTCTATCATTATAATGAATAGAAATGCTGTCACAACACTGATTAAGAACTTTGTGAGGGGACTTATGTTTTTTGACATTGATAAAACCAACCGATGCTGTCATTTGTGTTGAAAACCAATAAACGGTTGCCGGTGAGCATGAAAACAATCAAATGATTATTTTGAGTGAATAACATAAGTGTCATTTATTTTCTGTGTTTGCTCAACTTCACATTGTTTCGTGGACCACACTTTTCCATGCGTGAACAATCAAATGATTATTTTGAGTGAATAACATAAGTGTCATTTATTTTCTGTGTTTGCTCAACTTCACATTGTTTCGGGGACCACACTTTTCCATGCGTGTTCTGCTTGATGGGAATTGAAATAAACTATGTAGCGCATTTTTACCTCGAGAATAACGTCATAATTCAAATTAACTTTTACAACATGTTTTCCCTGTTAGAAAACATTATAGGTGGCTGCATTGTCTTGATCAGTAGACGGCAATTGTTTGAATTCATAAACACTTAAGCTATTGTCATGTTAAACACAGTGTTTGAAAGGATTGTTGTGCTTTTCTTTCCGTTTGGTACGCCAGTTTCCGTAATAAATCCACCAGTATAATCAGGTTGATCTGGTTCTGTAGTCATATTTTTTAAAGTTTGGTTTCAGATAGTCACAAATGGATTTTTTTCGATGGTATAAAACAAGAATTTGTTATTGCGAAGCAAACTTGAACTAAAGTAGTTTTTAACAAATTTAATAATTAGATAAAGAAACATTTTGCTAAATGGATCTTTTAAAGGAGAAAAAATTGAGTAACCTTTAATGTATGATACACCTACAATAGTGGAAAAAAGGGAACAAAAAGAAGAGAAAGACCTCTAAAGATGAAAAAGATAAAAAGATAGAAGTTCTTTTTCAGAGGTATACTTTATGCTGGTGTGTTTGATTCAGCCCTGTCTACAAAAAAATTGCAGTTCTGAGTGTTAGAAAAAATTGTCGGTTACACCGTTGTTCAGGTTGAAAAAAGATAATTCTGAGAGGTTAGTAATTGTCCAGTCTGATTTCGCTGAAACCGTCGTTGAGTTTTTATGACTTATTTTGTTGTTTATGGAACAGGGATGAGTATTCATTTTGTACGGGGAATGATTCTTCTGGGTCGTTAATTGCTAGAAAAAAATCAATCCAGGAGGTGTAAGATGAAGCAACGTTTTAGTTTGCCACTTGGGGTGGTGGTGAAAAAATTTACCAAGAAAGTTATTTGTTCCAGTCTTCCAATGAAATGGAAAAGCATTATAGAAGATCTAAATCAAAAGGAATGGGGTAAATTAGGTCAAATATGTTGCACAGGCTTCTGAAGAATTCCCAATAAGGAGAAACTGGTTACAAAGTGATGTAGCCAACAAACCAAGTTTCAATGTGTAACACCAGTAGGTGAGTAACTTGATCGTTTCTGGATATTATGAAAGATTTTTTAAAAAAATATTTTCTGTATTAAACAACTCTTGAGGGAATAAGTCCTTTTAAGGTTTTTCTAGAGATAAAATATTTCAATTTTTGTGGAATTTTTAACCCAAAATATAAAGTTTGGTTGATTCATCAACCAGTTCGCGTAACAGTAGGAAAACTTTTAGTATTTTGCAGTTACTTCTAAATCTAAACATATTGTCATAGTGGAATGAAGCAATTTTGATCGGAACAGTTTTTTTTCTGCATGCAATAGTTGAAAAAAACATGTGTCCGGTATGTTGTCAAAATTGGATTTGAAAGATGTAAGGGATTTGAAAGATGTGGATACACAAAGTTCTCATTCCTTTTGCTATCTTCTGGTAATGGATGGTGAGTACAATGGTGTTGTTTTTCTCTTTTACTGTTAGCGTGGTAATGGTTTTCAATTGCACTTTGAGCACTTGCAGCACTAGTTATATTTTCTTGCGAGAAGACAGACGTATAGAGAGATAGATTAAATAATTTGTACTTTATTTCGAACTCTATTTTTCATGACGCAAGTGTTTTGTTCGAGATGATAATGAGTTCAAAGGCACCTATAATTGCAACTACTATATCCCTGATGATTTTTAAATAAAGAAAACACGCAAAATTATACCAAATTTTTCAAGGTAAAAACTTACTGAGCCGAAGGTACGCTTGAGGTTCATTTGAGGAAACATTGTGGTGACTAGAACAAATCAAGGTAGGTTTGTCTGTTTATTCCAATTGCTGAAGCAAAAATGTGTTCTAGCGTGTGATCAATTTGTCTACCTATGACAATTCTGTTAAAATTTGTTCGAGGCTAATTCCTTGCATCTGAATGTAAATTCTTGCCCCAAGAAGTTTTCTGTTGATTAGGTGTGCAAATACGGGCTCCATGAGGTTCATATTCATAAATTTTTGGTATAGAAACGGCAAAACTGCCAATTTGCGGCAGAACCTGTGGCTGATTGTAAAGGAACAATTGCTACCAAGAATTATCACTGTTAATAACATGTTGGTGGGCATCTTTGCGAACTCCAACACATTTTACTTCGTTATAAGCAGGATAATGTTGTCTAGTATTATGGTCGACAAAAAATTTTCTATCATTATAATGAATAGAAATGCTGTCACAACACTGATTAAGAACTTTGTGTGGGGACTTATGTTTTTTGACATTGATAAAACCAACCAATGCTGTCATTTGTGTTGAAAACCAATAAACGGTTGCCGGTGAGCATGAAAACAATCAAATGATTATTTTGAGTCAATAACATAAGTGTCATTTATTTTCTGTGTTTGCTCAACTTCACATTGTTTCGTGGACCACACTTTTCCATGCGTGAACAATCAAATGATTATTTTGAGTGAATAACATAAGTGTCATTTATTTTCTGTTGTTGCTCAACTTCACATTGTTTCGGGGACCACACTTTTTCCATGCGTGTTCTGCTTGATGGGAATTGAAATAAACTATGTAGTGCATTTTTACCTCGAGAATAACGTCATAATTCAAATTAACTTTTACAACATGTTTTTCCTGTTAGAAACCATTATAGGTGGCTGCATTGTCTTGATCAGTAGACGGCAATTGTTTGAATTCATAAACACTTAAGCTATTGTCATGTTAAACACAGTGTTTGAAAGGATTGTTGTGCTTTTCTTTCCATTTGGTACGCCAGTTTACGTAATAAATCCACCAGTATAATCAGGTTGATCTGGTTCTGTAGTCATATTTTTTAAAGTTTGGTTTCAGATAGTCTAAAATGGATTTTTTTCGATGGTATAAAACAAGAATTTGTTATTGCGAAGCAAACTTGAACTAAAGTAGTTTTTAACAAACTTAATAATTAGATAAAGAAACATTTTGCTAAATGGGTCTTTTAAAGGAGAAAAATTGAGTAACCTTTAATGTATGATACACCTACAATAGTGGAAAAAAGGGAATAAAAAGAAGAGAAAGACCTCTAAAGATGAAAAAGATAAAATGATAGTTCTTTTTTAGAGGTATACTTTATGCTGGTGTGTTTGATTCAGCCCTGTCTACAAAAAATTGCAGTTATGAGTGTTAGAAAAAACTGTCGGTTACACCGTTGTTCAGGTTGAAAAAAGATTATTCTGAGAGGTTAGTAATTGTCCAGTCTGATTTCGCTGAAACCGTCGTTGAGTTTTTATGACTTATTTTGTTGTTTATGGAACAGGGATGAGTATTCATTTTGTACGGGGAATGACTCTTCTGGGTCGTTAATTGCTAGAAAGAAATCAATCCAGGAGGTGTAAGATGAAGCAACGTTTTAGTTTGCCACTTGGGGTGGTGGTGAAATAATTTACCAAGAAAGTTATTTGTACCAGTCTTCCAATGAAATGGAAAAGCATTATAGAAGATCTAAATCAAAAGGAATGGGGTAAATTATGTCAAATATGTTGCACAGGCTTCTGAAAAATTCCTAATAAGGAGAAACTGGTTACAAAGTGATGTAGCCAACAAACCAAGTTTCAATGTGTAACACCAGTAGGTGAGTAACTTGATCGTTTCTGGATATTATGAAAGATTTTTTAAAAAAATATTTTCTGTATTAAACAACTCTTGAGGGAATAAGTCCTTTTAAGGTTTTTCTAGAGATAAAATATTTCAATTTTTGTGGAATTTTTAACCCAAAATATAAAGTTTGGTTGATTCATCAACCAGTTCGCGTAACAGTAGGAAAATTTTTAGTGTTTTGCAGTTACTTCTAAATCTAAACATATTGTCATAGTGGAATGAAGCAATTTTGATCGGAACAGTTTTTTTTCTGCATGCAAAAGTTGAAAATAATATGTGTCTGGTATGTTGTCAAAATTGGATTTGAAAGATGTAAGGGATTTGAAAGATGTGGATACACAAAGTTTTCATTCCTTTTGCTATCTTCTGGTAATGGATGGTGAGTACAATGGTGTTGTTTTTCTCTTTTACTGTTAGCGTGGTAATGGTTTTCAATTGCACTTTGAGCACTTGCAGCACTAGTTATATTTTCTTGCGAGAAGACAGACGTATAGAGAGATAAATTAAATAATTTGTGCTTTACTCCGAACTCTATTTTTCATGACGCAAGTGTTTTGTTCGAGATGATAATGAGTTCAAAGGCACCTATAATTGCAACTACTATATCCCTGATGATTTTTAAATAAAGAAAACACGCAAAATTATACCAAATTTTTCGAGGTAAAAACTCACTGAGCCGAAGGTACGCGTGAGGTTCATTTGAGGAAACATTGTGGTGACTAGAACAAATCAAGGTAGATTTGTCTGGTTATTCCCATTGCTGAAGCAAAAATGTATTCTAGCGTGTGATCAATTTGTCTACCTATGAGAATTCTGTTAAAATTTTTTCTGGGCTAATTCCATGCATCTGGATGTAAACTAATGCCCCAAGAAAATTTTTGTTGATTAGGTGTGTAAATACCGGCTCCATGAGGTTCATATCCATAACTTTTTGGAATAGAAACGGCAAAACTGCAAATTTGCGGCAGAACTTCTGGACGATTGTAAAGGAACAATTGCTACCAAGAATTATCACTATTAACAACAAGTTGGTGGGCATCTTTGCGAACTCCAGCACTTTTTACTTCGTTTTAAGCAGGATAATGTTGTCTAGTCTTATGGTCGAAAAAAAATTTTCTATCATTATAATGAATAGGAATGCTGTCATAAAACTGATTAAGAACATTGTGTGGGGACTTATGTTTTTTTGACATCGATAAAACCAACCGATGCTGTCATTTGTGTTGAAAACCAATGAACGGTTGCTGGTGAGCATGAATACAATCAAATGATTATTTTGAGGGAATAACATTAGTGTCAATTGTTTTCTGGGTGCGCTCAACTTCACATTATTTTATGGACCACACTTTTCCATGCGTGTTCTACTTGATGGGAATTGAAATGAACTATGTAGTGCATTTTTACCTCGAGAATAACGTCATAATCCAAGTAAACTTTTACAACATGTTATTCCTGTTGAAAACCATTATAGGTGGCTGAATTGTCTTGATAAGCAAACGGCACTTGTTTGAATTCAGTAACACTTAAGCTGTTGTCATGTTCAACACAGTGTTTGAAAGAATTGTTGTGCATTTATTTCCATTTGGTACGCCAGTTTCCGTAATAAATCCACCAGTATAATCAAGGTGATCTGGTTCTGTAGTCATATTTTTAAATTTGGTTTCAGATCGCCACAATTGGATTTTTAAAAAATTGAGTAAACTACAAGGTGAGATATACCTTCAAAAGGGAAAAAGGGAACGAAAGGAAGAGAAAATCTTTAAGGTTAAAAAAGAGAGGAAGTTGTTTTTTCAGAAGTATACTTTGTGCTGGGGTGTTTGATTCAGCGAAGTCTACGAAAAAATTGAAGTTGAGATCTGAGTGTTAGAAAAAATTGTCGGTTACACTGTTGTTCAGGTAGAAAAAGAGAATTCTGAGAGGGTAGTAATTGTCCAGTCTGATCTCGCTGAAACCATCGTTGAGTTTTTTGACTTTTTTTGTTGTTTAGGGAATAGGGTTGAATATTCATTTTGTACGGTGAACGATTCTTCTAGGTCGAAAATTGCTAAAAAAAATCAATCCATGAGGTATGCGATGAAACAACGGTTTAGCTTGCCAGTTGGGATGGTGGTGAAAAAGTTTTCCAATAAAGTTATTTGTACTAGTCTTTCAATAAAATGGAAAAGCATTATAGAAGATCTAAATCGAAAGGAATGGTTAAATTAGGTCGAATGTGTTGCACAGGCTTCCGAAGAATTCCAAATAAAAAGAAACTGTTGACCAAGTGATGTAGCCTTCAGACCAAGTTTCTAAGTGTCAATTTGTAACACCAGCACGGGAATAATTGGATCGTTTTTGGATATTATGAAAGATTTATCAGAAAATATTTTCCGTTTTAAACAACTCTTGCGGAAATAAATAATTCCAAAATTTTCTTTTGAGAAAATAAAATGGTTAAGGTAATATGAAGGCAATATTTGTCTTGTATGCTAAAAGAAAGAAATCTAAAAATCGGGAAAGCTTAATATGACTGCAAATAATTTAAAAAGAATGCTGTTAGGCTGTGTTACAAACATAACTACCACGTATTCCGAAACATTGTGTATAGCTAACAGCCAAACTTCTTGGTTTCCTATTCTTACCGATGGAACTTTTTCTGCTATTTGAATCATTGTTGTGATGGTGAGTCTGTAAGAAGAGTATTAAAAATTTTTAGCGCTAAATACGCAAAATTTTTCCAGCGTTACATTGAGGAGTAATAGTGATGCCGCAGTTTACCTAGTAACCCAAAATTCAAAGTCTAATATAAATAGAAGGTTTATATTGTTTTGTTCTTGTACGAAAATTTTTCTTGTCTCGTAAATTGAGACTAGTCGTTATTGACAAAGAAAATACATTACACAACTAATACAGATTTTCTAAGAAGTAAGACGTGTTTTCTCAATTTTTTCATTTTTTTCAATTTTCTGTTTCAATGCAAATGTCAGTTTTTTAATCTTTTCTGGTTTTTTTAGCTTGCAAATATTTTTCTGGAGTAATGAATATGTCTTACGTACTTACGGGAACATTATGTACAATAAAATATTTCAAGCATATAATAAAATTGCTACAAAAAAGAACCGCCCTTGCTTTGCAAATCAGCTTGGTACTTCAAAAAATGTGCGTTAAGATCCTCGGTAAAGAGTAACCTGAGTATCTACCATTTGAATGTTTTTGGATGCAAATTTAGAGGGCGCTACATTATTTAAGGTATAAATGTTTTTGTCAACAGTTTTGGAGCAATTGTAGTGAATTATCCTCAATTCATTAGAAAAATCATATATATGATCAGAGGGAAAATTATTAGTTGTAATATGAATAGTAAAAACTAAAAAAAAATATAATGACACTGAAGGAAATACAGTTTATTTGTTATATTAGTGATTTCTGTTCATCCTGTTTTTGTCAACCTCAAGAAACTTCATATGTTTGTTTAGTGATAGATACGTCAACTAACACTGTTTGGTTTTATTGATACCTAAAACTAAAGTAAATCCGGACTGATAGCGGGAAAAGATTTTTTTGAAGGATTAGAAGAAGTATCATTTGTGTTCGCATTAACTTTTGTTTGATTGCTTTGAGAAGCGTGTCCTTGTGGATGATAGAAATTTTGGTTAAATCTGAATTTCATAGTTTGGCCGACAGTATTTTCAGTTGAGTGAAGTTTTGTTGCGATGCTAAATCTGTGGGTAGAGTAATTAAATTTGATAGAGCTCAATAAGCGAAATTTTTTCCAGCATGGTCACTGAGGAGTAAAAGTGAAATTCAAAGTCTAAATTCTTTAGAAGGGTTTTATTTCTTTGTTCTTGTACGAAAGTTTTCCTTATCTGGTAAATTGGCAAAAGATTGGTCGGTTTTGACAAAAAAAAACTTTACACAACTAACACAGTCATACTTAGAAATAAGGCTATTAAAAAAACAAGAGCTATGCTGATATTGTCTAGCTGTTAATAATAAAACCGTAAATTTTCAATTTTTGGGTAGGTCTTGATGCTTTGAAAATTTTTTACCCAAATTCATTAATTTTTGGAGGTACTTCCAAATCTAAATATATTGTCACAGTGGAATGAAGCCAAATGGATAGGAATAATTTTGTTTTTGCATGCAATACTTGAAACTAATATGTGTCCAGTTTGTTTTCAATATGTGCTCCAAATTAGAATTGAAAGATTGAAGGGGTTAAACCAGGTTTTCTGTTTCGAAGTCTTGTTGAAAATGTGGATACATAATATTTTCGTTCTTTTTGCCATCTTCTATAATGGATTGTCAGTACAATAGTGTTGTTTTTCTGTTTCACTGTAAGTGTAATACTGGTTTTTAATTGCGTTTTGAGCACTTGGAGCACTAGTTATATTTTCGTGCGAGAAGACAGGCGTAAAGAGAGATAGATTGAATAATTTGCACTTTACTCCAAACTCTATCTCTCATAACGCAAGTGTTTTGTTCGAGATGATAATGAGTTTGAATGCACCTAAAATTGCAACTACAACATCCCTGATGATTTTTAAAACAAAAAAGCACCCAAAATCATACCAGTTTTTTTGAGGTAAAAAATTACTGAGCTGAAGATACGCTTGAACACATTTGAAGACACACTGTGACTACAACAAATCAAGGTAGATTTGTCTGTTTATTCCCATTGCTGAACCAAAAAAGTATTCTTGAGTGTGATCAATTTGTCTACCCATGAAAGTTCTCTTGCAAAATTTTGAAGACTTTTTCTTGCATCTGAACTTATATTGTCCCAAAAAGTTTTTCGTTGTTTAGGTGTGTAAATACCGGCTCCTTGAGGTTTATATCCAATATTTTTGGAATAGAAACCGCAAAATTTGCTGCAAGACCTCTGGGCGATTGTAGAGGAACAATTGACGGCATGAAATGATACCAAGAATTAAGATTTTTACTAAAAATTCATAATAAAATGGGCACCTTTGTAGACTCCAACACATTTTACTTCGTTAGCCGAAGGATAATGTTGTCTAGTATTAGCTTCGACAAAAATTCTTCTGTCATCATAATGAATAGGAATCCTGTCATAACTCTGATCAAGAACTTTGAGTGGGGACTTTGCCTTTGATAATATCAAATGTTTTTTGGCATTGATAAAACCAACCAATGCCGCCATCTTTATCGAAAAGCAATGACAATGAACGGTTGCTGGTGAGCATGAATACAATCAAACAATTATTTTGAGTGAAATAAAAAAGTGTTTTTAGTGACTGTTGTAAATGTTGCTTTAATATCAATCTCTAGAAGAGTTTTTGTTGCCTCATTGTCTCAAAAGAGTAGTGTTTTATTTGTCCACGATCATCTCACAAAGTAGAGAAAATTGGTTCCAATATAGTCTCTTTTATGGTAGTTCACTTTGGTTACTCCATTTTTGATTTGAACGTCTATTTGATTTCTGACCTCAATTAACTTTTTTTTGTTTTCGAGTTTTCTTTGCTGGCAAATATTGTTATGGAGTAATGATTATATCGAACGTTGTTTTGGGAACATTGTGTACAATAAAATTTTTTTGACCATATAAAAAAATTTTTACGGAAAACCACCGCCCATGATTTGCACATTGGTACTTCAATAAATGTGCAGTAAGACAATTGGTAACGAGTAACTTCAGTATCTACCATTTGAACTTTTTCGGATGTAAATTTACAGGGCGTTAATTTACTTGAGGCATAAATTTTTTATCACAAGTTTGTGAGCATACTTAGTGAATAACTCGAAACTTATCAGAAACATTATTTAAATTATCAGAGGGAATACTACTAGCTTTAATATGTAATAGAAAAATTTAACAAAAAAATGAATACGAAAGCTATACAATTTAATTTTTTGTACTTATCTTATTAAAGATTTCTGTTCATCGTGTTTTTGTCAGCTACCTGAATGGGAAGAGGTTTCCAAAAGTTTGTTTTATGATAGTTACGTCAGCTAACACTGTTTGGTGTTATTGCTGACTAAATTTAAAGTAAATCCGGGCTGATAGCGGGAAGAGGATTTTTTGAGCGATTAGAGGAACTAACATTGGTTTTCGTATTAACTTTTGTTTGATTATTTTGAGGAGCGTGTCCTTGTTGATGTTGGGGATTTTGGCTAATTCTTGGTTTCATATTACAACCGACAGGTCTTTTCTGTTACGTGAAGCATTGGTGCGATGCTAAGTCTCTAAGTAGAGTTAATAAGGTAGACTTAAATTTTGGAAGAGCTAAATAGGTAAAGCTAGACTGTTGGCGGGAAGGCGTTTTTTTGAATAATTAAAAGATATAGTATTTGTGTTAATTTTATTTTCTTTCCGATTTTATGAGGCCCGTACACTTGTGTACAATGGGGACATTGGTTATTACTTGGCTGGGGTCGTTGAATTGAACTAAGGGTCACGGTAGTGTGGTGGTCTAGATTGGGATTGATGTATAGGATTTGAAGTGCGCGAACAATTTTCTTTCACACTAATTTTCGGTAAGAGCCACTTGGACCTTTTCCCTTGAATCCAGTTTATATTTTACTACATGTTTTCTGTGTTGGAAAACGTTATAGGTGGCTGAATTGTCTTGAGCAGCATACGGCCTTCGATTGAATTCATAAACCCTTAAGCTATTGTCATGTTCAACAGAAAATGTTTGAAAGAACTGTTGAGCGTTTTTTTTTCATTTGCTAAGCCGGCTTTTTTTTATAAATCCACCAGTATAAACGTATAAAAATCTAAATTGGTTCTATAAAGAAATTCAGGTTTTCCTTGCACCTTTTCTCATCGAATAATCTATTTTGGATATATATTTTATCGGCAGAAAACGTTTCAAGACCCTCATATGGCGTCTCCGGTTTTTCATCACTCACTATGAAACAGTGTACATTACCAGATTAGTTTTCTTATTTTAGCATATTAGCGTTTTGCGAAAATGTGAAAGCCTTTTGGTAACTATACAATTTTCAAGTGCTTCCCAAATATAAGCAAAGGGGTCGAGCAATGTTGAAGAACAACCACGTTCTGATAAAGCACAAGGAAAACTATGTCCATGAATGTTGTAAATGATTCTTTAACATAAATTTCTAGAAAAATTTATTGTTGCATCAATGTCTCAAAAGAGTAGTGTTTTTTTGTCCACGATCATCTCACATGGTAGGGGAAGTTTTATACAATTTTGCCTCTTTTATGATAGTTCTCTTTGGTTGCTCCATTTTTGAAATGAACATCTACTTCATTACCAAACTCAGTTATTTTATTATTTTCCGATTTTGAGGGCTTGCGAATATTATCTGGAGTAATGATTACATCGTACGTTTTTATGGGAACATTATGTACGATAAAATATTTTGACCATATAATTAAATTGTTACGCAAAACCACCGTCGCCCTTGCTTTGCACATTGGTATTTCAACAAATGTGCTGTAAGACAATTGGTATTGACTAACTTTAGTATCTAGCATTTGAATGTTTTCGGATGTAATTTTACCGGGCGTTATTTTACTTGAAGCATACAAGTTATTTTCACAAGTTTGTGAGCGTACTCAGTGAATAACTCGCAAATTATCAGAAACATCATTTAAATTATCAGAGGGAATACTGTTAGCTTTAGTTTGTGATACAAAAGTTTAACAAAAAACATGAAAACGAAAGAAATACAATTTGAATTTTTTGATACTTATTCTGTTAAGGATTTCTGTTCATCCTCTATTCGTCAGCTACCTTAACTGGAAATGATGTCATAAATTTATTTAGCGATAGTTACGTCAGGTAGGACTGTTTGGTTTTATCGGTGCCTAAATTTAAAGTAAAGCCGGGCTGATAGTGGGAAGAGGTTTTTTTGAGCAATTAGAAGAACTAACATTTGTGTTCGTATTAACTTTTGTTTGATTATTTTGAGTAGCGTGGCCTTATGTATGTTGGGGATTTCGGTTAATTTTTGGTTCCATCGTTTGACCGACAAGTTGTTTCTGTTATGTGAAGCAATGTTGCGATGCTAAATCTTAAGGTAATTAAATTTTGATAGAGCTAAATAAGTAAAGCCAGACTGATAGCGGGGAGGAATTTTTAGAGTGATTAGCAAATATAATGTTTGCGTTGATTGGTTTTTCTTTTTGAAATTTTTGTGGACCATACCCTTGTGGACGTTGGGGATTTTGGTTATCACCCGGTTGACGTCGTTGAATGGAACTGAGGGTCACGGTAATGTGGTTGTCTAGATTGGGATTGATGTATAGGATTTGAAGTGCGGGAACAATTTTCTTTCACATCTCCTAATTTTCGGTAAGAACCACTGGGACCTTTTCCCTTGATTGCGATTTATCTTTTACTACATAGTTTCCGTGTTGGAAAACATTATAGGCGGCTGAATTGTCTTGATCAGCACACGGCCTTCGTTTGAATTCATAAACACTTAGGCTATTGTCATGTTCAACGCAAAGTGTTTGAAAGAACTGTTGTGCATTTTTTTTCATTTGGACACCAGTTTTTGTTATAACTCAACCAGTATAAGAAAGTTTTAAAAAGATCTATTTTAGTTCTATAAAAAAATTCCGGTTTTCCTTGCACCTTTTCTCATCAAATAATCTATTTTGGATATATATTATATCGGCAGAAAACGTTTCAAGACCCTCATATGGCGTCTCCAGTTTTTCATCACTCACTATGAAACAGTGTACATTACCAGATTCGTTTTTATATTTTAGCATATTAGCGTTTTGTGAAAAAGTGAAAGCCTTTTTGGTAACTATACAACTTTCAAGTGCTTCGCAAATAAAAGCAAAGGGGTCGAGCAATGTTGAAGAACAACAACGTTCTGATAAAGCACAAGGAAAACTATGTCCGTGACTGTTGTAAACGATTCTTTAATGTAAATTTCTAGAATTTTTTGTTGCGTCAATTTTCCAAAAGAGTATTTTTTTGTCCACGATCATCTCACAAAGTAGAGTTTTTTCCAGTTTTCTCTCTTTTATGGTAGTTCACTTTGGTTACTCCATTTTTGTTATGAGCATCTATTTCATTACTAATATCAGCTATTTTATCTGTTTTCCAATTTTGTTAGATTGCCAATATTTGTCAGGAGTAATGATTATAACGTACGTATTTATGGGAACATTGCGTAAAATAAAAGATTTTAACCGTAAATTAAAATTGTTACGCAAAACTACCACCTTTGCTTTGCACATTGGTAATTCAACAAATCTGCGGTCAGACAATTGTTAACGAGTGTTTTCACTATGTACCATTTGAATGTTTTCGGATGTATGTTTACTGAGCGTTATTTTACTAGAGGCATAAAAGTTATTTTCACAAGTTTGTGAGCGTACTTAGTGAATAACTCGAAACTTATCAGAAACATCATTCAAATTATCAGAATGAATTCTATTAGCTTTATTGTGTATTACAAAAATTTAACAAAAATAGTGACAACGAAAGAAATACAATTTAAATTTTTTATACTTATTCTATTAAGGATTTCTGTTCATTATGTTTTTGTCAGCTATCTGAGTCGGAATTGGATTCATAAGTTTGTTCAAGATAGTTACGTCAGGTAATACTGTTTGCTTTTATTGGAGCCTAAAATTAACGTAAATCCGGCCTGATAGCGGGAAGAGGCTTCTTTGAGCGATTAGAGGAACTAACATTGGTGTTCGTATTAACTTTTGTTTGATTATTTTGAGGAGCGTGTCCTTGTTGATGTTGGGGATTTTGGCTAATTCTTGGTTTCATATTACAACCGACAGGTCTTTTCTGTTACGTGAAGCATTGGTGCGATGCTAAGTCTCTAAGAAGAGTTAATAAGGTAGAGCTAAATTTTGGTAGAGCTAAATAGGTAAAGCTAGACTGTTGGCGAATTTTTTTGAATAATTAGAAGATATAGTATATGTGTTGATTTTATTTTCTTTCCAATTTTATGAGGCCAGTACACTTGTGTACAATGGGGATTTTGGTTATCACTTGGTTGGGGTCGTTTAATTGAACTAGGGGTCACGGTAGTGTGGTTGTCTAGATTGGGATTGATGTATAGGATTTTAATTGCGGGAACAAATTTCATTCACATCTCCTGAATTTTGGTAAGAGTCACTTGGGTCTTTTCCCTTGAAAACTGAGTCAGTGATAAATCAGGTTTTATCTAATTTTTTTTTCTATGAACTTTCAAAATTTTGTACTACGTGTTCAACTGGGAGGTATTCAGTGGTACATGGATTTTGACAGAAAAAGCAGCTAGAGGGCTGTTTAGTTTTTTTATCTGGCCGGACAAAAATTTTTGTGAAAAGTGTTTGAACTACTACTATTGGAACTACTACTATGTTCTATCGTAAACTATGGAACTGTTTCCTGAGCAGGGTAATGTTCAATTAGATGTTTTGTTGCGCTACATTCTTCACAGCATTGTTTCTATCTAAACTTACATAATAAACTATATTGATAATCTTGTTTGCTACTGTGTATAATCCAGATCTTAACTACTATAATTTCTTTGATTTGCCTAATTCAATTTGATGATTTTCCAGTGGAAATCTTCAACCAATTTCTAGAGGTTCACCTAATTTATGTTTGTTACAATTGTTGTGATCTCAAATATTCTTTTCTAAGTTTTTTATGCAGGCGTTGTTGTAACTTTGTTTGAAGCAATTTTTTCGTTGTAGGAGAGAATTGCCAATGAATGGTTTTGGCAGGTTGTCTATTTCATTGTTTTTAAATGTTTATAATGTGTGTCTTTGCAGTGGACGATTTAAACAAAAACAGAAACACCTTTGTTTGCGTTAGATTCAGTATTGAGCGCAAATGCAAGTTTTGGGGCTAATTCATGCCATCGGACTTGGGCCTGATATAGAAATTTGCGAGTTTTAACCTAGATGTCACCTAGATGTTTTGGAACTGAATTCGTCCAGAACCAATTGAAACATAACTTCTAAGCGTTCGGATTTCGAGACGCACTACGCAGTAAAACATACACCTGCTGTGATAGCAGACAATTCAGAGGCCAACAGCCTATGGCAGGCTTACCCGACATCAAACTTACACATAACGAATCACCAGTAATCATCACGAATGTTGGAAATGGCTACTTGTGTGCATTCACATTTTTTCAACGCAATGAAGAAGAAAAAAGTAATTATCTGTCATTTCAATTGCTTAGTGGCACAATGTGCATATGGAGGTAACAGCAGACTTAACTTTCACATCTTGGTTGACAGACATCTAAAGATTTATCGCCAGACATGGCAACCTGAACTCTTTCTCAATGAAAACGGCAGTAACTTTGTGGTAGCCAGAAAAAAACAGCAAAGCAATGGCTCAAGCTGGACCTTGCCTCTATTAGAAATAAACTTCTAAAGCAGTCAACTTCAATGAGATGTGGGAGAAACTCAATCAGATGTTGAAACGAATTCTCGAATCTGTGAGATCAGATAAGCGGACATAGGAAATTTCCTTCAACATAGTTACTGAAAGCAAAAATTCAGGCGACACAAGACCAAGCACAGATGTCAGAAACAACTTTGAAGACAAATATTCTCTCACCGGACAAATTTTTTTATTGTAAGAGCTTTTGCTAATGTTCCAATTAAATGTTCAAAAAGAACCTCTCCATTCGGACAAAAAATTGAACACAAGTACGACAATTACTTGAAGCATTTTTTAAAATGTATTTGGAGACTACTTCCCAATGTTGATTGCAAGAAAAAGATGAACAGACCCGAAGTCAAATTTGAAAGTTAACGATATCGAATGGATATTGTGAGAGTGGACTTAAGTCGGAATATAGTCTTTGGGCCAATTGACAAGGACTTTCACCGGACCCGACAAAAATGCTGGATCCTGTGAAGTCAAAACCACCATAGGTCGTCTAGTTCAAACAGCTGTTATGCTAGCACACGCTTCTCCAAAACCGATTCCGAAGGCTTGGTAGGCCCGATAATGTTAGAGACATCGGCATTTCTTTGACCTATAATTTCACCACTAAAATGATGTGAACTCTGATTGCTACCAAAAACCAAAAAATTGGCAGCAGGAAGCGAGCAACCAAAAAAGGCACATTTCAAACTGATAATAGAACAACTGTTGAATCTTGTCCAAGTTTCTAAGCACAGAAGAGGCAGACGAAAAGCTGATAACCCGGCCGAACGCTTGCTTAGAGATCTCGTCTTTGTCATAGGCAACCCAAATATGATTTCAAAGAGCTCGTCTTGATCAAATCTATCAATGGCTCTATCGTATAGTAATTCATGCGTTCTCGTTTGTTTATTCGGCAAATCCCTTAAACAGCTTCTTTGAGGCCTGTTGAGTGTCGCGTCCGAATGAATCTCCCTTGAATAAGGAGGCATGTCTCCGGCATTAGATTCAATTTTGTTTTTGAAAATATTCCGTGAACATCATTTATATTCTTGTGTTTCAAGCATTATTGAGGTCTTCGTCGTTTTGTAGTAAATTTGCTACATCGCCAAAATTTTGTGCATATTTTTACGTACTTTGCTTATTTCGTTACGCTTTCCTGAGCTGCTCCTTTGGTTTCTCTGTTGCGCTTTGCTTGGGTTTGTTTAGTCGGACTAAGGGTCTCGGGAGGGTGGTTTTCTAGATTGGGACTAATGAAGAAGATTTGACGTGCGGGATAAAATTTCATTCACACCTCCTGAATTTCGGTAGGAGTCACTTCGGCTTTTTCCCTTGAAATATGAATCAGTGTTATTTGGGGTTTTATTTAATTATTTTCCTTCTAAACTCCTTCAGAATTCTGTACTAATTGTTCTACTGTGAGGTTTTCAGTGGTACATGCATTTTGACAGGAAAAAGTAGTCAGAGGGTTGTTTAGTTTTTTTATCTGGCCGGACAAAAATTTTTGTGAAAAGTGTTTGAACTACTACTATGTCGATTTCATATTCTATGCTAAATTATGGAACTGTTTTCTGAGTAAGGCAATGTTGAAATAGATGTTTTGTTGGGCTACCCTCTTCATAGCATTGTTTCTATCTAAATTTACACCATAAACTATATTGGTTATCCTGTTTGTCACAGTGTATAGACCATATCTTAGCTCTTGTAATTTCTTTGATTTGCCTAATTCAGTTTGATGGTTTTACAGTTGATTTCTCAGCCAATTTCTGGAGGTTCACCTAATTTATGTTTGTTGCAATTTTTTTTGTTGTCTCAAATACTACTTTCTAAGCTTTGTAGCCGTGATTGTAACTTCGATTGAAGCAATTTTTTCGTAGGAGAGAAATGTTGTTGGTTGGTTTTAGGAGGTTGTGAAGATCTAAACAAAATTCGGAATTGCAAGTCAGTTTAAAGTCTCTTGATATGTCTAGTTTTAGAGAAAGTGAAATTTGAGGTTTTTGTCAAAAAACAATCTCAAAAGTAAAAAGACTTGTGCTTGCGTTAGGTACAGTATTGTGCGCAAATGAATGTTTTGTGGCTAGTTCATTTCATCTGACTTGGTCCTGATATAGAAATGTTCGGAAGTTTGGACAGGGATGCCACCTAGATGTTTTGGAGCTGAATACGTCCAGAACTAATTAAAACATAACTTCTAAGCGTTTGGACTTCGAGACGCACTACGCAGTAATACATACACCTGCTATGATAGAAGAGAATTCAAAGACCTACAGCAGACCTATGATGGCAGACCTACCCGACATCATAATTCCACAAAACTAATCACCAGTAATCTTTACGAATGTTGGGAATGGCTACATTGGTCCATTCACCATTTTTCAACGCAATAAAGAGGACAAATGCCTCTATCTGTTTTCCTTAACTTCTTAGTGACACGCATATGGAAGTTATGGCACGCATATGGAGGCACGCATATGGAGGCATATGGAGATAACAGCAGACTGAATTTCACATCTTGATCGACAGACATCTGACGATTTATCGCCAGACATGGCAACCTGAACTCTTCCTCAATGATAATGGCAGCATTTTTTTGGGTGCCAGACAAAATTAACAAAGCAATGACGCAATCTGGACCTTGCCTCTATCAGAAAGAAACTTCCCAAACCAATCAACTGAATGACTTTTGAACAACCTGCTGCTCCTTCTCTTAAGAGGGGTGTGGGAGAAACCCAATCATATTTTGAAACGAGCTCTTGAATCTGAGATCAGATAAGCAATCATGGGAATTTTTCTCGTACATAGTTACTGAAAGCAAAAGCTCAGTCAACACAAGACCAAGCACACATGTCAGAAGCAACATGGAAGACGAAGATCCTCTCACCCGACCATATTTTGATTGGTAGAGCTTTTTCTAAAGTTCCAGGTGGTATGTTCAAAGAGAACCCCTCCCTTCAGACACAATTTGAACACAAGTACGGCAATAACTCGAAGCAATTTGTTAAATGATCTTGGAGAGTACTTCCCGCAACGTTGAAGGCAAGAAAAAGATGAAAAGACCCGAAGTCAAGTTGGAAGTTAACGATGTCGTCTGGATATTGGCAGAGTGGATTCGACTCGGAATGTGGCCTTTGGCCCGAGTGACAAGGAAGTTCATCGACAAAACTGCTAGATCCTGTGAGGTCAAAATGCCTGAAGGTCTTCTAACTCAGCCAATTGTTGAGCTAGCACATGAACCAACCCCGAAGGTTAGGTACGCCCCGATGATGTAATCGACGTCGATAGTTCTTTGACTTTTACTTTTTACCTCTAAAATGATGTAAACATTGATTGCTACCAAAAACCCAAAATATTTGCAAACAAAGTGAGCAACCAAAAAAGGCACACGTCAAACTGATAAATGGGTAACTGTTGAATCCCGTCCAAGTTCCTAAGCACCGAAGAGGCAGACAAAAAGCAGCTAAAACCGCCGAACGCACGGTTAGAGGTCTTGTCTTTGTCATAGGCAATCCTAATATGATTTCAAAGAGCTCGTCTTCATCAAATCTATCAATAACTCTATCGTATATGAATTCATGCGTTCTCGTTTATTTATTCGGCAAATCCCTTAAACAACTTCTTTGAGGCCTGTTGAGTGTCGCGACCAAATGAATCTCCCTTGAATAAGGAAGCATGTCTCCGGCATTTGATTCAATATTTTTCCTTTTGAAATTGTTCCAGCACTTTGTACAGTTCGCTTTGAACTTTGACTTTGAGTTTGATCGCAACTTTGACTATTTCTCCTTTCTTGTTTCCTTCCCCTGGACCTCTCCCCATTCCAACTGTAGTCCCCAGTCATTTCATATATATATATATTTTTAATTTTGGCACCTCCACTGATTTTCGGATGCTCGTGGTTTCGGATTTTACTGTCTTTTACTATCATATGTAATTAGGTCTGGTCTCCTGTCTGACTGCATTTTACAAATGTTCCATTTAAATTACTTGATCTGCCGTTTTACTTTTTTCTTTTCTGTGCTCGCCTCCGTTTTTAAAAAGCAAGATTTCATGCAAAGGTTGAAACGAGATGAGCGAAGGTCTGTATTTTACAGAGAAACAGGTTCCTGGATCATGGCGACGTTGTCTTGGCTTGAGGATCTAGAGATCTTTAAGTTTAATTGAGCCCAGTTTGAGGTCCCAGACGGAAGCAAGTATGTCCAGACCGAAGATGAACGCACGAGGGGGGCGTCGTGCGTTCAAAATTACATAGTCTGGAAGCATCAAAAAAAGCACGAAAGTCTGGACATAGGCAACTTCCGTCTGGGACGGTCTGGACATAGGTACTTTCCGTCTGGGACGGTCTGGACATACTTGCTTCCGTCTGGAACCTCAGCCTGGGGGGGGGTTTCAGCTGTACAACAACAGCCAGATGGAGAACCTAAAAGTCAAGTTAACTCCAAGAACAAAAAAAAAAGAAGACGAGAGAAGACGACTGGATTTCTCGATCAACGAGGACCGGCAATTTTTATTAGCGCTGCGGGTAGTCAAGTAACAGATGAAAATGGGATAGAGGAGTATGAGAATATACGGATTTCTTAAACACGCAGATAAGCAAACAATATATCTATGCAATGGCCAGTATAATGGCACGTCCTCTGTAACTAAGGGCGCATAAGGTGGAGGGAGGTGTTGAGCTTTGTGAATAGTTCTTTTTTGTGTTCGACGTTTTGAAAAAACCAATATAGCTTATTCAAATATTGGAAAGAGCTGTCCTTAACAGCGAAACATGTTGAAAATAACTTTCTGTCATGGTCACGGTTTTGAAACCTTATTGAAATTTTGCAAAAGACCACTATACCTCAAGTCAAACCCATGAAGAAAATTTGAAGACATGGGAATAAACCCGTAAAAACAATTAAAGTGTGTCTAGATTTTGTGACCGATGAGGGGCCAGCGGAAACGGATCAAGGAGTTTGAAAAGATGCCAGTATGCCTAAATCAAAGCAGTTAAGAACAAGATATAATATATTTTGCTTCTTGGGTGTTGTAATGTATTTACAAACTCAAAAATTCAAAGTGAACTACATTCACGATCTTGAGTTAGACACAATTTTTGCACCGAATTGAAGCGAACAAAAATTTGTTTTCGGAAACTGGCCGAGAGCCAAAAGTGGCAACATCCAAAAGAGGCAATGACCAGGAGCCAAAAGAAAAGGCCAAATATAGGGCTGCAAAAAGCTTTTCTCTCTTCTCCTCTGTCCTCCTTTTGTTTCCACTGTGATAAATCGCAAAGATCAGAACTTAGAATTCAAGTTAAATCTTCGATATAAACAAAATTTTTTACCTGATGTTGGTGAATTAATTTTATTGAACAATGGCTACTAAATTGAAGCGAATCGTTGTTTCCATTTTGTTCATCACAAGTTTATCAGTATACATCAACCATAAATTTGAGAAATTATTTCGACCTTCGCACCATCAGTGATGCCCATATATCAACTCGATTATCCTTTCTGTAGATAACAATGACGTGTTCGCTCAAGACCACGACAATGGTGTCTAGACCACCGACCGATCGGCAAATTTTACAAATGCAGAAAGCTGAATGATGTGCAGCATGGATTATGTCTCTTAGGGCGAAATGTCACGTAGACAAACTCGCTTAGGGCGAAAAAAGACAAACTCAACACCGACGGTACAATTTCGGACCTAAAAGTAACTACTCTGTTTTTTAGTAATTGCGGATAAGACGCACTTAAGAATCTTAGGAGCTTTATGACGGCTAAAAAAAACTACTAAAAACTCTTTTCAAGGAGATCAGAGTAGTACTTCAAAACCATATTACCCCCAAAAAGAGAGCTATGGTGGCAGAAATGACTAAATTTCTGTCCGTTGTCCAAGACGTGGGAGAATCTGATAATAATTTTCGAACAAGTCTAAGTGCAAAACCCGCTTTTCTGACATGGAGACACTGACGAGTAGGAAGTGGTAAAAAGTTATATCTCAAGTTTGAGAGACCATGAGACATAATAATGACTATTAGAAGGCATAAAAACTAAACCAACGATGACTTTTTTTAAAAAATTAGAAAGCCTACAGTTCAGAAAACATGGCTTTTCCGATTTTATTAACGACCGACAACAAATCAGTTATAGTGAAGGAACAAGTGAACTTTGAAGAGACTTTCAAAAACCGAGTGAAAATTTACTGGTAGTAAAGGCAATGACCACCTGTTGAACCGATGTGGAGGTAGGCCAAACAGTAGAAAGCTGTGTCCCGCTGTGAACCAGAAATGTGCAACCTGTGAAAGTGGTGCACTTTGCGAAAATAAGCAGAAATAAAACCCATCCTTGGTCAGGTATGTTGGATCAGAACAACTTCTGCGAGGACGACCAATACACTGGGAAACATGTCAGCAATATTGAATTGTCTTACAGTAAATGACCAAAAAATAAAAATTCAATTGGATACCAGTAGTACAGAGATGTCATCATTCATCTAGACTAAGATTGTTCAACTTCAGTTAAATGGGAAAATCAGACGTGTTTAGGCCTATGATAGTCATGAACTTATGCTTCTGGGATCACTAAGTATAGGCAACAACAAATTTCAATTGTGCAATCCGAAAAAAAATTGGACCACATGGGAGAGACATAAAGCCTGAAGAAGGCATCAACAAAATGTTTGATGAAAAACAGCATGCAGTTAAAGGATAAAAAGCGCAATTGAATTTCAAACCGTGATCACAGCCAATATTCTGCAAGGCTAGAAAAATATCTCGACACAACGTGGTCCAAGAAAAATTTAAGATAATGGAACGACAGGGCACCATGGAGCCAGTGCAACCTGGTGGGGTCACAAATGCATCCCCAGTAGCTGGCAGCCAAAGAAAATTGGAGCTCGAAAACTAGGCGTGGACTTGAAACTTCACATTAACGGCAAAGCTGTGGAAGAGGACTACTCAATCGCAGACATAGAGACCATATTTTAAAATCCAGATGGGACCTCATATTTTGGCAAAATTGACTTATCAGACGCATATTATCAAGTCGATTTCGACTAGGATGCAAAAAATATGAACAATCACCACATCGCAAGAATTGTTCAAGATGTGTAGTCTTCCTCAGTGCTGGAAGAACTCTTCATCGGTCGTTTAGAATTGCATCGAGTCAACTCTCAAAGAAATCAGGGATGTGGTCATATTTCAAGATGATGTGCTGGTATAAGGAACAATAACAAAGCAATAAAAAAAAACAAACGCTTGTGGTTGAAAGTTGACTACCTGAGAAGAATTTCACCAACATTGAAAAAAAATTCACCTCCGAACCAGTCTAACGAAAACCCGTTAGTTTTCTTGGTTACTTAGTTTCACAGGAAAAATTAGCACCCGAAAATTTTTAGAGAATCGGAAATCTAAAATCACCATAAAATATGAAATTAATAGATTATTTTGTCGGTCAGGTTAGATTTTTATGAACGAACGATAAAAAAATGCTAAAAAAATGTTATCTTCAAAGAGACGACTTCAGATTGGAAAAAACAGCAGACCGCTTTCGAAAACCTAAAAAACAAGTTATGTGCTATCCCACTTGTTCAGACTTACAGAAAAAAAGAAGCAAACTTGGAAACATAAGGCAGAGTCCAATAGGCTGAGTACTCACAAGGGAAGGACATCCCGTGATCTACATCTCATGGAAGTTGTCATAAGCCGAACAAAATTATTCCAGTTTTGAGCGAGATGCACCTGCAATAGTCTTTGTGGTCACAAGCTTGAAACAACTACTGCTTGGAAGGAGGCTCACTCTTCAAACTGACCACAAACGTCTCAAATATCTCTTTGCACCAATGAAATTTCTAAAACAGCGTCAGTATTTGCTCCAGACAATATCCATTTTGTTCAATTTGACCTCCTGACGCACGCAGAAATTAAAACTGAACTGGGATCGCATCGACTCTATCAAAATTTCATTAGAAAGATAAAAAGTGGAAACTGGAAAAAGTGCCTGAAGCAGAGAAAGGTTTAGAACAACAGAAAGACGCCTTAACTATCCACAACGGAATCACATTTCGAAGAATTTTGCCCTGCGTTCCACAAACTAAGACAAGTGATGGCCAAAGCTCATGAGAAACACCTACGCAGAAATCCAACTGAAACAGCAGTCCAATTAATAGCTTGGTGGCCCGGCTTCAGTCAAGATGTTCTTTGATATAATAGTAATTGTACGAAATGCCTTGAAAACATGACTTGCCTTGGAAAAACGGTATCTACATGGCCAGTAGCAGAAGTTTGGGAAATACTCCACATGGATTGGGGTTATGTTAAGGGCCAAAGTAATATCTTAATGAGAGTAGACGCGGGATCAGGCTGGACAGGAGCCTTCCTTACGGGAAAATAGGATTCTACAAACAGTGAATTTTCACATGAGTCAAATTTTTTTAAGATTTGGGATAGCAAAAACGCTAGTATCAAACAATGATCCCGAGTTTCTAAACGGTGACCTAAAACAATGGTCTGAGTCACCGGGGATTAAAAGATGGAGTCACCCATCTTCCATCCAAGAACGGTCCAAATAGTGAAATCGACTATTCAAGCCTTGAATTCAAATCTGAAATTGTCATTTTGCGATTTCCTACAGCGGGCTTTGATGACACACTGGAAAAATTTAAAGACGTGGAACAAAACTACTGTGGAACTTCTGCTAGGACAGAAAGTGAGACTTCCAGCAGTGACTGATTTTGATCTGTGTGAACAAGTCTTCTTCAAACCAACGAGCAGATCACCAACAGTTCCAGCTATCTTTATTACAAAAACGAGACAGGGTTTGTAAGTGACAATCAAAATGCACTGCTGGAACCTGATGACATCAAGATTGAATCAATCTACTGATCAACAATCTACTGACGCGCAATTTGAGAGCAGTAGCGACATCATAGACGTGGCATCACCCTACTCCACTGAGAAAACTTGAGTAACTTAAGGAAAACATCCTTCAGGGGCTCAGGAAAACTTCAAGCAGAAATTAACCAGAAAGACTTGGAGAAGCTGTCCCTACAAACTTGCTTAAAAAGGGAGATGTGATAAATCGCGAAGATCAGATCTAAGAGTGTATGTTAAAACTTTTTCACCTGATGTTTGTGAAGTAATTTGCATGAGTAACAGCTCCTAATTTGAACCGAAACGTTACTTCAAACTTGTTCGTACCACAAGTTTATCAGTTTACAAAACCATAATTTTGAGGAAACAATTCGACCTTCCCACCATCATTGATAACCATAACTCAACGCGATTATCTTTCCTGTAGATACCAATTATATGTTCTCAGGTTGGGAGAACGACGTGTTAAGTGGAAGAAACTGCACTAATACTTGCAATATACGGCATGGGGAAAATCTTGCTCATAATTAAGGTAATATTTAACCATTGTCAGCTATATCTATATCTAGATGGTTCCGTAATTTTTCATTCTGATGGCCACTATAAATACCTTTGAATTTTTGTACTTTTAGGCCATTTTATTATCATTTATTAAAATAATAAAACTCTTGTCATTTGTGTTTCAACCACGGCATACTTCTCCCTATTCCTACTGGAGTCCCAGTTGTTCATTTTAAATAAACTTTATAAGATTGGTTCCTCATCTGATTTTTGGAAGTTCGTGATTTTTCATTTGTAATTTGTTCTCGTCTCCTGTCTGGTCGCATTTTACAGTGTTCGAGCTATGTGAGCGGCCGTTTTCTTTTCTGTGCTCGCCTCCGTTTTTAAAAACCAATAGTTCAAGTAAATGTTGAAATGAGATGAACGAAGGTCTGCCCTTTAAAGAGAAAGAACTTGAAAAATTTCCTGGGTCACGGTGACGTTGTCCTGGTTTGAGGGGTCTAGCGATCTTTACGTCTAATTGAAGGTTTCGAATGCACAACAACTACCAGATGGAGAAGATAAATCTCAAGTCAAATCCAAGAAAAAAAATGAAGACGAGAGAACAAGGAGACTGGATTTCTCGAACGACGAGGACCAGCAATTTTTATTTGCAATGCCGGTAGTTCAATAACAGATGAAAATTGGATTATGGGGTATGAAAACACAGATTTCTGAAACCAACGCAGATAAGCAAACAATGCATATATTTACTCATTATTTACAATGTATATGCTCTTTTTGTTCCTAATGCTTGAAGATGTGCTGAACGGGCACTGTGTATTCTGCCCTTTGATACCAGGTCGCCAAATTTTTTTTTTGCATTATCAGCAACAACAGTCCAATCCTTTGAAAAACGTGTGCAAGTTTTTTAAGAAAACGTATTCGCGAAGACCTACGGGCGTACAAGAAAAGTTATTTAAGCGTTGTTGATTTCAAATCCGCATTCGATGGCGTACAACCGAACCTTTTAATTTTTAACGCAAAAGTTTCTCCAAAAGTTTTCTACAGACGAAGGTGTCTCCCACGGCCATAAACTTTCTCATTTTCTTTTTTTTTCCATTTCCGTAGCTTTTTAAACGGCTATACTGAAGAGTTCTGTACTCTAGACTTCTGCACTGACGGTCTGGTAAGTGTATCAAACATCGAAAATGTAGAAAATAGTTTGACCTCAATATACAGTTACTACTGCTCTAATGAAATAAGAAACGTTACACAGACGTAAGCTATGAGTATATGATTGGAAGAACAGCTAGGAGAACTGACTTTAATGTTTATAAGGAGGAACCAATTGAATTCGTCAGCAAGTTTATATATAACGGAACGCCAATTATGATAAAATTCGAGCTCCTATGACATATTATTCATTCTATAAAATGATTTGAACAGTATGGAAACTCTGCAATGCAAAATTCGGCCAAAAAATGCTTTAATTTGGCAAAAAAAAATTTTTGATGTTGTTATCTTGCAGTCTGACTCTTTTACAGTCATACTGAATTGACATTTTTAAAGGTGGACACAGCTTTTTCTCACAAGAAGTGCCAGAGCACACCAAAATTTTTGGTCTCGTGTTCTAAGCTCTGTGATGTGGAATATCATGTTCGACAAAAACATGATGTGTTCAAACAAAAATGTAGGGAACTCTTAGTCAAGTCACCGATTTCTTAATGTTACTACTGTGATTTCACAATTTAATCTGTTGCAAACAAAAATGTCATAAAATTTTTGCTACACCGATATAAATTTTAATATGGGAAGCCTGTGCACAGCTTTCAACAGTATGAACGATCACGCAAATCCATCAACCAGAAAACTAGTTAAATTTTCAGTCCACGAGAGCTCTTAGGTAAGAAATGCATTAGGATGTTGTTGGAAACTGTCAGATAAGTAACAAAAGTTTCAAAACTGATTAGCAACAATCAAAAACTTGAGGTTGAAGTAAAAAGAAACGTGCTAACTTAAAGAATTCGTTGTCAAAGATATTACCTGCGAAAAAATACAACTTTCCAGCATCGCGTTAATAAAGTTCTTGCAGTTCAAGACCAACCTCAGTTTAAAACACAGATTTTGTCATCAGATCTTCGTGAAGCCAGAGAACACATTTATACCATCATATAGCAGCTTTTTGTGCAATTATTCAACACCTTCAATAGATTGTCGAGCAGAGGAAACCAGAAATGCAATACATTTATGTTTCCAGTAAACACATCAAATAATCAGTGAACCCGTACCGAACTCAAAGTCTATATCAGTACTAGGCAAGTCTAAATTAAAGTTCTATTTCGTTGTTCAGTACTTGACAAGTCGTAATACAAGTCTTACAAGTCTGGCTAGTGTTGGCCAAGACTCGGCTACCACTTGCGAGTTGAATCGCAAGTCAAAACTAACTTTTGTGAAAAATTTTGTAACGTGCCACGCGTTTTCGGCAACATTTTCACGTGGAGCTGCACCGACTGGTTAAAACTGGACGCAAATTACCATAGATCATCTGGTAGACATCAGGACAGTACATTGGGACATTATTAAGCGTTTTCAGCCAGTTTTCAGCCGTTGCATCCCCAAAATAGCCGAAATCACCAAATGTTTAAAATTGCTCAACTGTTCTGCATTTCTCAACTATAAAATTGAACTGCATAGAGATTTCCAAAATTCTTTCACTCGTTTTCCTATACGGAATACTTCCACACAAAGATTGTAGTGATATGGCACTACATCAGCATGTTTTACGTATTTCATAAGTTTAATTGCTTAAAATGTAAGACCTGGAGAGTCGTTCACTCGCGACACAAAGAGGAACACAACGAGGGTAGAGCAAAAAACCACTTCAAAGTAGTTAGCAAAACGGCAAAAGACAGCGTTTGAAACCACCATTTTTCAGCCTTGAAAACTGTGAGGTGTAGACTGAGATTTTACTAGGGAAACAAACTCTTAGTGCTTTTCTGAATCAAATACTCGGCCAAAAACAATTTCTTGTTCTGCTGCCAATATAGTTGGTTTGGACCATAACAAACAAAAACAAAAACGAGGTCGAGATGACTTGACCTCAAAACTGATATTGCCAAATAGATCCAGTCAAGACATACCAAATAGTGCCAGATATACATGCACATATACATGCGGCAAATAAAGCTGAATCCAAAAACTTGGTGAAAGCCTCCTGTATATTATTCCAGAGTTTGGTCTCAAAATCCTGTCCTTGTATACAATCTGCCAAGACAATAAAAAATTATTTGCAAAAATCGGTGACCCAGCGAAGCTTAAAACTCCAATATTTTCGAAAGATCAACCACAAAAGCATAAAAAATAGGCAAAAGACGTACATCACATCAGTTCCTAATACAGAGAAAATACCCACTAAACTATTTGCCAGTATCTATTCTGTCCCCCCCCCCCCCAGCTTAGTGAGCATAAGTCTTTTATGACCCCCAGGCGCACGTGCTATTTTCTTACATAATAACGTGCTGTATAACAACATATAATTTGTAACTGGGGTTCATAAAAAACTGGGGGGGGGGGGGGGGGGGGAATAGAATAGATCGATTTTCCATCCATTTCGGATTAGTTTTTTGTTTAAATTATCTCCAGATAACATTTGAGGCAGACCAGGACGAAAACGAAAATTGCACCACCGTCCCAATAAACTAAGGTTAAAGACAACAGTTTCGTAGTCACCGGCTCATTGTCTACTGTTCTCAGAAATAAAATGGGGGTGTAGAAAAAAACCCCACGGAAAAAACACTTAGTTTTAGATAGAAAATAAGCCCCCAAGCAAATAAGCACCCAAGGGAAAAACACCCCCGGAAACAAACACTCAATTTAAACTTTAGGTCGTGATAGTTTGTTCGGTTGTGATAGTTTCATATCAAGTACCACGAGCCGCTAAGGCATGGCCATGGCCCGCGAGGCATGGCCAAACGCGCTAAATAGGCAGCTCGTTAAAAAGAAAGTGGTGGTTTATTTCTGTGGGGTTTTATTCCCGCGGGGGTTTATTGTTCCGACCCCCTCTTGAGGGGGGAGGAAATATATACTCAAATGGGTTTTTTTTCGGTCAATTTTCGCCCATCGATATATTCATCGTAGAGAGTTGAGACTGGTATCATTAGAAAGCTTGTCCTGGAATTAAAAAGATTTTTCTGATTTTCTATTTTTACAGGGAGTTATCGAGGTTTAAACTTTTGAGAAAATAGAGGGAGTTCCGTCGATTTTATTCCCATTTTCCGGGATTTTTGACTAAAATTTCGCCAATTTTGCTGCAATTTGTTAAAATTTTTAAGAACAGTGTTGTTGATTTTGTTTTTAAAGACAAAAAAGTATTGTTGATTATTTCAGATTATTTTCTCAAAAATTTGGCTAAATATTTCAAAATTCAGCCTTTTTCATCAAAAATAGCACGAAATTAGCTTCTTTAGTCCACTTTGATTAAATTTTCCTGAAGTACAACCCCAAACAACACTAATACAATCTTTGTAGACTCAAAGGGGGGCTATTCCTACTTGAACCTCTTTTGAGAGTGCTCTGTAATTAAAGATTTGCCGTTTCTCGTTAATTTACTCGTTGATTATAAAACGCAAATTTTTTTTTGAGTTTTTAACTAACAAACTATCTATATCTATAACATTCACAAAATTAAGTGTTCCAAAAAGGCGATCAGCATTATACGGCTAGTTTTGGACCAATTTTGAACTGCTACAATTCAAAGAGAATTCGAACTGAAATCAGTCAGTCTCTTTAAAAAATGATCTTTTTTATAATAATTAAAGAACAAAACATATCAAATCAAAGCTCAGGAGTGATAGGTTCAATTGGTTTCCTGAGCAGCTCAAAGCTAATCCATTTTTTTTACTTCAAAAGCTTATGGTCGTTATGACTTTTAAAAGTAATTGATTTTTAATTAAATATTGGCTTAATAAATTTTTCCTTTTTTTTCATAATTTAGTCAACTTGTAGCTTAGTGTCATCAAATAAAGAATGCTTCTTTTTTCTACTGATTTAAAATTTAATCTCTTTTGCGGTTTTAAGCCTTAAGTTTTTGTTTTCTGGCATTGATGCCATTAGATTTCAGATTTTTGTTTTTGTTTTAGTTATTTGGTTTCTAAACGTTTTTCACGTTTTTTAGTTTTGTCACATTACCCTAATATTGAGAATTCTCATATCACATTATTGGCGTTAAAAATTAGGCACAATTGAACATATTAAAATACTGAAAAATAGATTAACGTTTCAACTGCTTCGACATCCCTTTCTCGAAGAATTTATTGATTTTTTTGCAATTGTCTTTAACTGTCGCTTTTACTTTCTCTTTTTAGTCGTATGAAATTTGCAGATTGATGAGCGATGTTATTGGCTTTTCATGAAAGAATAGATGAATCGATGTTTTGATATTGGATGATAGCTGATAGCTTCCATGACTTTGAAAAGGTTTGTTTTCCAAAATAAAAAAAACTTATTAAGTTCGCAATTTTTTTGGCTTTTTATTACCTAGTCTTGTTAATTATCGATCGAAAAAGAAATTAATGGGATCAAAGCAAGTGTCAAAAGGGATTGGTGTCACAAAATCTATTATAATTAAAGAATTCGTTATGACCTTTCTAGGCTAGCTTCGACTTCGGTTTTTCACAAATAAAATTGATTTGTCATCTTTGATGTTTTTTTGTAGACGCAAGGCATATTCTGGATAATTGCATTTCTTAAGGGCTTCCATTGGACGGATAAACGAACCTATTCAATTATTTCATTTTGTAAAATGGCTTTCAAGACTTTGGAAGTAATCTTGTTTCGAAAAAAAATCAAAAGTACTACTTACTTTTGCCCTTTTTCTTTTTTGTCTACTTGTTACCTTGTCTTATAAATGAAAGGATGAAAGACCACATACTATACTATCGGTGTTTGAAGAGGGCGCAATCGAACGTATTTTGAGAGCCAAAAAATGAGTTTACGGATTCAACAGCGTTTTCTGGCAAGTTTTAACTGAATTTTTCTTTGTTGACATTTTTTGTTCTTTTTTGCCGCAGAAAAAATTGAATAAGGACACGTCTTAATGCCCTTTAAAAAAAGCACTGGTAATTTTAATTCTTTGGGATATTTTACTTCATTTCTAATGGTTTTCAATTTTTTTTTTTGAAGTTATTTGGTTTAGAAAAAAATAAGCGAATTTTTCAACTTTACTGATTTTGTTCTTTTCTGTCTAGTTGTTACCGAGCCTTATTATGGACTGGTTCTATATCGTTTCTCGTGAAATACAAGTTTTTTTATTCAGTTGCAGTTTTATCTGACGCTATGTTGACTAGGTTATTAAGTTTTGTTTTTTTAAAACGGACATAAAGTTTATGATGTTGTTAATGTTTGTTACTGCTGTTTTTGCTCTTCGCCTTAACTCGCTTTCTTAATATTGGCACATCATTGGCTCATCAATCTAGTGCATTATTTTTTTACTCTGCTGAGTTATTAGCTTCGGGGGATTTTTTGTTCATACACTATTTTTTTTAATATTTGGGTTTTTTTGGGTTTTTTTGGGATCCCCAAAATTAATTTTTGTGTTTTTCACTCTGTTCCTCATTTGGTGACAATTGTGGATGAGCGGGGTCGGAACCTTATGTGCGATCGCACATTACCGAGCCTCCTTGTTTCGCATCTAAAATTAAGTGAGTTTTTTTCTGTGGGTTTTTTTGCGAAACCGAAAAAAAATGAAGTGGGATATCACACATTTGATCCTCTAACACTCCGTTGCAATAGATGTTCAATTCAGACTCTGTGTAATAAGCTAAACACCAGAAATAGAGGAGAATACGCCTCATTTTACGTCAATTCACTCCAACACACTCCTAATAATAATCGAACTGATCAGACTAAAGTGCGCTCAAAACTGCCCTGTAATTTCGAGCGCACAATGGACAATCGTGCGCTCGAAATCGTCTGGACCAGGGTGATTTCGAGCGCACGCCTCGACCTGGGTGCTTGAGCTGAAAAGTAGAGATTTGGAGCATACCTGATTTTGTGAGCTTGACTTTGCCAAATAAAGATCGCACCTGTAACTCAACTGTAACTCATTGTAACAGACAAACCCTAAGCACACAAATTCACAACACATGCATTTGAACCACCCAAGTTGAGGTCCCAGGCGGAAGCAAGTATGTCCAGACCGAAGATGAAGGCAAGATGAGGGCGTCGTGTGTTCAAAAATACGCAGTCTGGAAACATCGAAAACGCACGAAAGTCTGGACACGACCTTTACGTCTGTGTTGGTTTAGACATAAACTTTCCGTCGGAGACGGTCTGGACTTGCTTGCTTCCGTCTGGCACTTCAACCTGAAGACCAGCTGTAGCCGACATGAGCAACACTTAAGCCCAAAGATCACCTGTCACTACCAAAACCATTCAAATCACGCAATATGCACTCTCGGAGGACGAACAACACAATGCGGGATGACCTCACTCAGGTTTAGACCTCGACTTATAAAAAATTAACAAGTTGGCGCGATGTATGTATATACACATATTATCTATATATAATTAAATAAACACTTTTACGCTTAATTTAACGATGAACCGGGTTTTCATTCACCAAATTTATCGCAAACAACAAATTTTTCAAATAGCATCGACCAGGTTAGTTCCGAAAAATAACAAGGACGGCTTGTCGGGTCAGATATGTCTAGTGTCGCTTCTTCGAGGAAGTCTGAAATTTATTCTTACAAACAGGTTTTTCGTTTTCAGATGGTAGGGTTTCGTTTCTATGAGAAAAGAAATCTAAAAAAAAATTGGCATTTATTTTTTACATTCATTATAATATCCAGTTTTGACCAGGGACTGTTCCATTATTGGGGGAGACTTCCTAAGCGACACTGTGCAATCAACCATTCGAGCAGCTTAAAACATCTTAGCATGTTCCACCAAATAAACTCATTCAAGTAGACGAATTTTTTCTCTTGCAGGTCGTCACTTAAATTTGCTTGCAAACATACCATTGAGCATGAATAGCACTTAGATTTGTTTCAAATTTGAATTGGAGATTTAATGATAAGATTTAAAAAAAATAGTCCAAATTGCCAGCTCGTGTGACCTTGTGTTCAGCAAGCAGACAAAGAAATTAGTACGAGATTAGCAATACAATTGATAGATTATTATAATAAGGTAGTTCAATTATGTAGCTTCGGAAGAACTATTTTCTAACGTCAATTGTTTATACCGTCTTAAAACTTGTTGTGAACGCCTATTTACCAGAGCCAAGTATTTTCAATTGCCAAAAAAAATCAGTATAATAAATCAATATTAGCATAAGTAGTATAGGATTTTGGTAAGGAAAGTTCGCGCTGAGACCACATTGGTAAGGAAAGTCCTTTTTCAGACCATATAGCAATCTCCCATAGGCGAAAAAAGTTTGAGCATGCCATAGTCCACAGAATTTGTCTTGGTAGGGGAAAACCGAAATTTGACCGTCTCAGAACTTGGAAAGTTTATATTAATTTTATGGTGTCTGAGTTTGGTCAAAGTGGTTTTGTTTATGTTTTTTGCTTCACTCAGCAAAGTTGGAATAAACTTAGCACTGAGAATAAGAAATAAGAGCAAACGTTTAATTTCAGAATTATGACAAAATTGTATAAAAGAATTACAGTTTGGGCTAATAAGAGTACACACACATATATACAAATTAATCGGAGTCTGATTCAAATAATTTGGCACGTGGTTTTTTAGATCTAGGTATTCCCTCATCGGGGCTTTCAATGGCTTCTAAATCGAAAAATGGGTTAGGGGTCGGGGTAGAGTTGGAGTCAGTTTCGGCTTCGAGATCTGCTACATTTTGTAATTCTGTCTCTGAATATTCCCTTTGATTGAACCCTGGGTCGGGCGGAGTGAAAATGTCAACATTATATCCCCCTTCTAAGTGCATATCCTCGGTCAATTCAGGGTTGTTCACAAGACTGGCAACATTATCACTTTCGAAACTCCAGTCGCTTAAGCCCTCCCAATCAATGCAATTATGACCAAATGGAAGTGTGTCTATTTTACCGTCACATACATATCGTTTGTTGTCAAAACTGTTGAGGCAAACTTTATTTGTCGTTATTGTGATCAAATTATGGGACTGGCTAGTGATTCTGGTATTAGGTTTTCTGACCGTTTGGCCAGAAAGCAGGCATTCTTTGTACATGTTATGAAGGAGTTGCTGTTGTGTGAACCTGCTGACGCCTTTGGCCGACTTCTTAACACAATCTAAACAATACAACACAGTTACTTTAAAGAATAATTCTACTTTACAAGTTAATAGTTAGTTGCAAGCGTTGGGTTAAGTGAACTAGTGTTTTGTAAGTTGCTAGTATTTATTCACCTTCAGCTAAGATAGAGTAAAGCTTCGGTTTAAGGCACACGAACTCCTTTATAAGTTTCCCTCCCATCTCATCCTTGAATTTCAGTGTCTCTTTCTTCTGGCTTCTATGAAAAAGAACGTGGTCTTCAGCGTAGTTGGAAAAATCGAAGTGTTTTTTTTAATTCGATGTTTTTGGCAAGGCCTTCAAACAAGTCTTCCGATACAATTTCATAGAGAAAGGAGTCCATATCGCTATATAGTAGTTTACATT
Source organism: Convolutriloba macropyga (assembly GCF_964194025.1). Taxonomy (NCBI): domain Eukaryota; kingdom Metazoa; phylum Xenacoelomorpha; order Acoela; family Convolutidae; genus Convolutriloba; species Convolutriloba macropyga. Next base: position 55,267,779 of record NC_134471.1, on the reverse strand, counting down.
TTTTGTTTGGCTTCATTACATTGAAGTGAAAGTTATACATGAAACATTTCGCTAGATCCAGAATTGTCGAGCCAACTATTGTTGGTTTGTCCCACATAACTTTGCTGTTCTTTGTTGCTACGGACACAAGTTTTTCGTCCATTATTTTAACTCCGTTGAAACTATTACAACTTGCCAGATCTAAGAGTTTTGATTTTGATTGCGTTATCTGAACATTAATTCTATTCCGTTTCCCTTCACAGGTTTTTCCATACGCACTATTGGACAACAGTTTGTAAAAGTCCTCTTCAATCTTGTTTTGAGCGCGTTTTCTCTTCTCTGTGTTCAACTCTATGTAGGGTTTCAACCATTTCGCCTGGTTGAATTGCAACACCCTGTTCACTTGTGTTACCTTCAGCCCTAACTGTACAATAGAGTTGAAGAGTTAAATAATGCAGTGAGTAATTCTTTTTTGGATACATTGTCTGAATTAACTTTTTGACTTTTGATTGTATCGGAATATCATTTTCTATTAAAAAATTTCTCTGGTCATTACTGAGCCATTTTTCTTTTATTATCTCCTTTGTGGGAGCTAATGGGAAATCGGAATGTGCCTCGTGTAGGACTTGAGGATATTCTATGTCCACCTCAACAATGTACCCAACTTCAGAATCTGCTTCCGTTTCAAAAACTTTCTGGGGTGTAACACTTGACGCCATAATGAAATTGTTCAAAGGTAAAGGGTACTTTTCCATTATTCCCCTGTATAAATTATTTGCGTCATTTAGCCAGAGAAATGTTGAGGGCTTTTTGTTATCGAATCCTTCCACAAACTTATTATTCGCTTGTGATAACCTTTTCGAAAACACGCTGGAAATTCCACCCCTCAGCATTGCTTCCGCAATATCAAGATGCTCTCTCACAGTTAGTAGTTAAATGTCTGCCTTACACACTCTAAGGAAAGCATCGCCTGATAAATTACTAGCTGTGTAGTATTGCGCGCGGTCAACGGAGAACGTGTCGAAGCAAACTTTGCGGAAGTGTTCAAACACACATGCGAGTATAAGGGTATCGCATGTTAGATACAGGTCACTATACTCTCCAATATTAGAACAATTAAATTTTGAAAATACATTCCTAGCGTGCTTCCACTCACTTTCAGTAACAGATATTTCATTTCCTTGCAGTTTATTTTTCCATAAATGTCGGGCAGGGAGTTCTGGCTCATCATATTTTTCAAAACTGGTAATTTATGAGTAAGGGAAGTATCCTTTTTGACGAAGCAAGTCCTTCTCTTCATCTGAGTGCGAGCAAAAATGACTATCAATGTACACATAGTTATTCTTGGGCAAGTTTTTGGCTAATGTATCAAGCGACGAGTGCATGAACTTGTAGCTATCTAAAAAACGCATTTCCTCATATTTATGACGAACATGTCTTTTGTTGGTAGTGTACGATCCAAGCCAAACTTTCAAGCTCAGTGATACGTATTTTTCTTCATTGATTGGAATTACAGAAATTGTGTTATTTTCACTCCCAGATTTCAAGGCACGTATCACATGATGAATATCATAGTTTGCCAAATTATGCGCAAAAATTGGTGTGAACTTAGTACGTTGTCTTTGAAGGTTACATAGTGTGTGCGCATAGCCCAAAAACTTTCCAGAGAAATGACAATGGTCTAGAATTTTTACATCTTTGGTTGCAAAAGCTTCCTCGCAAATCCAACAGTTCTCGGTTTCATCCAAATGACTTCTATTACCAATAAAATGAGGAAATTTTTGTTTTTTCTTGTGGAATTTCTCAGAGAGTTTTTCAAGTAGTTTCACCAATTTTTCCATTGAGTCTGGTCCTCTTCTTAGACTGAAAAAGTATGGCACTGGATTGTCTTGTTCAATGACAACTAGACAAATACTACTTGGTCGATGTTTTTCAATTACAATAGTGCTTAATTTTTTCGGATCATTTAAAGCGTAACTAGTGGGCTCCAAAACTGATTCCAAATCAAAATAACATACGAAAGGACAGTAGGATCTAGCTGCTTTGTTTTTGATTGTTAGTTTTTTCCGATTTTCTGCTGGCATTGATATTTCAAGAGGTTCATTTGCTAAACATGTTCGTTGGTGATTTTCCAAACTGGTTTTTTCAGAGCTAATATGAAAACAGTTTCGATAAAGAAAGTTACGATCGCTTCGCAATTGCACATCTGGGTTTTTAATTCTGCATGTTAAAGATTTGAGGTTTCTAATTAGCACGTAATACGTTTTATCGTTTTCAGTCAGGAGTAGAACATCCATTTGAAATGAGTTCGGAGCTTTTGAGATCCGATAGGGTAGCAGCTCCTTCTTTTTATGTCTAAATAATAGGCTTTATAAATATTAAAAATTTTTGTTAATTGTTACAGCTTCTTTTTATACGTTTAAAATTACTTTTGCTTTTGGAAGTGTGTTCAGGATTAGTAATGATTTTTGTTAATGAAGCAACACATGACTCACCTGAAAATGTTTACGCTGACGTTGTTCACTTGCTCAAAGTAGGTGATATCGTTGATACTCATGGGGTACTTGAAGTCTCCAACAGGTCCATGGGCCAGAGGGTTGAACTCAGGGTTGAAGACCCGCGGGTCATCACGTTTCTTCCATCCAATAGTTTGGGTATCGGAGGTCAGTTTCTGCTTGAATTGGTCGTGATACACTGCCGTGAAGCAGTAGGCAAAACATTTGTGATCCGCCGTGTTCCGGATGTTCAAGAGCCACTTCTTGTTCTTCCTAAGATTTCTCGGCAACTCAATGAAAGACGAGCCTCGTATGAGACTGTTTTTTACCAGTTTGATGTTGATCTCGTTTATTTGATGAACTTTCCAGCCACTACCATGCGATGCAAACTGATAGATTGTCTTCAGCATTTGGTCTACTGCGTGAAAGAACTCCTGGTTGCTCCAGCACTGCAAATCTACGGGGATATATGCACTATTTGTGTATATAGTGATATATTCAGTTTCTTCGCCTTCTTTTGTTTTGTCGAGAGACACCTCAGCAGAGATTTGGACTCTTTGGGTTTCATGAAGCACATTTTCACGGACAATGTCTTCTATTTGTTCGCGTCGATCGTGATTGCATCAGATCAACTTCACCATCAGCTGGTCGCAACGCATATCGACGCACAACTCCATCGAAAGCTGCTTCCACGGGAGCTAGTCTTTGGGTCCCTTCTCTATCATATTCCCAGATAGGATGACCATGGTCCTTCATCATGTGGTCAACATATGAACGCTTGTTACTAATCACGGTGAGGTCGTGGATGCAGGTGTTCCATTGCAATTTTTTATCGTTGTGCGCATTCTTTATGTGCTCTTTGACATTAATGAGAGTTGGGTCCGTGAAGTTGCACTGCCAGCACTTGAACTCCGGGTTATCTTCCACGATGAAATGTACTTGTTTCATATGTTTGCGAAGTCCACGTCGCTCTGTGTACTGCTTACCACAAAGATCGCAGCTCACAGTTTTCGAAGTTGAGGCCAATTTGGACAACATTTTGAATCAGGTTTTTTATTGCAAATTGCAAAGTAGCTGAATTTCAATTGCACAAGAGAGAAAATGATTGTTTTCAGTTGCGGCAAACCTCAAGGTTTTCACTTGACTTCAATCTCTAGATTCAGTTCGAGTCAATTAACGACCCGAACTTGTTTTGCGGTTGGTCTTTTTTTCATAAAGGAACATAAATGCCGCTCCTTTCATGTTTCAGTACAGTTCATTGACGTATGTCTCCGCCATAGGACAGATCCAGTTCAACCTTTGATAATATCAAAAGTTTTCACCGATGGTGTTGAAATTCGATTGAGTTTTCCCCAGTTTTTCTGCTTTTTTAACTTCATAAAATAAGTTCAGCTCAAACTTCATTAGTTTTACTGTCTTGATATCAGTTCAGTCTGTTAAATGGGAACATTAGAAACTCCTCTTTTTGTTTATTTGCGGCTGAGAGCAAAAGGAGCCCCTTGAGATCTGCCTGTACTTATTAATTTTACGACATTTTCAAAGCTTCCGACTGAATGTGGGGTCTTGTTGCCCAATATTTTCTCTTTGTAATCTAAACAGAGCTCGCTCAAGTGGCGAATGACGCTGAAGTGATCACATGGAAGTTCTAAGTCCAAAAGGTGTTCATTGATCAAAGTGATTAGTGAAATTCAATTAAAAAATTAGGTTTTTTCTCGAAAAAACGCAAAAATTTGCCTTAAAAGCGGTTTTTCTCAGAATTTCATCAAGCAAAGGCGTAGATTTTATTTCATTTTTGCATTCTACGGATCAATATAGCCCCGGATGACTTTTTTCAGCTTTCTAACACTGTTTTTTGGCAATGTTTATTTAACGGTCAAATTTTCACGCTTGAGTGATTTTTGCGTCACTTTTTTGACTCCACAGCCGAAATGGTTCATTTGTGAGAAAAAGTGCTATGAACACTATTGTAGCCACAACAGTGACAAACATTTTCTATAAACGCAAAAAAAAATATTTTTTTCATAATAATTTTTTTCACCAGGTGATCAGAATTGAAAACCATTCGAGCGTGAAAAACAGATAAAGTTATTTTTTTCGAAATTTTAGTAACTAATTAGTGTATGTGACTGCAGAGTACAAACTGTTATTGTGAGCAGCAACTGTGCTGACATTATAGAGGCTATTTAGTCTTTTGTTCACCAACTCTAAGGCTTAAAAGATCAAAAGGGAAAATAATCTTTTTATTTTTTTTAATTCGATTTAGTCTTCAAATGTTATGATTGTAACCCTTTGATTCAACCTAAACAAGGCAGTCACATGGCAACTTCCCATCACAATATATATTTGTTTTCATTAGTTTTAAAAAGACACTAAAAAAGTTTGTTTTTGATAAAAAAGTGTTTTAAAAAGGACTTCGAAAGAATCCTTTTGCTTCCGCTACAATTATACTTGGTTCTACAGAGCTCATTTAGCTTTGGACAGCAGTATGACAACATATGTAGATGGAACTTAGCTTGAAGTGGCTCGAAGTTTTTGAACTTGTATTTCACTCATTGAGGTACTCTAATGGTATGTAGCAAAGAATCTAGAAACTCAGTCAATCGGTTATGAATTCACAATTCGTTGAGAAACTTACTTACTCATTATAGAAGAAGACCAGAATTCAACTAAATTAGAATTTTTGTTACAATTCTCAGAGTTAAATAAATAAAAGCACAACATAGAGCCACAAATTAGAGTTATTTTTTTGTTGACAAGACAAACTAAAGCACCAGTAAAGAGCACACAGTTTCAAACACAGTAAAGTTTTCAAAGTTTTTTGTTTTAAAAGTTAATTTTTCGTTCCAACTTTCGTTTTTTGGGGGCATAACAGAATTCAACCGGTGGTGTGTCAAATAAACTGGGCGACCTGTGGTCTTCTGATTTAGGGGTGTCAAGGTTGTCAACTGGGGAGTCGATCGTTGGATTGAATGTTGCGTTTTGTGTGCTAGAGTCGGGAGAGCCTGGCGACATTTTCATATGCCACTCGGATTCCAACGTCTCGATTTCATCCCAATATCGTTGCTGATTTTCGTAGAGAGGTACATTGGCAATTTCGTAGTCATAAAAATTTTTCCTGACTGTTGGACGCAGAATTGAGAAGTCGAAAACATACTCTTTTTGGGTCTTTTCACGTCCTGCTAGTGCGAATCCTTGTTTTTCCATGATTGCCGTCTCAACACGTAAAATTTGTATTGTGTCTATCAAAGACATTGGTAAGTTGAAGTGCTTGCCAGGAGTCCATTGGTGATTGCCAAATTTTTGCTCGATGATTAAGACCGTGTTCTTGGCATAGTGAATCAAATAACGAGTGTCAAAGTCAGGAAAAATTTTTAAAATTACTACAAAGTTGCTCATTGCTCAGTTGTTTGAAATGAAAAGTTAAATAGTTGATCAAAACAGCTTAGAAATAATTAGGTTTTCTGAAAGATTTGAACTTTGTAAATAAGACCGGTTTGGTTTTTGCTTCCGACAGAATATGACTCTGTGGTTTTGAAACTTAGCTGTACTACAATGAAAGTTGTTCTATAAACAACCCAACAAACGTTAATCTTATGACCTTTTCCTGCGGCAGTCAACGCCTCTGAAACAATTTATCAACTTCATATCAATTCAAGAGTTAAAGTAGCCCTGTAATATTTTCAATGTGCTTTCTTCTAACGTTATGGAGTGGAAAACTAATCGACAATGTATAATGGCTCCACGTGATAAAGTGTATTTCCTAAGGTCATTTTGTTCTTTCTCGGTATATATTATGGCTTAGACCTTACTACCTAATTACCGATTTATACAGCAATGTAATCATGAAAACGCTTTGTGATAAGGGAGGTCAATGGGCGGAAAACCACCATTCTAAGTTTACTAGTTTGTCTCCTATTTTGTATATGCATACTGTTTTGTCTTCTGATAAGAGAATTCAGTCTTGTGGAAAAAACTATACTGACGCTAAGGTAGTATGTTGTGGTTTTCACTAGAATGCAGATTAGGTTTTCCCTAGGGATATGAATTCATGGTTTGAACTCACAATTTGTAGTCATGCCTAGGGCATTCATGTAAGAACAAGTTGTGGAATACAGCTACACATTTTATTGTGTTATTTTGTAACGTGAAAACCACAAATCTTGCCGTTATCATACGATTTCAGGAATAGAAATTTTTGTCATAATGGACAATTCAGCTGCTAATGCACAAGAATTCGGGGATGCATATTTAGATATAACGAAAAGCGAAAAAAAGACTTGTTTGAGTTTCAGTAAAAACAGAATACTGGTAGCTATATAACCATTCAGCTTTTAAAAAATATTGACGTCGACTTCAAATTCAACCAAAGAGTAACGCTCACTGTGTCAGAGTTTGAAAAACTTACCTCACAAGCGAGCGTTTTTAAAAACCTGCTACCTGTGTTAAACAAAGAACGATCAAGGTTGAAACGAACTTGGAAACCAAGAATAAAGACCAACTGTGACGATTCCGCATGTAAAAAAGAACATTAAGCATGGTTGAGGCAATGTATGAGCGTTCACCTGAATTCTTTGTACCATTTCAGAAAAAGTTCAAATTTTTTATAACCGATAGTGAGCCTATTTTTCAGAAGACAAACACTAATAATTTTGCATACGTATTGCATGAGAAGAAATTTGATTTTTGTGATAGTAAATCTGTTCATTACCATGTTTTGGCCGAAATATCTAAAGTTCCAGAGGATTTCAAAAAGTTCAACTCAAAAGGATACTCAGTTTCGTGCCTGTACAGCTGTTTCAAGTCTCTAATCTTTTCTACAAATATGGTGATATCTGGAGCTATTATGGATAAACTTGTTCTTGCTCTTGAAGACAATTCAAAGTAGCAATCAGGTGTTTTTTCAGTCTCTCGAAAGAAACTACCCAGTTTCTGCTCAATGAAAAACAAGGATGCACAGACTCAAACTGATTTTATACCTGATTGTACACTAGATCGTTTTATACATTTATATAACAGTGTGAAGTTTGCTGAATTATCTAAAATAATGGACATAATGATTACTGTTTATGGATCTCTTAATACAAATTCTAGTTCTAATGAAGTGTGTTTTCAGTATGAAATCAAAAATTAATTTCTTTCAAACTAATTTTTTTTTGTAACATTTGGGTTCAAAAGCATCTGTTCAAAAAAAATTCAATTACAACATATGTGTAGCAAAACGTAACAAATCATTGTCATTCATATACATGTACAATTTGAAATCTTTAGTATAAATCACATGAGCAATATAGATACAAAAGAGGCTGCAGAGTTCCGAGTTCCTCTGTTGTAAAGGAAATTTCGCGTTGAGTTCTTGCACATTTTGATAGTACTTCATAAGTCTTACATAAATTGCTGTATAGTTTGTAACTGAAAGGCCCAATGGGTCGGCAAAGTACATGTTGTTGTCATGGTAGCACAGTAGAATCCAATGACTTCCAGGCATACTAGATTCAGATGCGTTCACAATTATGAAACAATTTGATTTTAAAATTGGAAATAAATCCGCTGCAAAAACTCCTCGAAACTTGAACTTGAGATGCGGACATTTATTTATCATGGAAACAATTTCGTCACTATCCATTAGCAGGGTAGGTAAAAAGAGTGTTTTTTGTCACCTTCCTATCCGATGTGACATAAAACGTTGAGCTTCTCTCTCCCAAAAACAAAATTTCAATGTTGTCTGCCAGTGCTCTCGCAAAAGTTAATTCAACAGAAACTGAACCATTTGTAAGCTCGGGATGAATAAAATCAAGCGATGCTTCTTGTGTAGACGTAAGATCAAATACCATCACAAAATGATTTTGATAATCAGACAAAGATATTCCGTGTCCACCTCTATCTAAAAAGTCCAGTGCTTCAAGTGTATTAAAGTAGAGTCGTTTTTCGAAATTTGTGGTTATTGGTGTTCCAACAATAGGTAATCCATTACGATAAATCACAATTTGCAATAGACCGAATTTTTGATAGTGAAAAGGTGTAGTTCTATTTGATCCAAGGTAAGCCTGATTTGATGACATTGCAATCGCCATTCTTCGTACGGGTTCCTTTGAAAAAACATCTTCTTGTCTCCAGCTGTGAACACCCCGAGTAGCAAGAAACGTTCGAGGTAAAACTTCGTTGTATCTATAAACTGCAGGTGTCTTAAGCAAGGTTTTTTCAATGGCAGACAGGACGTGATCTGCAATAGTCATTTTTCTGACATACAGGTTTGCTTCAAGAATTTTTACTTTGTAAATATTGTCAGCTTCAGAGATAACTGCAAAATCGTTTGACGACCGCCGAAAAGATATTCGAAGTGTGACTCCACCAGGAAGGTGTTTGTCACAAGTAAGAATATCACTAGCTGGTTTTCCTATAAAGTAATTTTCCAATGAGTCAGCAACCAGTGCTTTCCTTGCGGTAACGTCCTCCGCGCGATCATCTTGTCCGTTTTTTTTGCGGTTCGTTTTCAAAGTAACAACCTTGACAAACCAGCCAAGTACCTTTAGCGGTTCTGCTAGAGGAAAATTCTGTTTCAATGAAAGCCTTATGAGCATAATTTCCGTTGGTGTTGGAAATTTTCACACCATTCGCTGAAACTGTACATTCTGAGAACAAAGAATGTAATGAGTTGTTACTAAAACAAGGAGCATCTGTCCCGGCAGCATCCGCTCCTGTACGTAAATCAACGTCATTGTTCTGAGTTATTTTGCATTTCACTTCAAGCAAAATCTTTTGCAAATCAATAAAGTTGTTTCTGTCACCCAAAACCTCAAACTCCAGCATTGGTCCATCGGGAGAGTATGATGGTCCAATTTTCTGTGTAAAGGCGTTGTCAAAAGTTATCAGCAGTGGTTGCTTATCAAGCAAGTCTAAAGTTGTGTGAGTTGCTTCGGCAGGGAGCAGATTAGTAATCATTGTGAACTTTTGAAAAAAATTAGACCGAGTCCTCTTCACAGGCTGTTTTTTTCGAATGATACGTTTGGTCCGTTGTGCGCTTTTCTGTTGATTCCTTAGTATTTTCCTTGATCCACCAATTTGTTTTTTTTACTGTTTTTTTCAGAGTCGACTTTATTGCTTTCTTAGGTGTTTTCTTTTTTGAAACCATTTCAACAATTTCAGGCGCAGCTTGAGCAATCAGTTCCCGTCCAATTCTTTTTGCCGCTGGCCACAAAATTTTTCGAGCTATTGGTAGAGCTGCACGTCCAATTCCAGCAGCTAATGCACTAAAGCCACTTCCCCGTTGACAATAGTGTCCCGAAAATTAAGGCGAAATCGACTGTTGCTGATAGTATGCTTCAATTTAGTCAAATTTTTTGAAACTCAGTGCTAAAATAACTTTGCCTGTGCCAGTGAAAGGAACAAGTCTTCCTGTCTCTGTTCTCAATTGAACTCCAATCGACTGAAAATTTTTCGAGAGTAGTTTTTTGTATTCCAAATTACTTCAAACGATTCTGTGTGTTGGTTCAATTTCACAAGGGCTGCCGTTTTTTAAGCGTTGTTTTGAATCAATGACACGAATCAAAGGTGCTTTTGTGTCACCAACGTAATGATATTCTACAATATCAGTGTAAACAAAAATAAGTTGTTTTCCAGCCAAAAGATCAATCGGATAGTCACCCTTGTATGGTTCTAAATCTTCCTCAGTCATTGAAAGCATTTGAAACGAGTCTAGCAATTTGTAGCCAATGTGGAAACCGTATCCATCTGGTATGATCTCAAAACCTAAAATACTTGCTTTTTCTTTATCTGGAAAAGTGATTCCCTCGTTTTTCCCAAAATAAAGTACTAAAATACCCGAGACTTTGTCAAATTGATAACTGAAATGGGGGAGTCCTGTCGATTCTTTGATATTTTTCAAAAGATGTTCTATGTTTTCGTAGGATCCAATTCCAATCGAGACTAGTTCACCTGTGTAAGGTCTAGAAACTGCCCCGGTAGGAATACTGCTTTGATAATTTTTGTATCCAACAAACGAATAAGTTCTTAGAATATTGTTATTAATTTGATTGATTCGGGAAGGGAAAATAATTTCACTCAAAGCAACTCTCCAGTCACCTTCTAAGTTTATTTCTTCACTGAAAAAATTGCGAAAATTTGGCAGTGTGTTGTCAGGGAAAATGTTCCTCGAAGCGGATGATACCAAGTGAACAGTGAATTCATTCATGTTTTGTAGTTTCGGCACTGTTGTCTAACACTCTTATCAGCTCCAACTCGTAATATTTACCTGTTACAGGTTCTTGATTGGCATCAATTATATTGTATGTTGGGGGATTAACAGTTGGTATGTCATGAATTTCAAAAACTTCGTTTGTGAATGTTTGCTTATAACCTTTTCTGAAAGGGATATCTGCTTTTGATATACGTACAAAGTCCCCGATGTGAAAATTTGGCCGTCGAATTAGTTTCTCTGATGCCTTTAAGGACAAGGAAACCAGGGAAGAAACGTGTATTTTTGCAAGATACTTTGCCTGGAGCCAAACCTGTCACTCTATTGGTTCTTGAGTTTATCGTTTTGACAAAGTTCTAAAGTTCGTTAATGTATGAATAAGTCCACTTATCTTCCAAATACTTGTATATCAAATCTTTCAAAGAACGAATATTTCTTTCTGCGAAAGCCGACTTTTTTTCGCTTAATGTTTTGTAAATTTGGATCTGCTTTTTTTCACAGAGGGTTTTGAAGGAACCTTTAAACTCTGATCCAGCATCAACCCAAACTTTTTGCGGCAGTTTATTTTTAATCATTCGCTTGAAGCCTTCCGCAGTTACTGTCGCATATTTTGATCTGAGGGGTTCGACTCGAAGATATCGTGAGAGGCAATCGACTGCAACCAAAAGATAATTAACATCTCGATTGTATGGGGCTAAATTATCAACATGAGCTGAGTCGAGCGACCAAATCTCATTTATACTGTATGCAATGACTTTAAGTCTAGGAAATGTTTTTCTGAATTTTTTGTGTTTGGTTTGGAATTTTTACCCTCAAGAAATTTTATCACTTTTCTTGGTTTAAGATTAGTTGTTTTTTGCAAATTTCTTATGCTGCCATATGCCGCAGAACCACTGGTGTATTTCGCCTCGAGATGCTTACGCTCACTCTGAGAAAGAATACCAACTCTTCTCTTCCTCGGACTCGCTATCTTCTTTAGTGGTTTCAAATCCTTCGGTAAAGGTGTTGTCACTATCTTGTTCCAATTTTTCGGGGGTGCGCTTTTTATTTGTTCGGGCTTTTGATTTGGTTTTTGATTGTTTTTGAGGTGTGATTCTTTTTCTGGAGGGTTTTTCAATATTCTTCCTGATCGCAGCTTTGGCATTACTATTCATCACTAGGTTCTCATTCACACTGAGGATATCGAGAAGTTTAAAGTAATTGTCGTCGTCAAGTTTTTTATTCGGTTGCTGTAAATTGTAAAGTAAAATTGAAACCGATAAATTTGATGGTATTTCATCAATGCGTACTTTTTCGTTATCATCAATAACAATCCTTGTCGATTTTTCTTTCATATCAAGAATTTTTCAGCACGTGCATATTTTGTTGGTGGTAGTAAAGCAAGTTTTTTAAGAATTTCTTCTCTCGAAGTTGATTTTTGGTTTGCATCTTCTGTTTCATGATTTTCATTTTCTAATGTTTCATCTTTTGGATGTAATGATCGAAATCTGTTAAGAACTGACAGCTGAGCACTTTTGTCCTTTATGTTTGAACTGTTCAAAATTGCTGAAGGATAAGAATTGCTTCTTATGTATTGAGTTTTGGAATTAGTATAAATTCTACAGCACTCGTCATTTTTTTCGGTAACTCAAATGTATATAACAAAACTTTACAATGAGCTTCAATAATTCAAAGCCAGTTTTTGTTAAGAAAAGTGCTCTTCTTTTTTCAACTGAAGTGTTCTTTTTTAGGATTAATATGCAAACGTTCTCATATTTTTCGATGTTTTTAATCTTTACATCTACATTTCCTTTCACCACAATATAGAGACATTCGCATAAAACCATGAAAACATCGTTTTTGGCGCCGAGAAGATTTTTACGTAACTCTGGTGCCGACAATGGTACCATTTCCTTCAGCGTAGAGAATTTTTTCCTTTCATTTGCTATTTCGGTAACTTCTGCTTTGTCTGTCGGAATATAAAACACCGTTGGTCCTGGCTCAGTGATATTTGAACAATATCTCAAGCAGTCTGATGTTTTTGGGCTCAGATCAATAAGCAAATGGCCATAAATTTCGTTAACAGATAAATCATAACAATGTCTTAAAAAACGAACAAGATTGAGTTGTTTTCCTAAATAATCAACTTGCTGAACATCACGAGGGGATTTAAATAAAATGATGTGAGTTGTGTTCAAATCAATAGTTCTGGACCATCTACTTTGTTGGTAAAATTATGTTTAATGTAAATAACATGTATGTTTCTGTGGCGTCCTGCAGTGGCAAGCTTAACGAACTCTTTGTCATTAAAAATTTCCTCATATGAATCGTCAAAAATTAACAAACAATCTTCAATATTTTGTGTGAATTTCAAATCCACAAATTTTTTTAAATTTACTCCTAACTTTTGCTCAAACATCACGTAAATTGGTTGCATTTCTCTATACAGCAGTATAACATTGTCAAATTTGGGAAAGAATGTTTTTCCTTGAAGCATTTTAAATATCAAGTCTGTTTTACCACAACCCGAAGGTCCAACTACTGCCATGAAAATTCTATCCTCTGTTGGAATTATTTTGTTCATAATCGTGGGTTAGGTAGGATATAGCCAACTAAACTTGATAAAATTGAAAACCAAACTGATGTTTCCTCACATGTGGGTTTTAGGACAGTTAGTTTAATTATACACAACGTTATCAAAATGAGAATTACAAACATCTGAACAAAAAACATAACCTCTGATCGTGGTAGGGTAATTTCGTTACAAAATTTCCATGATGATTTGTTACTGCTTTCTTTTTCTAAATCGGAGAGTTTATCAATCTGATCAACCTTAAACTCGTCCATTAAAAAATAAAACGCAAAAAAAATTGATTTCTTGTTGCACACAAAACAAACATTGATGAAACCAAACAATAAAATTGCTTTTCTATTTATAATTTTTTTTTCATTATAAATTATCCATTCATTAAGTCTAACATCGATTTATTTCATTTGTTGACGATTCTTTAGAGTTTCCGTTCTCGTGCAAGTTATCCAGATTCAATTGTTGTTTTTTCCACCTAATGTATGGTTCTAAGTAAAAAATTAGGTGTGTGAAGGAGCGAATTTCGTCCTCAGTCAAGCTTATGTCAATTTTTCTGAGTAGGCACTGGCTGCCTGACGTGATCGTTTCATTTTTCTTTATCGACACGTTGAGTGATCCCGTTGTTGTTATCCAAGCACAGATCGTTGAATTCTGAGACAACGGTGCCTCCAGCTTGGTCAACACCTCTTTCATTTGTTAACCAATTAAAGTAAAAAATTGATTTCTCTCGAGCACAATGATTTCCCAAACACTCTCTGTTCTGCCGGACAAAATGATTCGGACACCTTGTTTTGTTCCTTATATTTGCAATTTTTGGACAACCGAGATCATTCAGGTCTATAACTGGTCTTTCCAAGAGTTCAGATAACAGCTTGCTTTTCTCTGATCCTTTAGAATAAAATCTTGCTTTGGGGTTTCTCAAACAGATGCTATGACAAATTTGTGTAATATAAATGTAAGGGTACGTTCCCGCGTTCCAATCAATGCCATGACGATTCCTGATCAACCATGTAAAAGCTCGTTTTTCTTCAATAGACAAATATTCAAATGTTCTTGGTGGTTTAAACAAAACACAGTCGTTGTATTCTTCTGAACACACGCCAAGTTCTTTAATGAAAAATGGATTCTTTCTATAATTAAATCCTTCTAGGTTGAGCACAACTGAGTTTTCCGTTAGCATTGTAGTGACTGAAATAAAAGCCACTTTATAAGTTTTATATATAAGCAGAAAAAAATTCCAGTGACATGCCCATTGAAGCAACTGTTTATCTTACAGGGAAGCATATATGAATAACCGGGACCTAACTCGTAAAATTCGTAAGTGAAACCTGCAGCATCATGCAGAATAGCATGCAAACGGAGCACTTTAAAGCGCTTAAGGTACTTGTCCCATGACGAGTTATCAATTCCTATGAGTCCTCCATATGGCCTCAGTTTTAACGCAATTTCGTAATCAAAGTTATTTAAACCACTGAAGTACTCACAGGCTGCAACAAAGTAGATTAGCCTAAAAGATTTATCCGGAACTTTGTTTTTTATTTCTGTATAGATTTCCTGAATTCGAATTATGTCACTAGAACCTAAAACAGGTTTTTCCAAGCGCATTTGAAATTTTTAGTTGACCACCTCACCAGTCAAAGTATTTCTACAGAATGAAAAACGCTTCAATAAAAATAATTTTAAGATATATTCATTCAAGAAGTGATTGGCTTACTAGAAGAAAAAAATTCTAAATTTCAAACAGAAAAATTTAGTTTTGTGTGACGTAATCTGCCATTTTGACTTATCAAACGGTAAAAATTTCAATTAAAAGAGACCATTTTTATCAATTTTTAGAGGTGGTCAAATTTCGGTTTTCCCCTACCAAGACAAATTCTGTGGACTATGGCATGCTCAAACTTTTTTCGCCTATGGGAGATTGCTATATGGTCTGAAAAAGGACTTTCCTTGCCAATGTGGTCTCAGCGCGAACTTTCCTTGCCAAAATCCTATACTACTAGCATAATTAGTACACTTTTTAACTACACAAAGTAGTCAAGTACCTCTATTGGGCTCTTTATTGAAGTTAGTGAGTGTATATCAGATGTTTTTATCTATTTATTATTTTGGGCATCTCTAGTTGACAATAAAGCGGAGTGTCGTGAAACTTCGCATGTTGATTATAGAAGGGGTGTACTCTATCTTCGTGTTTTTATTACTCACTTAAATTACTTCAGCTCACCATTTTAAAGCACAAAAACGTTTAAAAAGTTACTTTTCCAGTTCAGTACAGACACGAACAAATGACTAAAAGTGGGTGGTTCTTTATACATTTTGTCATAATAAGGTGTGTACAGCGGCTCTCGGCGAATTACATTAAATTTCAAACAAAAGTGCATTATGAACTTATTTTTGTAAAACGTATATGATGGGTGTATATTTTCCAAGGACTTTTTTGGCATGATTATAATTTATGGTCACGTGAACAGAAGATTAAAATGAAGCGCAAATAGAAGTTCATTCATTTTTGAAAACAAAGTTTCTAAAACCAGTTGCTCCTAAAAATCTGAGCTCAACGTTCCCTTTAAAGGTAAGTCTGTTAACTTATTGTGTGAGCTTTTAATCTAGCATCTTTTTCATTGATCAAATCTTTTGATTGTGTCTATTTTTCTTTAAATTAATTGACATGCAATTGATTCACAAATAAAATAAAAAATCCATTGAAAAATTTTCTGCAGTTTTTGAACTCTGTTTCTTCCATAAAACAAACAAAAATTTTTAGTAGTATCATAACATTAAACCATATTTTGCATTTATGAGTTATAAATTTGCTTGCCTGATAATAACTAACTATCCAACCAAAAAATGGTAAAGAAAATGCTAAAACTTTTAAAAATCAGTTTATAGCACTGCTCTCTTTATTCTTGGGCTCTTGAGCGTGTAGTCGAGAGCGCTCGATCTTTTTTAACAATTAGCTCTCTTTAGTAACTTAAGGAATTCCATAGAATGGCCCTCCTTAGCTCAGTTGTTCGTCAGGACAGTAATAATTGATTGGTTCACAGTTTCGACAGCTTAAAATTAATCTAATTGGGATTGCCGTCTACTGTTCAAAACCATGCAAACCCACAAATTGCTGGTCGCTGATAAGTCTCAAATTAAAATTGGGCGAAATAGCATCGCTTAACTTGTGCATTGTATTTCACATATACTGTGAGCATGCAAAGAAAGTTAATGACCCTGTTTGGTCAATTCACTTCCATTGAAAATCAGGACCATGTTTTCAAAATCTGGTGCAATTTATCAAAATATACGTTTATTTTTGAAGTTAAAAGAAATTGCATAAAATTTAGGTAATAATATCAATTAACTAATAATCGATTACTTTCATCTTGTTCACATGAAAATCTGAACTGCTCATTTTGTACAGCATTTTGTGTGAAAAATGTCCTTACTTTAAGACATGTTAAAATTACTGTTTTTTGCGAGTGGAAAATGAAATACGCGGTTGAAGGCAGCAACGTAACAAGCTCAATAGTGCGTCATTTAGCTGCTCATCAGACGCAATCAATAAGACAACGCAACTTTTTGTTGTTTTTCTTTATTTAGAACAGACGAAGATGATAATTTTTTCCTCCTATTATCAATAGATTATTGATGAAATTAACTGACATTTCAAATTATTACTGTAAAACAACTGAAAATAGAGAGAGCCGAATAAATATATATTTTTATACTCTACTGTATTCATATTTTAAATGACGTTGGAAAGGCCTAAATGACGTTGGAAATGACGTTGGAATGTTGATATCAAAATAGAAATTTCCGTCGTGATATATGAACCAAAAATAACAATTTCTCATCGAATTGCCATCGAGGAAAATAACCACTTTATGAACTAAACACTGCATTGGAGATTGGTGGGGTCTGAAAGTTCATTTCGCCCCCAGTGTGCATGCATGTGTTATTAATTACGTATGATTTACACTTAATGTTCGGTATTGACCCGATTAGCAACCCAATGTGCCAATTGACTCGCCTTGTCGTTACTCTACTGTTATGGTGTAAACTATAGGATCAAGCTCATTATCTAAAAGATAAAAGTCTTCCGCAACATTCGCCATCCTGTTTGTTTCAGAATTCCGAAGACACTACTCGACTAATCAACTATCAAAAATGCTGTGGAAAATTGCACTCGTCGCACTGTTGGTTGCGGTTGCTCAAGCCGACTACTACGCCAGGCGATCCGACAACAGACCGTACAGACGAACACAAGGTGACTTCTTCGAACAGAGACAACAACTACGTGAACTGTGGGAACGGGATGCGTTTGACTGGGGGGAACGGGCAGTGGAATGTACCTCAAACTCTCAGTGTAAAGGCGCACGTTATTGTTGGAATAATAATTGTGTCTAGAGGAATCGACGTGACAACTTCAAAAAAACTTAATTAGTTTGGTCACCGCTACCAATAACAAAAACGCAACGAGCGAATATAACGATAACCATATTTAATTGAATAATCTGCGTCACTTACCATAATTTTCTTTATGTAGAACCGACAATCACGATGTTTCTCTTATTTCAGTAGTTCGTTCGAGTCCATTAATTTCGAACTTGTTGATTTTTTGAAGTACAACATTGCAAATGATTGGTGCAAGAATGTATAAGTTGAAAAGAACCAAAAAGAAACCAGAATTTAGAAGGCCAAAACGAGAAAGATTCTAATTGCACTCAATCTATTTATTTATCACAAAGAAAACTCGCTTGTGTATAAATAAATATCACTTGGTTGTGATAGATTCTTGTGAAGACTCGTGAGCCATCAGGGAAACGAATCTGGACTGCAATAGTAGCAATATAACTATTTGTTGGGGGGATATTATTTATCTGACCACTAAGCTAGGGGGGAGGGGGTAGGGGTTACTATGGAAAAAACCCAAATTTAGAACCCCAATTAGTCTTTTACCCATCATCTGCAATCATAAGTATGACCCCTTTACGGTATAAAAACCGCGATATAATACTGAGAAAAATATCAAATTTGCTTGCCTTGCCATGATCTGTTCTCCAATGGTCTAAACAGGTGTAAACAATAGCAAAGAGTCCCATTCAACCAAATATTTGCCCAAACTTTCGGTAATATTCCTGTTTCCTCTCTGTTTCATAACTCTGAACACAGAACTCGAATAACCAAATATCAAATATGATGTTGAAAATTGCATTCGTCGCACTGTTGGTTGCGGTTGCTCACGCCGACTACTACGCCAGGCGATCCGACAACAGTCCGTACAGACTAACACAAAGTGACTTCTTCGAACAGAGACAACAACTACCAGAACTGTGGGAACGGGATGCGTTTGACTGGGGGGAACGGGCAGTGGAATGTACTTCAAACTCTCAGTGTAAAGGTGCACGTTATTGTTGGAATAATAATTGCGTCTAGCGGAATCGACGTGAAAACTTCAAAAAAACTTAATGAGTTTGGTCACCGCTACCAATCAGAATGTATATAAAGGACTACAATTTGATAGCATAATTTTGATTTAAATTTAATAAAAACTCTATTTATATCTTTTTCTATACTTAATTGCTTTCTCAAGCTATATTTTTCATGCTCAATTCAAATCTATTTCCATTCTTTTGTTTGGTTAATTATTCACTTAGAGAGTGCAAAATTATTATGCCTTAATACTCGAGTATTTTTTTCGAAAAATTTGTAAGAATAAAAGCCGCTGAAAACAAATGAGAGGGTAAATCATATAATTATCCGCTTAATGAGCTGCATTTTAAACGCACTATTGACATTAATTCAGGCTAATTCTACCCAGTAAGCAGATAATTGTGGATTTTTTTAACTGCATAATTCTTTTTCAATGGCTGTCAGAGCATATCTTATTTTTTCTACACTTTAGAGCCCCCTCGAAACAAAATTTTTGAGCTCAAATTTTTTATTTCTTTTCTGAAGCATTGAAAGCGTCAATAAGAAACACGCGAAATCAGGGATAAAATTCGGAGCTGGGTAAAAAGTAAACAAAAATGGAGCCAATAAAATGACCCTGTTTTTTTAGGTTGAACTGATAAAATCCGTTAGAGAAAACTATTTTTCCCGTTTGAAAAAACAGCGTTGATTATGGTTGTCACAGTGTGTGTGAAGTCATTTTTTCCTAAGAGAATATACAAAATGCGACAATATTTTCTTAAAATTGAACTGAAAAAAGAACTGAATGAATATTTTTGGAAAGAATTTTTGAAGGACCCAAAAGTAACTGATATGAAGGATGACATTGAGAGAATTAGATTTTAATTTTAATTTTTAATCTTTATGATGTACATGCAGAATTGTGAGAACATTTTATGCTCGCATTTTAGACCATTTTTTACTAATATAGGGTCAATTTTTTAGTTTAGTAATTTAATGATTTTATAATTGTACATATTGTGATACTCTTAATTCTTAACTCTACATTGGCTCTTACCATTTGCATTTTATTTACGTGTGTATCAGAGGAAATGAACAATGTTCTTTTTAAAAAAACCCCTGAGTATATCAAAATTATAAAGAAATTCCTCACAAGTATGCTCTTAAGGCGACCAAAAGGAATAAAGTAGCACAATTATCTTTTTTAAATTAACATATCTGTGCGAATCAAAAATCTGTACCAGAATTAATGCCAATATACTACGAAACGCGGGTTTTGGAAAGCAACTCACAAAAAACCAAAAAAAGTTAATAGTTAAATGCAGCTCATTTGGCTATGCCTCGTGGGTCATGGTCATAACTTGACGCCCCATGAGAATTGATATGAAGTTCATAACCTTAAAAAAATCATTGGCCGAAGTTTGATGTTAACATGTTGGTTCATTGTTCCGACCCCACTTGTGTGGAGAGGAACTATATGCTCAAATGGGTTTCTTTTCTTCAGACAATTTTGGCCGATCGATATATTCATCGTGTAGAAATGTGAGTGGTATCATTAAAAAGCTCACTCAGCAGTTAAAAATGTTTTTTTTTCGAATTTCGTTTTTTGTTTCGAGGACTTATCGAGGTTTAAAGTTTCACGTGAACACGGGATATTCGGTTCACTTTTACCGTAATTTTTCATGAATTAACATTTTTCGATGAAAATTTTAATTAGAAATTACATATCACGCCACAAAAATAATTTTTTTGTTCTTAATAGACGAAAAGCAATAAAAAGAGTAGTCTCTGGTTTAGAAAATTTTGCAGATTTTGTTTGTTTTTTCAAGGCACCTAGAGACTAGTCACTTTTCATATCGAGTTTCCGTTAATGACAAAACTCATTTACAATCAAATGAAGCCCAAGGAACAAACAAACTCGTTTCCAAGGGATTGCTCATGTTTTTTTTGGATTCGTATCTCAGTTTTCCTAATGTTAAATGAAAATTTGATTTTCTTTTTGAACTTTTACTAAATTTTTGGAATCCTATGTCATAAACTTGTTGACAAAAGTGCAATAGATTTTGTATTGAGCCTTAAGTGAACCTATGTAGTGCTTTGAGTTGACGTCTAATGGCTGTTAAGACTTTGCAAACAAATTTTCAATTTGTTAAAAATATTAATTAACGATAAATTTATTTTTGTGAACTGTAAGTCAATCTCAGTAATGACAGGTCCCCCCTTCTTCCTCTCTTTCCTAGTGCAACCAATATTGAACTCGTTGGCGGTTTCATATTCTAACTATTGATTATATGACTTCAATGTCACAAGATTTCAATTTTTTAAAAATTTTTTGACATTTCCTATTATTGGTTCCTTTTGAAATCTTATCCTGTTATCCTAATGTTAAGAGATCTCCTTGGCTTACAAGAGAAACTAAACGGACCATAGCTAATGTTTTCACAGAAAAACTTATGGTTTAAATGGCCTCGACACTTTCTTCTGGCACTTTTCTACGAGAATTTTTGCCAGTATTTGTTATTTTTTTAAATAATCATATGATTATAACTCAATCTTAAACCTATTTTCGTGAACTGTAAGTCAGTCTCAGAAATGACAGAACCCCTTTCTTTATCTAGTTAGCGGTCTTATCTTCTAAATTTTAACTTCGATGCACGAGTTTTCAAATTTTTTTTAAAAAAATTTTGTATATTTTTTGTCGTATTTTGGTTCATTTTGAAATGTTATTACTTTATCGTAAAACTGACAGTTCCCATTGGTTTAGAGAAGACGTTCAATGGATCATTGAAAAGGTTTCCACAGAAAAACTTATGGCTTAAATGGCCTCGACACTTCTCGCAATTTTCCACTGATTTTTTAAATTTTGCCTGTATTTGTTGTTGTTTTTATATTCAATGACATGTTGAAAGGTCTCATTGATAATTTAGGAATCTAGGCTTTTACATCTAGGCATAATTTAACGTATTTAATGGCTTTCGTTGAAAGCTATTGAACTCTATGACGTTGATACCATGGGTTTTCTCAAAAATTTCGTGGTCTTAATGTATTTTTCATTGCCAGACGACTTATTGTGATGAGTCAACAATGACCTAAGAATAAATATATCACTGCTTTCCCATCGAGGAAAAACTTAGCGGGTTTATTTAACTCCATTTTTATTCCGTTGAAGGCTATTGAATTTAATGGCTGTTTTTAATATATTTGTTTAAATTTGTTGTTTTTAAAGTTGTTTTGTAACAATAAAAACAATCCCATTGTTGTTTAAAAAATAATTGACAGCAGAAAAGTTTTTACTGCAAAGTTCATTCTCCAATGGCTTTGACACTTTTCTCGTTTATTTTTTTGAATTTGCTGTTTTTGCCTATTTTTTATTCTTTAGGTAGCCGTAAACTGCAGACCGGTCTCATAAACTTGTAATTGCCGATTAAATGAATGATGTTACCCGAAGCATTCAGTTTAGAGCGAATGGTATTGAAGTTTATAATATTATACGCTTTCGAGTTTTTCATTTTATAATATTATACATTTTCGACCTTTTCAGTTTTTGTTGTTCTCTTCGTCAACTTGTAACTTATTTTCGTCCTTGAGAGGTCCCACCCATATCCCTGAAGTTCAAAAAAACAGGCCTAATGATATGTTGTAACTGATGTTTTGTATGGTGGACAAGATGCATTTTCTCAAAAATTTTGTGAGTGTTTTATTTGTTTCTTTTTCTCTTCTTTTAGCACACTAAGGTAATAACAGATCCCAATGATTTTCAAATGTGGCCCAAATGAACTTATTTATTCTTTCAGTATGATTTTAGCTGAATTAGTATAAAGAAAAACTGAAGTAAAATTACATAATGTTCAGGTAATAGCTAATGATTTTAATGGCTTCAATAATTTGTGTTTTTGCAAATTGTTCGTGATTTTGTTGAGATTTTTTGAGACTTTAATCCTTTCCTATGGATAAGTCTAACCAAAGACAGGTCCCATTGGTTTCATAATGATTTTTTAGTAAATTTATCAAGAATTATTTTGTTATAAGCTAAATATTTTTTAGACTTTTGAAAATATTTGGTTTAAAAAATGTTGATTGATTTTTGATTTAAACCTCATTTCTTCTTTTCATTGTCGAATTGTTACCTAGTCTCATTAGGGAAAACATACATCTGCTTTAGAGTTAGGAAAAACTAAATTTGTGTAGTTAAGGTTTTATCTCATTGCATTTTGACGTTGTTATTAGGTGCTTTTAGATTTAGATATTGGGTTTCTGACGTGAAAGTTTTGTTTTTGCTCATTTTGTTGTTTGTTGTTTTTTCTCTTAGTCTTTTCAATGGCAGATCTCGTGAGCGCTGTAATGAGTCATGGCATCATGTAATTCAATTAGTAATTTGGTTTTTTAACAATTTTTTTTAACTCAAACATCTATTTTTGTTATCTTTTCATTTGGTTGAATACGAAGTTTTTCAATCTGATACGAAGTTTCACTATAATGTTAAAAATCATATCTTATAAACATCGGTTTCAAGGCTGGAGGTAATCAGATTAAACACCAGGAGACTAACGCATTTGGTTGTACGGATAAGGCGGATGAATCTGGAGAGTTACTTCAAAAAGCACAAAATGAATAATTAAAGTTCGGTTGTCTGCTAGTAGTGCACTGCAAAGACTAATAAAACTGTGGGAGAACCATTAGGAAGAAAATGTGTACGGTAATTTTAGCAATTTATCCCGTCGTAAAAACGGTTGAAGGACAAAATTGCATAAGAAAAAACACATGAACACCTCTATAAAATTTGTTAAAAGTTTTGTTTGAGAGCAATTCACCAAATTTAAGAAATAATTGATAACAAACTTTCAGTGAAATTCACATAAAGAAAGCATGATGTGAACCAACCAAATAATTTAACAGTTGAGGGAATATTGAGCAATGCACTGCGGGTAACGTTTTCAATTTATGATTGAAAAAACTAACAGCCAAAAACTTTTCAGACCTTATGCAAAATTCACAAAAGCAAGTTTTGCGAAAATTGTTCTCAGTTGTGCTGCCTTCTTATGTTAATTATTGAAGTCGAAAAATTAATATTTGAGCCATCTACTAATATATAAAAATTGGCATTATAAATCAAGAAGGAAAATTGTTAAACGTGGATCATTTTAAAATTTTCTTCATTTAATCATTTGTAAACTTTCGATATCAACTTGGTCAAGCAACCAAAAAAATTGAGTTTAAAAACTGGGTATAAATTACGATCAAGAATTGCAGACCAAGCTTAAAAAGGAAACTGTTTAAATATTCTTGATAACTTTAGTGTGCAGGTACTGCAATTGTTTTGGTATAGTAAATGAAGTCCAACCCTGCTTAACAAAATAATTGAGATTACTTATCAACAAAGTAATTGAAATTATTTTCCTGTTAATTCTAAGTTTTTTTGCTGAGTTTCTAACTATTGGTGAGCAAATAAGAAAAAATGACTGCTGTTTTCGTAGGAAAGAGGAAACAAAAGTAAATTATATCAAGGGAATTTGCAAAGTCATTGTGTCAAGATATGAATAACAAACCATCGACCCCAACTCTAATTTCAAGAAAAAATCTAATATTTAAATGTCAAAAAATATCCCAGTTTTGTCAAGAAAGTGACAAAGCATTGTCTCCTTGACGTGGAATTCTCTTATGTTCTAAATTTTCAGAAAGAGAAGTGCAATTTGACAAAATAGGAATAGAGGATTCTGTTAATTGTTTTAAAAATCATTTCGAAAAAATTTTACAAATAAAGAGAGAATTTAACCTTTTTTTTTGATAACGTACTGAAACAATCGTTAGATTTGAAATAATTTGAAACAAAATAGATTGAAAGTGGATTAAAAACTAAAATAAACATGGACGAAATTATTGACAAATAAAGATCGGAAGGATCTAGAGAAAAATGCTAGACTGCAATCCTAGCAAAAATTTTAATTTAAGTTATATTATTTAAATATTTATGTAAACTAAAAATTACAAAAGTGCCAGCAATTGCGAGTATTAATTACCAGAAATGCGAATGAAAGCAGCTAGCGTTTGGAGTTTTGGCACTGCTTTTCATGAAAAGCAAAATTATCAAAAAAGTCAGAAAATCATCACAACATTTAAAGACATTCAAAACAGGTGGGCTGTTCAGTTTGCAGTTTTTATACAAAAGAAGAATAAGGAACGGAATGGTAAAATATTCACGTTTTTTAGCAAAAAAAAATCAAAATTTAATTGGAAAGCAGAAAAATCATTGAGTTATTTCAACATTGCTGCTAATATGAATAGATATGTAATACAAATTATCTTCAGGTTGACAGTCATCTTAAAAAATAGATGTTAGAGAAACACAAGTAAACAAAATTGCTGAGGCAACAGATGTATGAAACACAAAATTGAAACTAGTTCGATTCAAAACAGCAACAAAAGACTAAAAGACTGTATATGCATTTTCAGATAAATCTGATAGCCTGTTTCGGTCCAAGTAGCCCTCAATTCATTTTAAAAAGACTGTTTCAGCTGTTCAAGGTCCTGTATTTTTTATTTTAAAAAAATTATGAAACAAGGCTGATTTGTCTGGAGGTTTGGAAAAAGGGTCTATTTCTTCCGAAAAAAATAGCCAGTAAACTTTGCAATTAGGGTCATGACAACTGGTTCATGGATATTGCTTAATTGATTGAAACATTAGAAACATGTTTAGTGTATTTCAATTTGCAGTTTCCACTTTTGTGGCATCCGCAAAATTTTTTCGTAGGTTTTAACTTTCGATCATAAATTACTTAAAAAACAAATATCGTCAAATTTCATTTCCACCTTTTTTTTCCAATTTTTTAAACCCGAGAAAAGATGATAATGTTTTAGCGTGGATCTCTTTTTATAGTTAGGACAATAGTTTCTAGAATAAAGTACTAAAAATAGTCAGTTAAACAGCTTTTTATTTTTTAAAATAAATCTTTTTTCCCTTTCGAAAAATTGGGGAAAAATCAAAAGCTGTCTTTTTTCTGATGTTAAATTATTTTGGTATCCTGTTATAGCCTTGAGCAGTCATCAATTGTGCTATTTAGGATAAAATTCAACCATTGGACGGAAAAATTTTTTCAACATAAACTTCTTTTTTATTGTGTCGTCTCTACGAAAAAGTTAACCTATTTTTTCGGCCTAGGAGTTTATTTTTGAACAAATTTTGGCAAAAAATTTGGCCTTCGACTTTTGGGTTTACAATTGTTTGCAGAAAAGTGATGACTAAACGCTTGTCTAAAAATGTCTAAAATGCGGAAAAACCTGTCAGATTTTTTAAATGGTTGTATCTTTAACACTATAAATTTTTCAAGGCCAAAACGTTTGCTTCGAATTAACTACTATTGTGTTTCCATTCTTCGTTCTTCATAAAAATAAATTTACCTAATCCCTGGGCCGATTTTGCAAAACTTTTTGTCCTCTTCGTGTTTCTTTCAGACGTTTTTGGCGACCCCTTAATCTTTTTACTGTTAAGGGGTCGCCAAAACACGATTTCACAAAAATCGTGTTTTCAAAGCAATTTTCAGTTAAGAAAAAAACTGCACCAGCTTGGCTTCTGAGATGTTTGTAAAAGATGGACTTGTAAGCGATTTGGTGGAAAATTGAATAAAAGCGGGAAACTGGTGGACATTGACAGCTGTTATTTTGTTTCTTATCCACTACTTTATGTGAACACAAAAAGGGTCCTCCTAGGGGCGAAAATGAAATTTTGGGGAAATTTTGATTAGGAAAACGCGCCATGTCGCCAATACGGGATCTGCTTCACTTCGTTTTGCGGTCCTCAATAAAAATTTCAAACTGGAATAAAGCCACAATTGTTTGACCAAATTGAAATAAATTTGAGTTTTTGGATTTCAAGAGACCGATAAAAAGTGTATAAGAACTTTCTTAATAAGCCCCTCGAGTTTAAAGAAAGTTCTTTTGAAGCAAGTGTTTCCAATTTCTGAAACACGCGCTACAGATATATGTTCGTTAACAATATAGGTTGAATTATAGGGTTGCAGGATGGCAGAATCCTCGTCCATTTATTAAAATACTGTCTTTATTACACACTCAATCACTGCGGAAAAATAGCCAATTTCCAAAATTTAATTGATCCACGATCCGCATTGTTACAATGTTCCACAAAATTTGATGCAAACTTTCCATAATGCATTTAAATATACTTTAAATATAGACTATAAATTTGTTTTCATAACAGAATTAAAAATTTTGACATCAAATTGTCTTTTTTGGCTTCAACCTACTTCAAAATGAAGCTTAAATATAAGCATTGTTACAACGTTGCATTGTTACAAAGTTCAACAAAACTTGGTGCAATTTTCATATAATGCAATTAAATACATATGCTTATAGACTATGAAATTGTTTCCATTACAAAATCATATATTTTGACATCAAATTGTTTATTTTGGCTTCAACCTACTTGAAAATGAAAGCTTAAACATAAAAATACATAACTTCAAAAAACCAGTCAATTGAGGGTTTACCTAGCTACAAGAAAACTAACTTTCGTTAATGAGAAGTGTCAAACTTTGACTGTTTTCTCTGACGTTACAACTGCGACCTTTTTTCTATTGCCCCAATAGCATGCTGAAATTACGGGAGAAAAAATTTTTAGTGCGTTAAAATTTTGCTCTTTTGTGTTTTCAATAATGTTTTGAGATGCATTACAAAATTTTTTCTTACATAACATTACATAACTGAAATAACTGAAGAAATATTAATTGCCCACCCTTGCTTGGTTGTAACAACCAAACAAAGGTCGGTAATAACGCCACTCAGCTATCGCTCGCACAGCAATTAAAAGTTCTTTTTTTCAGGCCTTTTGGATTTCAGTAGTTTAGTTTGATTCTCAGATGAATAGCTTAGGTAGTTTTTTGTACCATCGAGTCTTAAAATTCAACTTTTTCAAAAAGAATTTGTCTTTTCTATTTTGGGCTGATGTCGGCCGTTATTGTTCCAAACTATTCTTGTTGACAAACCCAATTCAGCGCAAATATTTTATTGTGCCGTCATCACTTATCATAAAGCACTGGTCCTAGCAATTCTCGTGTCCTGATTTTTCATGCTTGACCCTTCTCCGGATAAAATGGCAAATCTAGCAGCCTTTCTGTTATGATACGGCCATTGTTCTTCTAATGCCTTCCTGGAACATGACTTTCATTCGTTTTTCATGCCAATTGAAAAAAGAAAAACTTCCGTATACGAATCAAAAACCGTACGGCTTGCTAGCCAAATAAAAAACAGCCACCCAAAGCAGTCAATTGAACAAAATTTGACCTGCTGTCAAAATGCTGATTATGTGATTATGTCGAAAAAATTTTATTGTCGCTTTTTTCAACATCTGCGTAAGGTCAATCGTATCAAAAAATTTTCACACCAATCCTGTTTAAACAACTGTCACAATTGACAAAAAACACCTCGAATGAAAGAATTTGAAAAATTGAACAGTTGAAACTGTTGTTTAGAAAGAAAAAGAATGGATTTTTTGTTCAAAAAAAATTTTGCGCTGCATTTTTGTAGCTATTATAACTCGTGATTAAACTAATCCTGTTTAATCAATTGCCACAATTGACAAAAAACACCTCGAATGAAAGAATTTGAAAAATTGAACAGTTGAAACTGTTGTTTAGAAAGAAAAAGAATGGTTTTTTTGTTCAAAAAAATTTTGCGCTGCATTTTCGTAGCTATTATAACTGGTGAAGGATCTTATTACAAAGCTGCAATTTGTTGGCACTTTTCAGCAAATTTGCTCATATTTAATGCAATTAAATATATAAAAAATTGATAGAAACAAATGAAAAGGTTTTGTACTGTCGATTAAAAATGAATATAAAATAGAAGAGTGAAACAAGCCTACTGAAAGCAAAAATTTCACGCAGAATGTTGAACAAGCTGCAAACTCGTAAAGTGAATCTTTTTTAAAAACTTTTTTTCCCCCAAAAACCATGACAAGACAAGTCCTGACCTACAACTCAAAAAATTTCATGGACTATTAGACCTATAATTTACTAGAAATGGGCACGGAATACTATATAAAAAATTCGATCGAGTAAATTGAAAAGACAGTCAACATCAACGTCGATATGCCGCATGTGAACATAAACTACAAGCGAGAAAACAAATTTTTGATCAAAGATCCTCTTACCACTCAATTTTAAAAACAGACTGAAAATTGACACTGCAAAGCCAATTTTCGCATCGCTTCCTATTTCGGCGTGACGAAAATCATCACTTCAATTTTACTTCAAAAATGATTAAAATATTTGAACAGATCTTAGCAAAACATAACAGAAAGAATTCCTGAAACGACTCGACGAGTCGTCTTCGCCTCAAAATCTAACCTCCGAAGAGACTATTATAATTTACACAACCAGAATTAAGCATCAAAAGCGATTTCAGGTCGAATAACAATGAAAATAGCCGACAACTAATTTGAAGCAAAAATTATCAACATTTAATTAATTCTTCTTACACAACAACCACAAACTCTTTTTCAACAAACACAACTCTTTCTCCGATGTACTTGAGAATATTAAGTTGAGGGATATTATGCAAACCTTAACAGAATCCCAGACTTCTCTAATTTTGAATAAAATTAGAAAAATTAAAAAAGCGACAGAAGTAGTTACCAAACAATTTTCTCGATTTTTTGGTCGTAATTCTCAACGATAGACAAATTTCTCTAAGCAATAAGAGTCTAGTTATTTGTCACTAAATGCTATAAATCGAATCAGGGGGCCAGAAACCACTAAACAATAAAATTGTCTTAAAATCCACAAAAAAAATCAAAAACCTCCGAATTGGCTTAAAGTTCATTATAATAATCAAACACTCTAAAACACGGTCAAGACAACCTTAATTTACTTTAAGAAATTAGTTAAAACAAAAATTAAAATTTTTCCTCTCAAAAACAGCGGTACGAACAAAAACCACTCCTTTCGCTCCACTCTTCAATCAGTCAAACCGATACAAATTTTTGCAAGTGTAGCATATCTTGCATCAAATTCAAAAGTGCAGCATATCTTGTATTCCAAAATTTTTGATTAAAAAGACAGCGCCCTAGTACTATTCAAATTCTTTGAATTGTAAAAAATAGGCCCGCAATATTAGCCGGCTCAGAAGATGAGGGCGACTATTACAAATACCAAAGGACCCAAATAAATGCTACAAACATTGTTTGATATCAACTAAAACAATTCTTTCAACTAGTCAATTAAGACAGCGGATTTAAAGCTCAGCTCGAAATAAACAGATAATAACTAAAATTTATCATTGTAAACAGAGGCAACTAACTGCCTGCGACTCATTTGGAGCCCGTAAACCAGAAATGATACTACTTTTGATATCTAACAGAACGAAATAATGGTCTAAAATGAGTTTGAAAACCACGATGGTCACGATGTAGGCTGATCAGCCATCGCATTAATCACTGTAGACGACAATCCATGTTTCTTCATCAGATGACTTTTAAACACGTCCTTTCGACTCATTTCTGACCCACAAATCTCACATCTGAAAGTCACGCCTGAGTGCTTTGACTGGAAATGTCTCTTTGCCTCTGGAATTTTGCCAAAAGTCGCATGACACACTGGACAAATCGGTCTTCCATCTGGCATTCGGCCAAACTCTGGGTTGACACTGCCCAATTGAACATTAGAAGACACAGCCAAAGGCTTTGGAGCGACAAAACTGGATTTTACCATCTAAACACAGAGTAAAGGCTGCCAAATTTTACTGTTTGTTAAATGTCAACTTATGCCACGTGAGCAAAAAGGGGGCAAGGATACGGGAAAGATATCGTCTTTAGTAAGCTATACTTTCCCCAGTTCTTCACAGTGAAAAATTTGCTATATAGTTACAACATTTAATCTATTTAGTTTCGCACAAAGCCCAAGGCACGAGTCCGTTTTTACAGAGTAACGTTCTATATAAAAAACAAAATTGTAGAGAGATATCATTAACGGTTCTCAGGATTAAGGGTCAGAATTGATCGCAAATATCTTTTTTGAAAATGGGAGAATAGTTTGAGATGATAATTTCAACACTTTAGAATATTTTCGGACACCTTTTAACAGTTTTTTAACACATTTTCTTATAAAAGTTTTAAAAATCCCAAAAAAGGTCTTGAAAGTAGTTTTATGGGTTCATAGATTATTTTACCGGTTCTATTTAATAGTTGTTCACATAGTATTAAAAAAGTGGAAACATGCTGAGCAGGTAGGCTTTTCTCTTCGCTTAAATATATTATGCTATTCACGTTTTATCTACTCATCGTGTGGAATTGTACAAAAACAATTCTCTCTCTCTCTCTCTCTCAACTCTCCAACAAACTTCAAAAAACTATGTACATCCTCCTAGTGATGAACAGTCACTAACAAGGAAGCTGTGTAATTTAAGTTTGCACATAATGTTCCGGCCCCGCTCATTGACATTTTTGATCAAATAGTCTACCATATGAGGAAGAGAAAGAGAACTTTCAAAAATGTTGTTTGAAAAAAATGGTTAAAGAGTTTTAAAAAAGGTTTTAAACACAAATCTGTAAATGAGTTAAATAATACAGCATCAGAAGAAACCTAACACTATTAAGCCCTACATGAAAAGACAAACAAGAAAGCAACAAAAACATAAGTACGGTCGAACAAAAACTCTATTCTTTGAAAAAAACCAACAAAGTCAAAATATCATCAGAAAAAACCTCAACTAAACACATCAACGTGTACATTACTTCAAGCCCATGGGGTTTGTCGTTAATGAAGTTCGGTGACAAATCAA
Source organism: Convolutriloba macropyga (assembly GCF_964194025.1). Taxonomy (NCBI): domain Eukaryota; kingdom Metazoa; phylum Xenacoelomorpha; order Acoela; family Convolutidae; genus Convolutriloba; species Convolutriloba macropyga. The sequence goes on along the minus strand of NC_134471.1, from coordinate 55,236,362 downwards.
CAAAAACAAGAATCAAAAGCGGCAAAGGCACAACACCCTTCAGCTTTCAACCAAAATTACTAGTTGGATTCTTATGTAACTCCGTCGGAGCCCTTTTTACAGGTCACTAGTGAGACAATGAACTAAATAATGCCACCATAGAAAGCCGATGACGCCAGCGATCGATGAGACCAGGAGACGAAATAACCAAACCTAATTAAAAACAACAAACGATGATAACGATCGAAAATAACCATTTGTTTTTAAGAAACACTTAATAACAAACTCAAAATGGCATCAGACAAAGAAAAACAGATAAAATTCTAAATTGCATCAGAAAGAGCATTAGATATTAAAATCAACGCATCAAGAAAACTTTACCCTAGAAAATTAAATTTTCAATGTCAAAAAACCATTAGCTGTCGACGAAAATTATCTGAGGGGTTCTTTATAACCCCGTAGGAAGCCATTGAGACCTGTCGTTATCCGGAATATGTCCAAAAACTACAAAACTAAAATTACACGCAAAAACTAAAAATTAAAAAAATCATTGAGAAGACGGTGTCGAAGCAGTTAAAACCATAAGCTATACATTTAGTCACCCATATAACCTCAAAATCACTAGTGTTCAAATCCAGCAAGAACAGTCATTAACGCTGTAAAAGGACAAAAAAAATTTAAATTTAAAAAAAATGGGCAAATATTTAAAAACTACTTAAGAAAACTCAAAAGTATTTAAGTCGCAGAAGCTATAACAAAAAAATTAACAAAAATTGATCTTTCCTAGACATGAGAAGCTTATTGGGACTATGCTACATATTGACAGAAAATGGTTTCGAAAACCCGCAAAAATCGAAAAGGGAGAGTTAAAAAACGATGAAAATAAAAAAGAAACTTTATTACAAGGTCATTAATACAATTAGCTAATCACTGAAATCATTGTATAGGTTTGTTGATATCTTAACAAGACCTGTCATTATCCTGAATGTGTGAGACGACCAAAAAATAACGACAAAAACTGGCAAAAGTCAAAAACTGAAATATATTTTGCAAAGAAACGGTTTCGAAGACATTAAAAACATTCACTATACGCAAGTTTTTATATGTTCAATTGCATTTTCTTTCACAGCCAACGAGACTTGTTAGGATACCTGTTAGGTTGAAAATCTGAGAAGACAACAAAACCAACTACAAAAAATGTCAAATTCCAAAAGTCAAAAAAGTAAAGAAAACTCGTGTCACCAATACGAAGCCATGAAAACATTAATCAAAACACTATAAATTTTTCCTCTAAAAAATACATCCTGCCTTTCCTGAGGCGAAGCAATAAATTGAGAGATTTTAGAAAAAAACTGTCAAAGTTTAAAAATTGCCTGAAACTTTTATAAAAAACTATTCAAAGACATAGGAGAACTAAGACTTATCCACTGAAAGCACTATTTAACCTAAACCAATTAGGAAAGCCAACTGGATCTTTTATTACTGGTACTCTGCTATGCAAAAAACAACAAATCCGGTCAGAACACAAGTATTCAAATAAAATTTAGAAAAAACACTTTGTCGAAGCCATAAAAACTAAGAAATTCTTTGAAACCATCGTAATTGATCACTATCTATAATAACCTCATCTTCACGTAAACATGTGCTGTCAAAAAATCTTCCATAGAAAACTTTTTTGATCTGTGTCTAACATAAAAAAATAATGCTGAATAGATTTTAAACAAACCCTCGACCTAATAGAGTCATAACAATTTAGATTGTCCAAAACAACTATTAGACCATAATTAGCCTAGATATTGGTGTACGCTCAACATCAACCAGTAACACTTTCATGTGTAACCGAAGCAGCTGAACACCCTAATAGGAGGCAGAAGTAAAACCCCCTTTTTGAGTTTATGCAGAAGAGTGACAGCAATTTTTCCGGTCTACACTTCCGCCATATTTGAGGAAACTGGGCTAAAGTAGCATAATTGGCGCCAATTTTGATGAAAAGAGGCTGAAACTTGAAAAAAATAAGCAAATTTTTAGCTAAATTTATAAGAACTATAATTTGAACAACCCTGTTCAATAGTTATAGGCAAAGCAATAACTTTATTGTTAACAAATTCTGGCTAAACTTAAGAAAATTTGATAGAAAAAACCCCTAAAACTTGGAAAAAAAACAACGACTAACATTTGAACGTTCAAAAAATTTTAAACACCGATAATTGCTTGGAACCGATTAAATTCAAAAAAAATTTCTTTCTAAAAGTTTTATACTGTACGGGCTTTATAATGAGACCAATCAAAGAAAAATGAAACTTAGGCCAAACCACGAAAACAATTTCTGTTGAATGAATCAAAGCCGTTCAAAAGCAGACGTTTGGGAACGAAAAAAAACACTGAAAACATATCTTCTTGTGGAAAAGATAAAAATACACTACCGTAAAATCATTTGAGAAGGATCTGAGTTCCTTAAAGCATTTCAGCGACACATAAAAATAAGGAGTTCCATAATTAACGAGCAAGAAACAATGAACTACAATATAGATGGAAACATTAATGATTGCCTTTTTCTCGCTTTCCTCACGTCAGCCTTGAAAACTAAACAATTAACAGTTCGATACTAATTTATTTTTCATATAATTATAAAATTACGCACTCAATCGAACATAGAACACTTGAACTGAAAAAATTTTTATTAAAAATTTATGCGAAAAGAGACGAAACCAGACACAAACTTATAGAGTTTTTGTTGATCAAGAGTATTTTGCTGATCAAATGTGTTATAGCAAATATAATTTTCGCACTTTAGCAGTCAATATATTTTCCATTTTTTCCCTCTTTAATAACAAGGGTGCGTTTGATACTATCAAATTTGGGGCAGGCAACCAAGATATTCATAGCATTCCAAAAAGAAATATCATAATTGCTTACGATTTTAAATTCATTTGCGATAATCTAACCAGGCTAACAGAAACATCATCAAATTCTTCAGATCATTTTCTATTCCAAAACAGTGGAGGAGAAGGGGACGTTTTTCAACAAAAATTTTTGGGTGACCACACTCCAGTGCAACTCAATTTTAAAATTCACAAAACAAAGACAAATAATGAAAAAGTGTACAGAGATACCAAATTCTTAAGTTGTAAGGAGCTAGTGAAAAAATATGTCTGTGACTTCAATAACCATCTGAATAAAAAGAACAATCAATTTTAAGTCAAAGCAATGTTAACGAAGCCATTGATATTTTTTAATAGGCTTTTCTTAGAGGTAACAAATGTATATGCACCAATAACAATCAAAAAAACAAAGTGCAAATGTCCGCAGTGGTTTTGTAAAAAACTGAAAAGCTTGAAAAAAATGAAACAATTGTCACAGAAAATGGAAAGAGCACCAGTTTGAATCACCGCTTGCTGTTTCGAGAAAGCTAGGGACAATCTTAAAAAAAGAAATCCTAACAACTCAAAAACAAATCATCATCATAAATTTGACAAATGTATTGGCAATTTAATACATACACGCAAACTTCTTAATGAAGTCGAAGGGAAAACAAATGCATCCAAAGCTTTTCTTGTTCCATCCAATAGTCGTAAAATATCGAGGAACCCAGACAAATAAAAATGAAAACTCTATCAATGACTTCTTTATCAATATAGTTATAAACTTAACAAAACACCTGAAAAAGAATAACACACCCAGACTAAAGATCAAAACGTATTCCATGTTTTTATATAAAACAAATTGGTCTGAAATTCAGAAAATCATTCAAGGTTTAGACAAGTAATCGTCAGGGGACGACATCCTCAGCAATGCTTTGATCAAAAATTCTGGTTCCGTAAAAGAAGTATACTTGGAGTAACTAAATAATCTTTCATTCCGTACAGCCGTTTTTACCCATACACTATAAAATGCTAAGATTTTCCCGCTTTATAAGGAACGCTCCAAAATTGATGAAAATAATTTTAGACCCATATCCTTTTTATGTCTGGAGCAAAATTTTCGAAAGAGTCATGTACCACCCACTATATTCATTTATCGAATGTTTTCATCTACTGCAAATTGAAAAGTTTGGTTTTAGAACAAAGCACATCGAAACGTATTCCATGTTTTTATATAAAACAATTTGGTCTGAAATTCAGAAAATCACTCAAGGTTTAGACAAGTAATCGTCAGGGGACGACATCCTCAGCAATGTTTTGATCAAAATTTCTGGTTCCGTAAAAGAAGTATACTTGGAGTAACTAATTAATCTTCCATTCCGTACAGCCGTTTTTACCCATGCACTATAAAAAGCTAAGATTTTCCCGCTTTATAAGGAAGGCTCCAAAATTGATGAACATAATTTTAGACCCATATCCCTTTTATGTCTGGAGCAAAATTTTCGAAAGAGTCATGTACCACCCACTATATTCATTTATCGAATGTTTTAATCTACTGCAAATTGAAAAGTTTGGTTTTAGAACAAAGCACATCACCACTGATGCATTGGCTCAACCAACAGATACAATACGCCAAAATCAGAAAAAAACATCATTAGTTTTTTCTAGACCTCAAAAAAGCGTTTGATACAATTAATCATGACATCTTAAACAGTAAGTTGAAATTATAAGGGATACGAAACAAGTGTCTGTTTTGGATTAAATCATATCTTGGGAACAAAATGCAAAGAGTAGAATTAAATGGAATAAGTTCCTCTCAGAAAAAAATATGTTCCCCAGGGCTCAAAATTAGGGCCTCTTCTATCCATAATTTACATAAATGACCTGCCGAACATCTGTAAAAAGGCTAAAAAATTTTGTTAGCAGGTGATACTAATGTTGAAGCAACTGGTTGTTCTATTAAAGACGTAGAATCAGATCCTAAAAACATAAATGATTGGTTAACTGAAAACAAGCTTGCTTTAATTCTTGAAAAAACCATTCAATTGAACATTAAAACGCTTAAGATCAACCCACGCTTCGACTTAAATAACCAAAATGTAAAAGTTGATAATACATATAAATATCTCGGCATACGTTTAGACTCAAAACTAATTTTTAAAACTCACATTTCGCATGTAAAATACTTAGCAAGCAGCGTGGAATTACTTAAGTACTATGTTCCTAGAAGTAAATTGTTAAACTTTTACAAAACATATGTAAATTCAATAATTCGATATGGCATACTTTTCTAAAAGTGTCGCTGTTATTCTTCACTCTTTCCCAATATTCAATTATAAAAAAATTTGAAAATAATACATTTTCAAAAAAAGCGGGACAGTTGCAATGACATGTTCAAAAACAAAACAATAATCTCTGTTTACGAATTGCATTCATATAGATTGCTCAAGTTTGTTCTGAAAACTCTAAATGGGTATCATTGTATCAAGTTAAGTAATGATAAAATGAAGATGTTAATACAAGAATAGTACACAGCATTTGCCTAATATTCCGTTTAAAAAAACTTAAGTTCAGAGAAACTCATTTCAAGTTAGAAGTTCTGTTCTATGTAATAAGCTTAGATTAATTGGAGTGTTACCCGATAATGTAAAAAAGGTTTCCAGGAACAACCTTTCTGATATTTGTCACAAATGGAAATATTCTGATATCTAATAATTCTGAACTTGTTTAATATGTTTATGGCAACCGCTCCAAATAGTTGATCTTCCATAATATTGTCCTATTTTCTGCCATGTGCATTACTATCTTGTGTCCTGCAAAGTATATTTTGTCTTGTGCTACCATTATGAGAGGGTGACCTGAAAAGGGGACCCGAAAAGGTGTCCCCGCTGATCATCCTTACATCATTGTATTTCTATGAAAAAAGCTAAATAAATCTCTCTATCTATTTGTCTATAAAAACTACAACCAGCAAGATGTTTTCATAACTGCTCTCTTCGTTTATATCAGCAAAATTTTCTGATTGAAGCACTTCTTCGACATTTTTACTTTTTCGGATTGATTATTCCTGTTGTGTCGTGCTCCAGTATGCGCGCAAAACCAATTCGTTGCAAAAATCAAAATGCGCATCATCTTACAATTCTGTGAAAAAAAACAAATTGATGGATTCAGAGTTTTCGGCTGTTTTTGTTTCACAAATAGCAATCGATCCGCGACAAAACATTCATTATATAGAAAAACTACAAGAACAAAAGAAAAGTTTTGCTGGTGACTGATATCGGAGGTTTTGATATCTACTTGCGACAAACTAAGAGGCTAACAAGTTCTGTGATAATGGTCCACCTTAACACAAATTTTATTGTCTTAAGATACCTTTTGGGGTTTGGCAAAAACTGTGTCGTTGGGTTTCCTTTTTATCGGTACAGCTTCTTGTTTTATCACAGGAGTTGAAAATTTAACAGCATTATTGCTGGTTATTTGCACATTTCCCAGGCTGTGAAGTGGCACCTCAGAAGTCAAATAGGCAAATAGATTTTGATTGTACAGCTGGTTTATGACGAAGTCGCTTAAAGTTAACGTGAATTGAAAACAATCCATACCAGTTCTGAAAACAGATTCCAAACGAAATCAAACCTGAGAATATGGATTCCCATCTCAAATTTCCCGTCAGTTCTACGTCAAAAAAGAAGAAATAGTCCTCCTATCACTTTATTAAATTGAAAACATGCTGTGAACCCTTGGCATACTAGCTTCGATTAATTAACTCTGGATACGATTATAACAGTTCATTAAATTTCGCCACTGTTCTGTGCAGTTGACTGCAAAGTTCCAGGACTCAATGTAGCAACAATAGCGAGAAAAAAAATAGGAGCTTCTTACTAATTCTAGTCGCAAAGCATTATAATGCCATGTCCGTTTTTTTACAGTATTGAGGGCATTACCAATTTACTTAATCGATTAGTTTCAATCTGTTTTTTAATCGTTGAGTTGTAACGAAAGGTTATTAAAAATATTACCACATCCATTTCAGCCCTTCAATTCAGCGAAACTTCTCTCTTTATTCATGAAAAAAGGCATTAAGCTGAGAAATGTGGCGACAATTTTTAAATATTACGCCCCCAGCTGCACGAATTTGCAGATGAAGTCTCTGTGGAATCAAAGGAACGAGGATGTCTCTTTTCACTTTTTTCCTTGAATAGCCGATACTTTTCTTCTGTTTTCGGATTAGCATACTCCGAAAGACGACAATTTATGACAGTGTAGCAAATGATTGGCCCCTGTGGTCACTGAAACTTAATAAAACTGATTTTTTATCAGCAACTTTGAAAAAAAAACAATTGGAAAACAAAGCAGGTACTGAACTTTGGGCGCGATTGGTTATCCCTTGAGAAAATTTTGCAGCTCAAAAAAGAACGTCAAAATGATTCGCCTAAATTACATAGCATGCCACACAGACAAAATTTTATGTCTTTTGAAGATTGGCTGTACACACCAAGAGTTAAGATGAAACGAAAGCATCAGATCCCATAGCACTTCCTAAGAGTTCAAATCCATCTAATCTGTTCCTCTGATCAAATTAGTTCATGTTTTTGATTTACCTCAACTCGCATTTGTCTTTCCTTAGTTCTAAACGGCATTTTACTCCTGATACTGTTAGAATTTCCAACGCTTCAGACCATTCTGTTTCAGGACAAGCGAAGATTCCGTCATCCAGATACTAGCAGTGTTGCGCGAGGCTTGATAATGTGCTTTCAATTTCAGTTATCAGAAGCCAAATGGTCAGGAAAAACAAAAATGGGTCCCCTCGTTCTCCCTGTTCCACTCCAGACTGAATGTGAACTGTTGAGTTGTTGCAGAACAAATCACTATGATGGGAGTAACAAAAGGAGGCAAAGGAAACTATACTGGGAATAAAAAATGATCAGATCAGCTGAGGCTAAGGATACACTTGAATGAACTGAACGCGCGTTTCTGAAATCAATTTCGAATAAGCCACATTGTATAGTTTTCTTCAAATTCTCAAAGGTTATTCTGGTGGCATGCACTATACTCTCGAATCCTCTCTTAACAGCAACTTGTAGTTGCTTTGGTCCCAACAAGTCAACTACCTCAGAAGTTGCTTCTTTTGCTTCACACTTGGCAACAAGACGCCAAATGACTAGCCAGGTTCAATACCTTGGTTGGGAATGTCATTGCACGCTTGGATTGATCGGAATTTGAACAATTGATGGCGTCAAAAAGATGCCCCGGGTCTATCTTGGACTGTCCAGCGGCTGTAAAGTTGGAAAGAGACTGAAGTTATAAAAACACTTTTGCTTTGTCGAAATGATAAGCTTCGCAACTGAAGTCTTCCATCCAATCAAGGATTTCGTTTCCATTGGATGCAGTTTTTCAAGATCGATAAGTGCTTCTTGTTGAGTGTTATTCCCTGCGACGACAACATTATACCGCACGGCCAAACTGTCCATGAAAACAAAGTGCTTGGGTCGTGAAGCAAGTGCCTCCATTGAAATGATGCTATTATGTTTTGCTTGCTTGATTGAAGCCGCTTTGTATCAAATAGCAGCATGCTCACCTGCTTTCCATCGCCTTTAAATGTTTAAATCTATTTGCCATTAAATTTTCTTGTTGCTGGTTATGTTTTTTCCACCTCTATTGCTATTGGAAGCACGCAAGAGACATTTGCTTAAAGCACAGTTCAACATCCGGGAACATATAAGCGAGGCCAGCTTTTCGAATTATATATATAGAACAATTTTTGAATGAATGTTGAAAATTTTGAATGTAAAAGAAGGTATAAATTGCTCCAGTTGCAAGGTGGATATTCCGTTACTGAAAATCTAAAGATCAATTCAAATTAATATTAGCGAAAAAACATAATTTACAACGTATACTGAATTTAACGAATTCAATTTCTGGTTTATCTTGTTTCTATAATCAACTTTGAGATGTTCGCTCTCGCCTTTCAGAGTTTGAATCCTCTGAAACAAAACAGTGTTCGACTAAGAAACTCAGAGAAAGAACTTTTTAAAAAGCTCTAACTGCGCTCTCTTACTATAAAATTGGAAAACATTTCATTTTAAACAGAAAAACCTGATTATATAAAGAATTAATTTAAAAAAAATGTGTTTTTTTTAAAACTCAAAAATGTATCTGTTTTCTATGCTTTCAAAATAATAAAATGAAATCGATATTTCCCTGTTTGTTTTGGCTTCAATCAACAGAGCAAAGCAAACGTTTGACCACAAACGGAATCCACAAAAAATGAAAATATTCATAGCAAAAACAAAACGTTAATAGACAAAATTCATTAAGAGGGTTGTAAGAGGCATTAAAAGACATTAGGGGGCTCTAATTCATTTATATACCAAAATATTCTTTACTACAGATAAATATTGAAGCGAAAAAAATATCCGATTGGTTGAAAAACAAAAACATAGATCTCCTCAAGCTCACGCTTTTCTCCAAGTTGTTGCTTTCAGATTAAAATCGAAGAGGTTCGATAAAATTATATGAAAAAAATGGGGTTTAAATGGGTATATGAAAGCAGGAGATTTTAAATAGAAATTATTTTCCCAAAACAAACTGGAAAAAATCTTCAATTCGGATTTGAATGACCAATGTGAAATTTATTTAATTTCCAAGTTTTTCCTCTCCATTTCTCTGCAATTTCAATCTACAAAATCTCAATTTTCCTGAGTATGGGACTCAAAAACGATAAAAATCAGGTGCACAACTTTTGAAAAAAGAAGGAACGTGAACGTCAGAAATATTGTCACATTTTCTTCGGATTTTCTTCGTATAATCTTTTTCTTTGTCTGAGTAGCTAACTTCATAATCAAAGACTGAACAAATCGATTGGGCTTTGATAGTGTGTAGCGTTAAATTTTGGTTGACTCTACTTTAACTTAACAATTTAAGTTGCTCTTGGAGGCGTTTGTGCACTTCATTAAGCTCAATTATTCGTAAAATTTTTCCTACAGTAGTAACAAAAAGCGATAGCTGTTTTTGTAAAAAAAAGGCATTAAAAAATATAGACGTTATTTTTTGGGCAAAAATCAAACATTTGTTGTAAATTAACCATCAAAAAAAATATTTGCTTGAGAAGTTTTACTAAGTCTTTGGCAGCAACTGGATCATACTACTCTCCGATGAACCCCATGGTCACAGATGCTAACCAACTAAATGTTAATTGATGACCAATAAGACGAAAAATGTGTTTTCTATCAACTCAAGAAAAAAATAGTTAATTTGATAACAAAGAAGGGTACAAAGAAGGTCTGGGAATGGGTGAGTCTCATGTGGCAAATTGAATTTAAAAAGTTAAAAATTTAAAGAAGAGGTTTTTTAAACGAACATTTTATTTTTTGGAAAACAGTTTGTTAAAGAAATAAGTTTCCCTGTAATTGGTCACATTAATGGCGGGGTATTGAGGTCAATTTATCCCGCTGCCTCAGAATCTCGTGGCAAATTAATAATATGATGAATTATGTTCGATATTGAGAACCTAGAGAAAATGATTTTTTTAGATGCGCAAAAATTCAAAAACAATTTCTAGTCGCAGCCTTGATATTATACAATCTCTATCAATTCTACATTTATATCTGCATGCAACACAAATTCTATTATATATAAATTCTATACCTTTATAAAACAAAATATTAACTGCTGAACTGAACATACGACTAAAACAGCTAAACAACCGCAATAAGGAAAAAATATTACAGTACAAAATAAGCTAATTCAAATCTAAATTTAAGTAACTTTTAATTTGGTGTCGATCAAGTACAATTTTAGGCTTTGTCTGTCAGTAGTTTTGCTGCAGCAGAAGGTAATAAATGCTTTGACATCAAATGAGTCTTCAATTTATCTTTGCGACCAAATTCAGAATCACATTTTTCACACTTGAACACAACTCCGGTGTGTTTAACTTCAAAATGTCGCTTAGCAATTGCAAATCGTGCAAATGTCATGTAGCAGATCGGACAAATTGGACGACCATCCGGCATCGTTCCAAACTCAGGAACCACACTTTCTGATTGAGTGTTGGGACTATTAGGAGCTGATTTACTAGCAATAGGTTGTACAGGTGGCTAAAGAGACACATGAAAATTAACATATGTGGCCGGGTTTGGCTGGAAAAGAAATGAAATTAACCTATTTTTTCAGAAAAAAAAACTGGGATCGAGAACACGATGAGATAAGGCATTTAAATCAGATGACGATGTTGAAATTTGATTTAATGTAATAATAATAATGTAATAAATAATAATTTAATGTAATAAATAATAAACGGATCCCTATCGTCAGATTTTTAGCTTTTTGGCTTCTGTAATATACGCTTGAAATATAAATAATATCAGCCGAAAGAACACACACTTACCTTTTTAGGGCTGGTCGTATCAACAACAGACGTTTTTCTTTTCAAAACAGGTTTGAGACTCATATTCTTAGAAAACTTCGGAAGACCTTCATCATACTTTGGATTCATTGTAATCACGCCAATCGAATCATAATATCGATTGCATGTAAGATAGAAAGTCAGTGAATCAAACATTGAGGTCAATTTGGTAGGGAGAAATTCCACTGAGAGGGAAATTTCTATCAAGTCCATTCCAAATCTGAAAAAAAATACTCTATTGGTGATTGGTCTGATCTCACTGATAGTTGTAACGATAGATCAAAGCTTTTCTTCTTTTGTTTTTTCACAACCTTTGTTGAAGGAGAGCACTATTTTCGTAGAAGCACAATTGAAAACGATTTCATAGTAAAAACAAAGGCAAGAAATTGAGAATATCCCCAAAAATGTTCCGTATCAACACGAAAAACGAAATAAAAAAGTGATCGACAACAAAGCCTAGACAAAAATTCTCGAAAAACTTCCAAAAAATGAAGCACTCATAAAACAGCACTCACAAAAAAAAGAAATTTGAAAAAGTGTTTTTAAATAGAAACTATGCTCAACCCAGCCAGCGAACTGAACTCAGGGGCGAGAAACAAAAAAAATGAACCTAATCAAATCAAGCGAATTGCAAAAAGTTTCAATCAAAATCGTTAAAATTAAACTAATCCAGATTTTCGCGAGTTTTTGTTGACTTGCCGTTCAAAAAAATCACAACGATTGTTATTAAAGCGACAAACTAATTTCATTCGTGCATATCTTCAACTGTGTGAATCACTTTTTATGATTCTGATATTTCTTTAATTCGAAAACAAGTGTTTTGAAAAAGAACTATTGACATAGTTAAATTTTAGTTCTCCTATTCAGTCCATCTTGCCGCTCGCTCGACTATCATTAATGATCACAACTCGTATTGGAAAGAGGCCGTTTTTAGCGCACACTGTTTCATTTATGCTCATAGATTACCTGCTAAAAAACAACACGTTTTTTATTATAGAACATTTAACTTTTCAACTTTTGTTTCGACATGGTTTTCTCTATTTTACTCTATTTTCCGTCCTGCTGCTGAGAGTTATTCGAGTTTCAATATATAGTGATTTAAAACAATTCGAAATTCAACTGTTCCCTCTCTCTATGTATTCGATCAATCATTTTTACGTCGTTTTTTTTCTCAGGTTGCGAATTTAACCTATATTTAAAAAGGTTTTTATTTAAATTATCTATTGCTAACAACTCTGTCTTTCTGTCCAAGCCAAAAAAAATTAGGAAGTATGAATTGCTCTCTAATAAAGTATATTGTCTTCCTTTTGACCCTACTTGTATGTAGCTTATTGTTCTATCGAAACCAATATTATTTTTTGAGCGTTCGAATGCTTTAGATCTGATGCTGAAATAAATATAATATGAACTTCCTTTTCCAAGTGCTTGAACCGTAACTACAGCACAAATATATTTTCGTTTTCAGGACTCCTCAGAGCTTTTTACGACACTTCACAGGTCAAAATAAAAGCTGTCAAAACTTTCTTGCTAATTCAGTGTTAACAAAAAGAAATGCAGTCTTCCAGCGGAAAAGTAGGACGTTTTACTTGGCGTTGAACGCTAGAGCAGATATTGCAGATACCACTATTATTTTGCGTTCGTTTATAGAAAATCTGGGGAACCAGCATTGGAGCACCGTAAAAAATTGTCTGCTTTAATTGCAGGTTACAAAGTCTGAAAAACTGATATATGGAAAAAGTGAAAGTTTCAACTGAAAATGTTTTCAGTTTCTGACTGGGCCGTCAACAAAAGAAAAAGTACGAGTGGGTATTGATGAAACTTAACAATATTTTATGAGAAATCATTTGGGCTAGTAAGCTACAAAAATGAGTATCAAGTTTCAAATCTGAAGCTGAAATGAACGCAGAGGCAGAGGCGAAAAAAGAAGGCGTTAGACTTATTAAATTTAGTATCGTAAATGAATGCAGACTTTCAAAGTGTTTGTAGACAATCGAGAACGTATTGCTCTGTGTAAGAGACTGTAACGAAATCTTTGCGGAGAACCAAAACTTCTTTTTTCGTGATCTTCTGGGTTTAATCACTTAATATGATAAACGGGTTATCGATTGTATAAAATCAAATCATTTGAATACTAAAATTTATACTCAGTTGAAATCATGTCACGTACTGATTTACACTGTTGCTGTTGAGGAAAGAGCATTAACTTCAATTGCCAATTATAATGAAATTTTCTGCAACTATTCAATTATTTTTCCGCAGCCCAATGATATTACTACCGCAGGACCAATTATTTTTTTCTGCAGTCCAATTATATTATTACCGCCTTTTTTACATTCCGTACAATCATCATTGATTTACAATTTCTCTGACTTCGTGTCACGTGAGGTTTATTTGCACTTTCTCATAGCTAAGAATTGCAAGTAAACCTCACGTGACACGAAGTCAGAGAAATTGTAAATCAATGATTTGATTTAAATCAACGGTTGATTTAAAACAAACCGTTGATTTAAATCACTGATTTAAATCCACGGTTTGTGCCTATTGCCACTGTTGTCAACCATCAATTCTTATGACAAAATTGATCACAAGATTGGACTGCGCTCCATTAAGCGCATAAACTGAATCCATTCTTATCTGAAAACTTTCAATTCTCGCAGAAAAACTGAGACTTGAAAATGCAACGTTCAAACTGTTAAGATTTTTGACCTCTTCGTGCTTTCTTTGCATTTTTTCAATATGACCTCTTTTCTGAAATTCACGTTTTTAAATTGCTAAAATCCGGGAGATCTACAATGACAGACTGAAACATAAAACAAAACAGGGGTTAAAAAATTTAATTTATTTGAAAGAGTCTATATTTGAAAATGCACGGCGTCATAAAATTTGACGATGCATTAATTAAAAAAATCGACGTTTCTAAGGGTAATAACAAATGACAGAAAACTGGGATGTAAACCTGATCAATTATAGCATGTTAAAGAAAATGTTATATCTACAGAAATTACTTCAAAGCTCTAAGAGAATACGCAATCATTTCAATACTTTATAAACCCTCTATCTTTCAGTCAAATCAATTAGCAGAAAAACTTAGCAATACATAATCACAGACAACTGCTTGGGAACCGTGTAGAGCCCAGCCCCTTCAAAAGGATTGATACTGAAGTTGGTGTCAGATCGAACTACCAGAGAGCATCTTCACGCAGATTCCCTACGGAACAGCCTTATCAGCCATTAAATTAACCAATTCAGTCGATAATCCATGTTTCTTCGACAGATGACTTCTAAAATTATCTCTTCGACTAAAAACAAAACAGTGGTTAAAAAATTTAATCTTTTTGAAAGAGTCTATATTTGAAAATGCACGGCGTCATAAAATTTGACGATGCATTAATTAAAAAAATCATCGACGTTTCTAAGGGTAATAACAAATGACAGAAAACTGGGATGTAAACCTGATCAATTATAGCATGTTAAATAAAATGTTATATCTACAGAAATTACTTCAAAGCTCTAAGAGAATACGCAATGATTTCAATACTTTATAAACCCTCTATCTTTCAGTCAAATCAATTAGCAGAAAAACTGAGCAATACATAATCACAGACAACTGCTTGGGAACCGTGTAGAGCCCAGCCCCTTCAAAAGGATTGATACTGAAGTTGGTGTCAGATCGAACTACCAGAGAGCATCTTCACGCAGATTCCCTACGAAACAGCCTTATCAGCCATTAAATTGACCAATTCAGTCGATAATCCATGTTTCTTCGAAAGATGACTTTTAAAATTATCTCTTCGACTAATCTCCAATCCAAAAATCTCGCATTTGAAAGAGAAACCTGAGTGCTTGGTCTGGAAATGTCTCTCGGGCTCCTGCATTTTGCCAAAATTCGCATGACATTCTGGACAAATTGGCCGGCCATCTGGCATTCGGCAAAACTCTGAATTTATGCTGCCCATTTGAACAAATGGCGACGTTACAAGAGCTTTCGGAGCAAAAACATTAATCCTCGTTGCCTAAATGTTAAAAACTATTAACCTGTTTTCAATCATTGAATCGTCCTTGAAAATAACTTACCTCCAGTAACAATAGATCTGAATATGCTCATAGATTACATGCTTTAAAAAACATGTTTTTCAAAACAGAACAATTTACATTTCCACTATTGTTTCGACATGGTTTTGACTATTTTACTCTTTTTTCCGTCCTGTTGCTGACAGTTATTCGAGTTTCAATATAAAGTGATTTAAAACAATTCGGAATCAACTTTTCCCTCTCTTTATGGTTTTGATCATTTTTACGTCATTTTTTCAGGTTACCAATTTAAACTATATTGAAAGAAGTTTTCATTTAAATTACCTATCGATAAAAATTCCGTCTTTCTGTCCAAACCAAAAAAAATTTAGGTCAGAAAAAACTGATAGATGGAAAAAGTGAAAGTTTGAACTGAAAATGTTTTCAGTTTCTGACTGGACCGTCAGCATAGATAATAGGAAAAGTACGAGTAGTTATTGATGAAACTTAAGAATATTTTATGAGAAATCACCCGGGGCTAGTAAGCTACAAAATGTGTATCAAGTTCCAAAGCTGAAGTTGAACTGAACGCAGTAGCAGAGGCGAGAAAGGAGGCTAGATTTATTAAACCTAGTATAGTAAATGAACGCAGACGTTGAAAAGTCTTTGAAAGTGTTTGAAGACAATCGAGAACGTATTGCTCTGTGTAAGATATCTAAAAAACATGGCAAGAATAAGCAATAAGTATTGATAGTGCATATCGTTTGAAACCTAGTCCAGTTGAACTACTTATTTACGGATCTCATGCCAGCAGAGACTGTAACGAAAACTTTGCGGAGAACCAAAATTTCTTTCGTGATCTTCTGGGTTCAAACACTTAATATGATAAACGGGTTATAAAATGTATAAAATCAAATCATTTGAGTACTAAGATTATACTCAGTTGAAATCATGTCACGTACTGATTTACACAATTGTTGTTGAGAAATAGCGTAAACTTCACTTGCCAAATATAATGAAATTTTCTGCAACTATTCAATAATTTTTCAGTAGCCCAATAATATTACTTCTGCAGGCTACGGTTTGTGCCTATTGTCACTGTTGTCAACCATCAATTCTTATGACAAAATTGATCAAAAGATTGGACTGCGCTCCCAGAAGCGCATAAATTGAATCCATTCTTATCTGAAACCTTTCAATTCTCGCAGAAAAAGTTAGACTTGAAAATGCAACGTTCAAACTGTTAAGATTTTTGACCTTTTTGTGCTTTCTTTACGCTTTTTCTATATGACCTCTTTTCTGAAATTCACGTTTTTTAATTGCTAAAATCAGGGAGATCTACAATGACAGACTGAAACATAAAACAAAACAGGGGTTAAAACATTTAATCTATTTGAAAGAGTCTATATTTGAAAAGTGCACGGCGTCATAAAATTCGACGATGTGTTATTTAAAAAAAATCATCGACGTTTCTAAGGGTACAAACATATGACAGGAAACAGGGCTGTAAACCTGATCAATTATAGCATGTTAAATAAAATGTTATATCTACAAAATTACGTCAAAGCTCTAAGAGAATATGCAATCATTTCAATACGTTCTAAATCCTCTATCTTTCAATCAAATCAATTAGCAGAAAAAGTTAGCAGAATGTAATCACAGACAACTGCTTGGGAACCGTCTAGAGCTCGATACTGAAGTTGGTGTCGCATCTTGACGCAGAGTCACTACGAAACAGCCTTATCAGCCATTAAATTGACCAGTTCAGTCGATAATGCATGTTTCTTCGAAAGATGACTTTTAAAATTATCTCTTCGACTAATCTCCAATCCACAAATCTCGCATTTGAAAGAGAAACCTGAGTGCTTGGTCTGGAAATGTCTCTTGGCCTCCTGCATTTTGCCAAAAGTAGCATGACACACAGGGCAAATTGGCCGGCCATCTGGCATTCGGCCAAACTCTGGATTTATGCTGCCTATTTGAACAAATGGCGACGTTACAAGAGGTTTTGGAGCAACAACATTAATCCTCGTCACCTAGCGGTTAAAAACAATTAACGTTTTCAGTCATTGAATCGTCCTTGAAGATAACTTAACTCCAGTTACAATAGATCAGAATATAGAATTATGACAAGGGAGCGTAGAATTCTCAATTAGAACTCAGGAAAAAGCCTCTTATCAATAACCATTAACAAATTATTTGAAAATTAAGAGCTCTGGCATGTTGGAACATTCTTCATAGTCTCTCATCACACACATACGTAACGTTTTGCTCGTCATTTGATTTCTTATAAGTTAGTTGGAATAAAGGAAGTACATCTGAATGGAACATAAAACAAACTCTTGGGCTCTGATCGCCGACTTTTAGGTTCGGGGTTATTGTTTATCAATCAAATGCACAACTATGAATAAAAAACCGGCAGGCAATTAAAACCTTGATTGGTAAGTAATGTTCATTTAAGGTTTTCAAAAACGGGTTAAATAGGTTTCTAATTTAACTGGGCAAACTTCAGTCTTGAAAAAAATTATGCACTCAGCTAATCTAAAAATCTCTCAAAAGCGACATTTCATAGAAATTTTATGTAGCATACAATTAAACGCTACAAATGAGAACATTTTGCACTTGTGGTCACCAAAAAAAACTGGAAACATGTTCCAAAAGACAGCTTTGTTGTGATTGAAGATATCCTTCAGGATGCCCGGCACAACCACAAGTAAGCACAACTGGTTACAAAAACATATTTATGTTTGTTATATAGTTATAAATATTCATTTTCAAATTTTTTTTAGAAAAATCAGAAAAGCGGATCTATAGAGCACAGTTCTCTTGTAAACAACAAAGATAAATTGACTTCAGCATTTAATAAAAAATCTCAAGGAAAAATCTTCAAAAGCATTCCATTTGGGAAAAAAATCTTCAAGAACTGTATTTGTTTTGCATGGAAGAAAATTTGCACATCTGCAGTCCTTAAAAACAGTTAAAACAGCCATCAGATGGCCAAAACATCTCGAAATAGATCCAATGTGGCGGAGTTGTCGATGCAATCCACAAAAACTATTTAGGACGTCACTTTTTCAAAGTTCAAAGCTTACAGATAAAATTTGAATTGCTTGTTTTATTTCACATACGCTTATCATCTAAAGACTGAATGGTTATGAACGTAACACATGAGAGCTGGAAAGCAGCATGAGCAGGTGGCCAAAACAGCTCTTTCGAGGTTTGCGACGTGAAAAAATGCAAAAGAAAAACAAACAATATAGCAGGCGAAGTCCTGACCTACAATTAAAGAATTTTCTTGACTTTGAAAAGAAACTATTTCAGAAAAATCCAATCCAAAAAAACAGTAACAATCAAAGTTAAATTACCGCGTGTGAACAAAAAACCACTACCAAGAAAGTGAATTTCTGTTCAAACGCCGTTTTCTCGCACCATTTTAAAATTAGAGTGACACAATTTCACGTCACAGGTAATACTCGCTTTATTGCTCACTTCTTTTTTCGGCATGACCAAAGATAACACTCCAATTTGACTTGAAAAATCAAGAAAATGTGCAGACAGAACTCAGAAAAAACATAGCAGGACAAGTATTCAACAACAATTCTCATAAAAGTCTAAAGAAACCTTCTTAAAAAAAATTTCCGGAAACGAATCGCAATCGTATTTGTCGAAAAACTAGCTTTGCAAAAAACAGCAACTAATAGCGGGAAAAAAATTTCAATCAAAAAACAAATTGGTCAAAAAGAAACAAGCCTAAAATAGAGAAATTCAGTCACTAGTCACTTAATAAACATACACAAATAAATGTACAACGTTTTTATGCAATCGATAAAATGAAATGGCTCGCGCAACATAAGGTAAGCATTGTTAAGCTCACAAACATCTATAACTTTGGAAAAGGAGAAAGCAAAGAAATGGAGAGAAAGGTAACAAATTTCTCTATTTTTGTTCTCCAATTTCTTTAAAAAAACTGCTTGATACCAAAGAACTTTTTAAAAAAGCGTTAAAAGGTGCCTATAATCCTTAGGCTTCAATTCAATTGAAAATAAGAAAAAATTAATGAAATATCGCAGCAGCCGAAAAACTCGTTGCTTGACCTTCAATAACGCATAATAAAGCTTCAACACGATATCATGACAGCACGATCAATGTTTAGTCCAAAATCAGTTTCTGGAGAACAAAAAAACTAAAAGAGGCCTTGAATAGACGAAAAGAATTTCTCACTTGGCAATTTTTCCTTACCTAACATTCCCAGAGTTCCAAAGGAAGCTATGAACAAAAAACTCTGTTTTCTCTGCTCTTCAAAACTGTTCACTGAAAAAAACTAAGTTTTATTAAATCTGTTATACCCAGAAGTTATATGTTAGATTTCACTGTTATGACTATCGGGGAAATGAAAAATTCGTCAATACATTTGTCTAAATTTGTTTAGTGTCCATTGTTCTGTAAATTTTTGAGTTCCTCTTCTACTTGCTTTTCTAGGTGGAGCGATACTCGTCTTCCTTTTAGATGGACAGGGGTATAGTTTGTCCTAAAGTAAGATTTGACCTTATCGTCTATTGACCGTCCTACTCGGGTAGTAAGATTTTTGTATTTAATTGCTAAATCCTTTCTGATCGGGCATGTTGGGGTTGAGTCGATTGAGTTAATGTTCTTACCTTCTGCGTTTGGTGAGTCCTTCTGTTTGAAGTGAATGCGCAGGGGTTTGAACATGTCTCTTCCCACCATTTCGCGGTGTTTGTTGGGTACAACTATGACGTCTGCTCGTCCTTCTCTCCACCGGTTGCATTCAAAATCGCAGTCCAGCGTTGCGAGGTTTTTTATTGGGGTGTCGGTGTAGCTTTTTCGCTGTACAGGATTTATTGTTCTGCTCCATGTGTTAATGTCTCTTTCCTCTATATCTTTTGTCATTTGGTCGGTTACTAGGCTTTTTGAGCCGCATGAGTCCGCCTTGACCTGAAATTTGCTGAGGCCATACTGTATTTGTAATTTTGATGGTGTTGTTGGGTCGTCCTCAGTATCCATCATGTTTACGGAGTTCTCGTCTACGGAGTCCTCATACGTCGAGCGAATTTCCGGGTCAAGTGAAATCATGTTAATTCCTTGCGACGATTATTCGATGCCTTGCTCGCTGACTTCATTCACGGACCTCTGGGATTGCGGTCGGTTCAAGTTCGATCGGCACATATTTGCGTAGTGACTTGGTTTGTTGCATCTTCAACACGGCCGACCAATTGCTTGGCATTTGGCCCTATGGTTGATGTCCCATGGTTGTCCGCAGTTTCTACAAGTGTGGCTGGGGGTCCTGTTGTTGTTGTTGTTCGTCAGTCTTTTTTTAACGCTGGTTAGACCACGAGATGTTGTTTCTGCTTTGCTTGAACAGCGGTAGCGCGAACCTGAGATTTCCATAACAGTGTCTTACCTGCCAATGAATGGACTGGTTGACGAGTCTGTGGGTTGTCTTGCCTGTATTCCTAGTTGGCTTCTTATGCCTAGTTCAATGCTCACAGCTAGCTCGAGGGCTTTTTCTGGTGAACGGGTTGTTTTCAGCAGTTCCTTTTGGATCTCCCGGTCTATTATATTTGCGGTGAATATGTCCCTTAGGAGCTCGTCTTCCGAGTGGGCTTACTGGCAGTGTTCAGCTAGGGACCACAATGCTGAATGGAACTATTCCATTGTTTCTCGCGGTATTGTTTTCGTGTTAATAGCAGGTACTTATCGAACGTAACGTTTCTAGGACGGATGAACGTTTGCTCGAGTTCGTCCCATATCTCTAAGGTAGACCTAGTCTCCACGTTTGTATGGTGAAACTTCCTTGAATGCATTTTTCGTCCTTCGATTCCAAGGCTGAGGTAAATAAGTGATTTGGCTTTTCTATCTGCCATGTCCCATGGTTCATCGCCGCACAAGACTCCTACTCTGTCGATTTGGTTGCATTCATTTTTCCATCTCGCTATTGCCCGGTGATACCTCTTTTGTCGTTCCCTTTCCATTGTTTGCGTCAGGTTTTGGACAGGCTGTTCTTCCACGGGTTCGGGGGCGTAAATGACTGCAGTTGGTCTCTCTTGAAAAAGTTCATCTAATTCGAAGTTTGTGTTAGCAACAACGGCTATTTTGAGTTGGCTCCTCAACTTCTCCCATGGGATTGGTGGGTTACTGCTGAGCTTATCCAAGAATGGCTTAAGTTCTGGTGCCGTGCGTCCTTTCGAATCTGACTGCGCCATGTTATACTCAGAAGTGATACGCTAGTCGTATGATCTATGTGGAATTGCATCAAGAAAGAATAGGTTCAGTGACAACTATTGAATTACAACGTTATGGCAGAACTGCGCTTAGACAGTTGGCTGCCAGTGTATTGGTTGTGGTTGAGGTCACAACTACCTGTCGCTGTTACTATCAATCGTCGGACCATTGAGTCATAGTGTGAACAAAAGTTAAGTACAAACTGCGATTACGTAAGTATCAAATCACTGTACTGAAGGGTCATGTGATACCCAGGTACCATAAAAGCCATGAATTTCGTATTTATTTTGCTCGCTCACCTATCCAATTACTACCGGAACAACTCCGGAAACGGCTGGAAGGGTCTTCTCTGTCAAGAGAGCTACCCGTTTAATTAACTGAAATCAACTAAAACAACTAACAAATTTTTTAAAAACAAAAAGTACAAAAATGCCAAAACCAACTGAACTGAAAAATAAGAGAAATTTAGTCAACTCTAGAGAATCAAAGTACACCTAAAAACAAAAACCTTTGTTGGGAGGGCTGGACGAGAGGTCCAAATGGGCAGGTGGAGGAGGGGGATGAGGGTGTGTGTGTGGGGGGATGAATGAGGGGGTCACACTTTTAAGATTAACAACCTCCCTTCACATCATTAAATTGTCTACTCAAAACAGTTTCCATAAATCGTATACTTAGAGTTTAGTAAGGTGTAAAGCTCTGAGGGAGCACCTCGGCCACTCAAAACCCTGTAGTGTTTACCTGTTTATATCATTTTTGAGGATCAGAAGTTAAAAGGGTAAGACGAAAAAACGGCCGAGAGGAAAATGAATGAACAAGTTCACAGGACTAGTATAATTGATACAAATTTTGTTTGAGAGCAATTAATAGAACGCTCGGAGTGTTCATTTAAAATTTTCTCAACATGATTTATGCATGATTATCGGCAAGTACACCAAAAACAACTCTAAATAAACAATTCACTACAAACAAATATTCTTAAAAACAAAAGAATTAGGCAAACAACCTCAAACACAAGAAATATGTAAAACAAAAAATTACATTTAGCCTATTTTTTCAAATTAAAAAACATA
The DNA here is from genome assembly GCF_964194025.1 of Convolutriloba macropyga. Taxonomy (NCBI): domain Eukaryota; kingdom Metazoa; phylum Xenacoelomorpha; order Acoela; family Convolutidae; genus Convolutriloba; species Convolutriloba macropyga. The sequence goes on along the minus strand of NC_134471.1, from coordinate 55,213,800 downwards.
AATCGATATCTATGAAATCAAAAGGCCATAAAAATTATCATAAATTTTAATTGCAGCCAAAAATTACCCCATACACTAAAATCATGAAAAAGTACAAAAACCGCAAAAAAAGGTGTCTAAAACGGCGAAATCAGAAAAAGCTCACGACTGCAAATAAAACTCAAACAAAGGTCGAGATGGTCACAAATGCTTTGAAAAGCACAGATACGATAATAATATGATTTCAAATAACCAATTAAGCGAAAAAAGTAACTAAAAAACTTTTAAAAATGCTTCGAAAACCGCACGTGATGGCAAAATTTTGATCCTATAACAAAAAATTTTTTCAAACCTTGTTTCTAGCTCTAACTCTCTCATCAACGGGACATGAACATGAAATCTCTCTCTCTCTCTCTCTCTCTCTCTCTCTCTCTCTCTCGCCTCCGCTCTTCAATTCGTTCAGGCGGCCGACCTAAGCCCTTAGATTTCACGAGCGGCATTGACTTTTACAACCTATTTTATATACTCCGAAAAATCGATAGAAAGACGCTCAATCAATACTACTCTTCTAGTGATTAAAAAATACAGCACCCTAATTTTTCATGGCCATGCATTTGCCTCTAGATACTTGCTTCAAAAATAGCAACTGACGGCGGCATTCAAGCCAGCTTTTATAAACAACTCATAGCTGAGACACGTTTACGCAAATCCAGTTAAGACTCTGCAGCAATACGTTAACAAGCAGATGCTTGTGGTTTTGAATTTTCACTAAGTGTATAGCTGTCACCTCAGTACAGCAATACTACGGTTTTCTGGGTTTTACCATTCAACGCTCAGTGTAAGAAAACCGAAATACTGCTACACTGAGTTCACAGCTACGCAGCTATTAAAACAGAATTAAAAGACCAAAACCACAAGAATCTGCTTGTTAACGGATTGCTGTAAAGCCTTAACTTGATTTTTAAAAAAATTGTCACACCTACGAATGGTTTATGCAAGCTGCCTCAAATTCTGCTGCCAATTGCTATCTGTAAAGCAAGTATTTAGAGGCAAATCATGCATGACCATGAAGCATGCATGTGCAGGAATGAAGAAAAATATTATTCAATTCGAAGAAAATGATAAATAACAAATTGAAAAACAAGCATCCGAATCCAAAATATAATAGTTCTGATAGATCTTCACAAGTAGCGGCTCAAAATGAATTTTTTTGATGCCCTCTGTTTTATCAAGGACTTACGAAATAGTAGATAACACGGTAAGAGAAATGAAACTGCTTAAGCAACGAAAAAATTCAGAAGAATTAAAATTTGACTTAATTTCACTTTACTGTTTTCTAAATTGTGATACCCTCATCGCCATAAATGTTCTTAAAAAAATCCGATAACGCCTGTGTACCATTCTTGACCCGCAGAAAGTCCCAAAATGAACTAAATAACCAGAAAAACTAATCGTTTTATTTTTTTAAAAAATCCTAATATTGAGTCCTTTATATAAGCGGCTTTATCGTCAAGAATATTTCTCGAGTTGAATTTGAGTCTGACAAAAAAAGATTTAGATCGACACGACAGACACCTGTGTTTCGGAAGTTTACCTACTTTTTGGAAGGTTACACCAAAATTTCGTTTGACAGGCGTTTTAACTTTCAGGCAAACATTTTCAAGTAAATGATTCCTCTGGTCTAATGTTCTATTTCTCTAATTTCCTCACGGCCTGGAACAACCACTGTCTTTATTAATGCAAACTAAACAATATTCCTTGTTATACGGCTCATGCTGGATCATGAATTTCTGCGAAAAGAAACTAACGCCGAAGTTACCTTTTGTGCTTTTGCAAAAGTTGTGTCGTTTGGCTTCCTTTTCAACGTCACAGCTTCTTGCTTCTTCACTGGAGCTGTAAACTGAAAAGTATTATTCGTTATTTGCAGATTTCCGAGACTCTGTAGAGGAACTTCAGAGGTTAAATAAGCGAACAGATTTTGACTGTGTAACAGGTTGATGGCGCAATCACTCAAAGTTAAAGAAAATTGAAAACAGTCCATCAGATCTAGAGACAAATTTCACCAATCAACACCAGACCTGAAACAAAATGGCTCGTGAAAATGCAAAATAGCAGCTTGTATCAACTGCAAAGAAAATTTGCGTGGTTTCTTACAAACTCCTTTTCCAAAACACTAGTATCTGGAAAATCATGCTTGAAATCAGTAGTAGGGTATTTACTGTTAGAAGAGTAAAACTTCTTCCGGCAAAATAATTGAAGCGGTCTGTCTAGACTAAAGAAAAAACGACACTTTAACTCACGATGGCACCAACACAACCAGTTAAAATAAATCGAAACACTCAGATGTAAATTCAATAAGATTTAATAAACCCCGAGACTTGAAAACGTTAAAAATCACATAGACTATTTGTGTGTGAAGTATCTTTATTTTTCGACGTAGACAGTCATGAAAAACACCAAAAACCATCAAATTAATGAATCTCTTTTATATTGAATAAAAAATCTTGCAACTTGCCTGTTAAATTAAAACCCAAAGCACACGTACTGAATATTGCCATGTAATTGCACGTAAACAGCTGCTTAATTTCTTTGTTGACAGAGAAAAGTTTTGCCTAGTTCACAAAAAAGTTGATATTTTAACTTTATCGATTCCGACTAAATTTGCAGTCAGTTGAGCATGTTTTCGACGAGGAGGCTCGGTTATGTGTGTTTGCACATAATGTTCCGACCCCACTCATCCAGGTATTTATTCAATTGTATACAAAATGAGGAAGAGATAGAAAACTTCCAAATATTCACAAATCGTTCAACAAACAACTAAATGAAAAATTGCTGGATTAGAGGGCCCATAAGACTTGCCATTAAACAGAATACTAGACAAGAAAAACAAAGAAATCAAATAATAGAAAACATTAATTACGACAAAAACTCGCAGTCTATATTTAAAAGAAAACACTAAAAAACAAATGCGTATGGAATCATATAAAACCTAAATTCAACAAATCAACATGTACTTCAAAGATATGAGACCTGTCAATAATAACACTCGGTAACAGGTCGACAAATAAGAGCAAAATGGACAAAGTTCAAATATACGTTTCAATTTTTGAAAGCAACCAATTTCAAATTGAAGAACACCAATGCGTATCAACTCGGCTCATTAAAAAGGTTAATTTAAACTTCATAGGAAGCGAACAAGAGCTGTCATTATCCATAATACGTCAGACAACTACACGAAAAACCGCAAAAACGAAAAAAAAATCAATTAAAATTAACAAGAAACCGTTGTCGCAACCGTTGAAACCATAGGCTATCCATGAACATTAAATATCTTCAATTGCGCATTTTTCAACACCAATTGGGCCACTACAAAAGTTTAATAGGAAGAGAAAACCATATTTAATAGAGAAAACCATAAATAATTGGAAGCAGTTAAAACTTTCGCTATAACCTGAAATCAGTAAATAGATTCAAAATGAATTTTTCAAAAAGCAATCAAGGCCTTTGATTTTCAAGAATATGCCGTGACAACAAAAATAAAGACAATTAGAGGCAAAAACAAAAATTCCAATAAACTTTACGAGAATGGTTTTGCAGCCAATAAGCTATTCACTGAAATCTTCGAAAACGTTCTTTTGCTCCTTCTTTCAAAGCCAGTTAGAGCTATCCTTAATGTTATCTTTGAAAAGGGAACAAATGACAACCTCAAACATAGATAAAAATACAAAAATTTTGTAATCATATAAAACCTAAATTCAACAAATCAACATGTACTTCAAAGATATGAGACCTGTCAATAATAACACTCGGTAACAGGTCGACAAATAAGAGCAAAATGGACAAAGTTCAAATATACGTTTCAATTTTTGAAAGCAACCAATTTCAAATTGAAGAACACCAATGCGTATCAACTCGGCTCATTAAAAAGGTTAATTTAAACTTCATAGGAAGCGAACAAGAGCTGTCATTATCCATAATACGTCAGACAACTACACGAAAAACCGCAAAAACGAAAAAAAAATCAATTAAAATTAACAAGAAACCGTTGTCGCAACCGTTGAAACCATAGGCTATCCATGAACATTAAATATCTTCAATTGCGCATTTTTCAACACCAATTGGGCCACTACAAAAGTTTAATAGGAAGAGAAAATCAAAAAACTTTGTGGCAGGGAAACAAAAAACTCAGAAATTGGCAATTAACCAAAAATCACTTTTTCGAAAATGCGTAGTACCAAAGCCTAGAAACCAATAGTTGAAACGAAAAATCATTAAAAGGACTGAATGGCGAGAAAGAAAAATGCAACTTTTATTAACTAGAACGAGGATGCAACCTGTCAATACAGAGAACAAACTACAAAATGACAGAAATAAGATAAAAGTGACAAAACTGAAATATTCACTAATTTTTTAACATTTTTTTCGAAAAATCAAATAAACAATAAACTTTCAACTTAAAACAAAAATCAAGCTTCTTGCTCCCGCTCAGAAAACAACTTAGGCTGGTTGTTATTGAGATTGAATAATAAGACGTCGAAAAACACAACAAATAAGGACAAAACTCAAAATTTATTAAGAAGTTTATCGCAACCTCAGTGTCGAAGCCATTAAAACTATAAAACATTGAAAACCATCAACAATTTTAAATTGGCAGAAATTTTTTTTAATTTCTGCTTTCCTTTCCTGTGATTTTCAATCGGTCTTCTATGTAGAGTGTCTTCGTAAAGAAGGCAACAGAAAGAATCACAAATTTTGAACGGGAGCAAACTCACGAAATTCTTATGAGAACACATCAGCCAAAAACGTAATTAACACTGGAAATATTGTTTGGAGAACAAGAAAATGATGAGCACCGTCAATAATTAGATTAAGTTACTTGCAGACAACAATCAGAACGAAAATTGGAGAGTTCAAAATTATTTAATTCAAAAAATAAATAATTGGAAGCAGTTAAAACTTTCGCTATAACCTGAAATCAGTAAATAGATTCAAAATGAATTTTTCAAAAAGCAATCAAGGCCTTTGATTTTCAAGAATATGCCGTGACAACAAAAATAAAGACAATTAGAGGCAAAAACAAAAATTCCAATAAACTTTACGAGAATGGTTTTGCAGCCAATAAGCTATTCACTGAAATCTTCGAAAACGTTCTTTTGCTCCTTCTTTCAAAGCCAGTTAGAGCTATCCTTAATGTTATCTTTGAAAAGGGAACAAATGACAACCTCAAACATAGATAAAAATACAAAAATTTTGTAGTAAGAAAGCAAAGAAACCATTGGTTAAATATTAAACCACTATAAAGAGAGTTTTTTTTACTTCATTTGTAGAAGATTTTATCTAATATTTGTAACGTACAATTGGACAGAAATAAGATTAAAAATTGTCAAACCTCAAAACTTAACTGAGATTTTTTTAAAAACAAATATATTCAAAGTCATAAGAAGCATTAGCTAACAACTGAAAACAATGTATAGGTTCACTTATAGCTCCTAAAAACCCAATCACACCATTAATTAATAAGACAACGTCCTCGTCGATCAAAAAAGACTGAAATTCGAAAAAATCTAGCTAAAATTTTGACCATAAGACTGGGAAAAAGCCAACCGGCAAGCCTCCTCTACCCCTAACAGTAAAACCGAAAACTTTGTCGATAACAATTTAACAAAAATTTGTTTGGTCAAGAAATACGGAAAAATCCAATAAAAACAAATTCCGTTACTATTCACAGAAATTTAAACCTCGGTAACTCCCTGTAAAAAGCAAAAATCAAAAAAAATCTAATTGATTGCATATTCTACGCTAGACGGGCTTTCTAATGATACCAGTCTCAATTCTCTACAATAAATATATCGATCGGCCAAAATTGACTGAACAAAATAAACCAATTGATTATATAGTTCCTCCCCCACAAGTGGGTCGGAACAATAAACAAAAATTGGAATACCTCAAAAAGCCTTCAATCAATTGATGTAAAATAAAACAGCTTAGTTGTGTCGCGTGAATTATAAAAAAATAAATGGCGAAAACCGCGTAACGCTATGGTTGCTCATTACTAAGGGCACGGTTTAGTTTGAGATTAAATTTGACAGGTCAATGTAAGGTTTCGCGCTAATTTTCACAAAATTGGATCAGTTGAATCCAGTTTCCAGTTGAAACTCGGCGCACGGTTTCAAGCCGGATTATGAGAAAAATGATCGTGTTCTCAAACTTTGATAAGGATTCAAAACGTTCGCTACTATGCTCAAAAAGTTAAGGAACGGGCCTGTAGTTTCACGAAAAAGACAGAGGAAGGGCCACAGGCCCCAATGAAGGTATTTTTCTTTGGGTGTGAAGAAAGTCCAAAAGCCGAAAAACTTCGTAGAATCAATGAAGAGTTGAATGTTGTTGTAATAAGTTTATCGCCAGAGATTTCATTTTTAGGATTAGGATTCGCCTTGCTAGGCTTACTGAGATTGTACACTTGGCTCGGCAACGTTTGACAACAAACCGAACGCGTCAACAGCTGCTTTGGTGCTGGTTTTAGGAACTCTGTTCCCTTTTCAGAAAAATTGAAGTTGAGAAACTTTACTCATTTATCCTTCTTCAGATTTCTGAATTCAGCACACAGCAACTTAAGTTGCTCAAAGTAGCTTCTGAGATCACTACTGAGTTGATTAAAAGCACATTATCAATTATACAGTTTATTGATAAAGTTTCCACAACAACGAAACTGTTAATGTAATTCTAAGATAAACCCAGGAAAGAAATGCTGGCAGCAAAAATCAACACCTAATCTTATGAGCACCTACCATTAAAGGAGTCTTCCGTAAATTTCCATTAACGGCACTGGCTTTCATGTACGGCAAGTACTCAATTATGACTAAAAAATAATTCACGACTAAATCATCTTTACAATATAGCGACGAGCACGATCACCGTAAATTTGACACGAAAGTAAATAATCTCTACTTTTAGAACATTTCAGACTCCAACAACTTAATTGCTAAAATAGATAAATATCAAAAATTCAAGGGGTCTCTGACACCGCATAGAAAGCTCGGCTCCCAAAGCACGTGTTTTGCAATTCGATGCCTTTAAATCCATAAATCGTTGGGAAAACATCAAAAAATATTTTTGTTTACGTATCGCTTTTCGCTCTCTAGATATTCGAAGTCAGCTGAGCTCAACAATGCCTTAAATTGCACCAATAGACAACAGTTAGAAACATATACACGACCAATAATAATTGATTGAAGTAAAATGTTCAACACCGACAAATTCAGCGTGTTTAGCAGAAGACCAGAGATGTCTCCTACCAGAAACACAACCGGCAGAATAGCTGCAAAAGAATAGACTTGAGTGCCGTATAAAAGAGATAGATCCAGATACAGATATAAGTTGAAAAGTTTATCGACGCCGCTCAAAAAGCTATGTAAAGAATATTTAGCGATAAAAAACTTAAGCTTGTTAAAATTCATTGCGCAGAAGCCTTTTCAGTAGGGACCTTTATTACACATATGAGTTACTTTAACCTTAAACTATTTCGAATTAAATTTAAGTTTTAAAGTGCAAAAGTTATTTCATTGAGTGAGTTAAGTCACGTATAATCAAAATGCAATCAAGCAAATGAGCTAAAAACGTTGGCTAAAGTGAGTGAGAAATGACATCACGCGCGCAAATGCCGTCAGTGAGCGAATGAAATCATTCAGCAAAAAAACGAATTCTTCAGCTTTGTTGTGTGAGCAAATGTAAAACGAAACATCAGACGAAGAGCAACAGACGACAAAACAAAAAAAAAACAAAACAGGACAACCCTGAAATATAATCCAAAGAATTTAACGAAGAACGAACTACTGTACCTGACCAGCAGATCAATTGAAAAATGCCAGCCAAGAAGAATAACAATTTCAAAAGATGAGAAACTAAAACGATCAAACAAAGTGTCAAGCCCCTATTTCGTGCATCATAGCTAGTTAATGTTTTTCTTTAAATATCCATATAAATTGCTGTAAATAATTTTTTCACAGTGCTGATTGTATTAAATGGCTCATTGTAATAAGTGTATTATACTAATTTAAAAAAAGGCAAATTTAGTCCGTATTTCAATCTAGGCCTGTAACATCTAATTTGTTTTTGTTAAGTAAAAACAACCGCAGATTGATAGATTACTGTTAAACATATTACGTACCCAAGAGCCTCAGTATTTACCTTTTAAATTCGATGAAGATCAATTTGTATAATTGGTAAATATAGTGAAGAGAAGTTGTTTACTCGGTGAAGTCATTATGCTGATAAAATAGGAGCTAATACGAAAATTGTACATGTACTCAGTTATTAACGTACAAGAGCCGGAAAAAGCCCCATTTGGAAATCAGTAATTATTTGCGAAGGACCAATACAGCTCGAGGTAAACTACTGCGGAATCAACGATCACAAGAACACGGGAGAACCAGCCTGACAACCACTTGATATCTTAGTATGGAAATACTGATAAAACACGCAAACTTTTTATTGTCTCTCTCGAAATATTTTTTAAAAATTTTGGATAAAACAATTACAGATTGATGGGAAATCTTTATTCAATTCCCAAAATTATAACAGACTCTGAGGGAAGCTAAATATAGCGGTGCGAAGCTCTTAAAACAAGGCAATCAGTGGACAGCTCAATTAAAGGCTATTAATAGCTAATTGTATTGAAACGATATCCAATAAATCGCACTATGAAACAACCATAATAAGTCTTTGTAAAATGGCAATAACTCTAGTTAATTATTACTGATATTAACACCCAAAACACTAAGATAATAACTCTAAAAGTTAGTGCGTAAAACCAAGTGAACAAAAATATAATCACTGCGAAAAGTCTGGAACCTTTTGCCCTGAAGAAAAAAAGGAAATAATCATTAACTTACGCCAAGAAAGATTTATTTGTAGATAAAGCTACAAAATCGAGAAATGACAAATACTTAAAAAAATTGAAAAAAGCAAAAATTAAAAAAAAAATGTTGCTTACTTTTGCAATATCAAAAAGATGGAAACCCCTTTTTCTCTCTGGAAACGATCCCTTAACTCTTCTGCAAGTCTTAAAAAGTTTTGATCGGTCCTAAAGATCTATAAAATTAGAAAATGACAAAAAATCAAAAAAATTTATTAAACAATTGCAAATTTTGATACGATGTGGATAAAATTTGAGAAATTAGTTTCTTCAGAATCATTTTACTGTCTACAGAGGCTATCCAGTAACGTTACTTAAAGCCGTCAAAACTTCATTGACTCATAGGAATCAACAAAGTAAAAGGAGAAAAATTTTCAGAAAATGTGAACTAATTAAATTTTGTCAAAAAATTGCAAAAATTGGTTAAATTAAAAGGCTGAAAACCATTAGATTACCACTAACAACTAAGCAATAAAATATATCGAAACTCAGAAGAACTTGCCTGCGCACTGAGGCAAGAAAAACTGAACAGAAGACAAATATTTTCAAAACACTTGAAATAAAGGAAATTTTTAACAAAAACTGCCAAAATTCGTTATTGAAATTTGGAAAAAACACATATACGCAGTTTACTGCATATGGCAATGTAAAAAATTCCGTTGCCATATGGAGTAATCTTTTACTTAACCTAAGAGAGCTTTAATAGCCTCTGATGCTGCAAAAAGTAAAAAAAAAAGACGAAAATTTCGGAAAAACAGTATATATTTTGGTGATATTGTTGTTGATATGGACTCTCAGTCAGGTGACTGACGGGCTTCTCTCCCTTTCCGTGTTCATTAAAAAATTGCACTCGTGTTCCTGCACCTGTTACAACCACAGACGATTTGCCAGCTGCAGCTATTTGTTTCTTAAAACTTTTCTTCGACAAATTTTCACATGATCTTCAAAATTCGTTTCTTTAGACCAATCATTTTCGTGAAATCTATTTGCTTTTCAAGTCTGTTGACTGTCCGGGCCATTCTTAACATAAATTCGTTTCTCGCTTTTTCAGTTCTAGTTTTCAATGTCTTAAACAGTTCGTGAGCTCTTGCACTTTTTGTTTACCTCTCAGGAAGATTAGGTTCCCTAACTTCCTCGGATGTCAGTTTTCTTAGTAGTAAAAGGTCATTCAATTGCAGATACACAGGAAGAAGCAGATGATTTAACAGTTTAAATTGAATTTCGTAGCTGGTTTGGACTCCAGCTATCCAATTTACGCACCTTTTTTAAATTTTTTGATTACAGTTAATTCTGTTTTTGTGGGCGCAACGCATTGAAGGCCGTAGACTAGTACTGGAACAATTACTGACTTGTAGAGACCGAGTTTCGCAATTGTTGCAATTTTCGGGGAAATATTGCGCTTAAGGAGATAGAGAACAATATTTGCTTTTTTAACTCGGTGCTCAAGGTGCTTTACAGAAGACAGGCTTTCGTGTATATGAATCCCCAAGTCTTTCACTACTTCACTGTTGCTCAGCATTTCATTCCGGAGATAAAAAATTTGTTTAGCCCATTTAAAACAGATCGTGCACCTTTCCATTGCTAAGCCCATTTTGTTTTCAGTTACCCAGTTGCTTATTGCATCTAAGTCAGCTTGTTTTTGATCATGCCCTTTGTTACTACATAAAAGATTCAAATCTTCAGGAAAAATATAGGGTAACCGAATCGTACCAAGTCAGCGAGGTCATTAATAAAAATACCGAACAGCAGAGGGCCCAGCAAGGAGCCCTGCGGCACTCCACTAGTTACATCTAGGGTTTATGAGCTAACATTATCGACTCCTACAAACTGTTTTCTGTTTTTCAGGTTGTCATCTAAAACTTGAATTAGACAGCCGCCAACGCCCATTTCGGCAAATTTCTTTTTTAGAATTTTACGGCGAGATACCTTATCAAACGCTTTTTATCAAGGCTTTCAAATATTCTCTGCAGGAAGGCAAGCATATTCGTCAGTTCAGATCTCATTACGAAACCGTATTGATATTTCGTTAATAATTTGACAAAGTGCTCATAGAGGGCATAGTATACACGTTTTTCGAATGTTTTACTTATTATGTTCAACAGAGAAACTGGTCTGTAAATTTCAACGGATCTGTCGCCTTTCTCGAAAATCGGAGAAACTGCTGCAATTTTCCAACTATTAGGTATTTTTCTTAGACGCTTTACGTTTTTAAAAATTTTGATCAGGCATTTGACTATTTCGTTACAAGTTTTCTGGTAGAACACTGGTGGTAAGCCGTCTGCAACTCGAGCTTTTATAGGATCTATGACCAGAAGAATATTTCGCAGAGATATTTTGATACACTAAAATTTGTCAACTCTGGCTTTTCAGGTTCAATTTCTTTAATATCGAATAAAACAATGAGTGAAAAGACGGATTGGAAGAACTCACTCAGCATATTGACCTTGTCAGAGACTTTCATGCTTGTTTTGGATTTAAGTCTGCACAAGTACTGTTTGCACAAGTAGTTTTGGGAGACTGCATGATTTGTTCAAGCTTTTCAAGTGCTTAAAAACCATTTGTGTATCTCTAGTCGCATAAGATCTTCTTGATAAAGAAGTCTGTCTGTCTCCACAGCTTAAGTCACGACAGTTCTAAAAGTCCCTATATGTCTTTTGCGGTAGCTCGCGGGCTTTGTACCAAGTAGTTGCTGTTGGTTTTGTAGACTTTTCATAAGATTAGAAGTGCTAGCCGTTATTCACGGTGGGAGACTCTGACGATGTCGTGTTCTACGAGGTACGTTAAGGTCTATTAAGTCTTCAAATTGCTGGTATAATTCTTCACTCATTTGATAAACATTTGTATGGCACATAAGATTAAAAGGTTTGGTTCCCATCATTGTGCACATTTCATCAAAATCTGCATTTACTAAGCTTCTAAAAGTCTCAAGAGATGTATTATTTTCAGTATGCACAACCTCAACTGTCAGTCTAATTGGAGTATGATCAGAACAGTTGTAAATTTTCTCAACAGCTTCAATTTTTTTGTGCATGAACGTGACAGTTTTTATACACAGCAACATCGAGTATGTTTTCCGAGCAGGTCGGAAAATCTATGGCTAGCATTAGGAGGTAGCGTTCTATCAGATATAGTACCTCTTGTTCTTCACTGTCTTTTTTCCAATTAGCCGGAGAGAAATTTAGGTAACCGCATATTAAAAAAGGAATGTTTTAGGGAATAACTTAAAAAGCTTGCAAAAAGTGTCAGAGTTATATCTGTAGATACTGTTCGCTGAAGGGTTATAAAAAGCAAAAACAATGATTTAGCTGTTATCAATTTTCAGTTTAACTGCAACACAGGAGTCAGATACGTCTTTTGCATACTTTTCGGCTTGTAGACAATTTTTAACAGCTGTCAAAGAACCCCCATGAGTATTTTTTATTTCCATCAAGAGGCCTATCTTCTCGGTAGATATCATAGTCTTGCAAAAGCAGCTCAGAAGAAGAAATATTTTCATCTAAACATCTTTCACAGAGACATTAAAAATTTCAGATGGAATTTCATTTGGTAGCTTGGTTCTTCTCTCAAAGTCTACCAGGCTTCGAGTGTTTAGCTGTAGTATGCTGATGAATCCCAGTCAAAATCGCCTGATTAGGCCAAGAACGTCCTCTGGCATGTCAGGGGTACCTTGACTCCATCATTGAACAGTTCAAGATTTCTCATTTTGATTTTTTCTCTAGGCACCCCCTAATTTAGTAGTTGTCTACGCTTCTGAAGGACTAAATTTTCTCTCAGGGGATTGTCTTTTGTAAGAGCTGGCTGGAATACGCCTCTTCGGGAAAGACTTTCCCTCTTTTTCTAGCTCTAGCAAACACCATGCATACTTCATGTTCAGATTGTAAAGTTACCAGGAGGGTTCTTGGTATAGCTATCGTTTTTGAATTTTTCTAATCTTTTGAATTCTTTGACGGTCGCATTTACCCCAAGTTCACCCAATATCATGTTTACTTCATCAGCAGTTGGGACAAGATTTTCTTCCTTTGACTTAATAAGGTCTTCTTTGACCCCTTGCAATCTAAAGCTTTTTGCGATGTTGTAATCAGACTTTCCATGATCTGTTTGCCTCTCAGTTATGGATTTTTTGGGTTGGGATTAGAAGCTGTAGCCGAAGCGTACGTTTTCTCTGCATTTTCACAAGTGCTATTGAGCGCATCATTCGCTTTTTGATCTACTATTTCTTTGAGTTTTTCCTCAAGCTTTTGAAGTAAGTTCCTCTCCTACCTTACTATTTTCGCTAACTGTTTGTGCTCTGCAGCGTATGAAGTTATCACGCTCGCTTTTATCAACACACGCGTTACAAAGAAGCATGCAGTTAACACCTAGCTCTCGAAGACCAGTGATTGCAGTTTGTGACAGAAGTGTGCATTCAGTAGTCATGTGTAAAAGCGTGTTACAGGAGACGCATTGGAATGGCTTTTCGTTTGCTGATATTTGCTTTTTGCAAGACTTACAAAGCTTACCCATATTCAACTATCAACAGCCTAGTCCGGAGGCGACCTAAAGGTGGTGCCTTTGAACAAAGCGAACAGTTAAGATTTGAACTTAGTTGCAGTATCAGTTGGCAAGCCTAGAGACACCTTTTCTTACTGAAACTAAAGGGTAAGGAGAGTTACCTCACGAAGCAGGAGAAGATGGCGATGATGATGAACAAGGCGGACGATTCCAGCCACAACAGGGGCAGTAAGTGTGGAAGCCTTTGCACTTTTATTTGTCGAGGCTGCCTTTCTTGTTGAGCTGTTTGCTGTACCGCTTGTACAGCACCTTTGTTCAGATAAGTTCTATATTCTCGGCATTACTTCTTACCACTAATGTAGTTCGCTACACTTCTGAATTTCCATGGAACTTTTGGCTCCACTCCAGGAGCTCTCTTTGCCAAAGCCTCCAAGATGTCTTTAGCTTTCTTTGTGTGTTCCTGGTTTTCGTCTCGTTCTGAGATACCAAGCAGAAAAAACTCCTTCGTTCTGGGGGCTAGGAAGTTGGCTAGGGAATGGAGTTCCTGTGCTACTTGACTAGGGGGCTTGTAGGAGGGAACACAACCAGAGATAAGCTCGTTACCTCCTATGAAGAGGATGATGATCTCGTACTGCTGTTCGTTGTGGATGAAGTTGTAGGCGTCGCTTATGCTCCCACCCGGGAGCGACAGGATGCTGAGGTTGCCTGCAACTAGTTCTCTAGCTTGAGATTCAGCAATCAGAAGGAACTTTGTTTCTTCTGGTTTGTAGATGTGGTATCGTTTCCTCTGGTCAGTCATCGAAGTTTGTCACCATAGCCATCATTATCGTTACCAATATGAAACAATGCTGCTTATAAACTATTAATCAATTGCAGATCTATTTACTCTGTGTGCAGTACCAAAAAATAAAACTGTTAAAATGACCGTAAGAAGTAATTATGTCATGGAAAAGACCTTTACCATCTTTTACAAGAGTCAATTCAAGACTAATCCAACAAAAAAGCTCAAAAAAAGTCAAAAAAATAGAAAAATTGCACAATTTTGGGCTCAAAAACTCCTAAAACTGACCTTTTAATATTGAATTAAGGCCTTCCCAGCAGCTGCAATACTCTAAGCACTTGATGGACTACTAACCTCAGCTTTGGGTCTCTAATGAAACACAATGCCCACTGGGCCTTACCTGTTTATACCGTTTTGAACGATCAGAGTCATTGAAAAATGTGTCAAAACGTAAAAAAACAGAGCCCCAATACGTTTCAATTCATGGATTGTAAAAGCCAAGAGCAGCGGAATATAGCTCCACTGAGCTTACAACTTCGCAGCGATACTAAAAGCTATTCTCCAGGAAAGAAAATCAAATACTCAGTACCACGAAGAAAAACCAGCAATTTCAAAGATTCATGCAAAAAAGCATAGCATGATACAAGTAAACAAATGTCAAATCAATCAGTTCGGATTTCAGTTTACGTTTCTCATAAGATTACTGTAAATATGTAATGTTAAGATTCCTGTTTTAATTGCTATTGTTTTAACGTCATTCTGCGTAACCTCAAATTGAATATCGGCCAATACCCTCAACACGACAAGCATACTATATTCAAAAAACTCGTGCAACTGGTTTCACGCTTTATCTGCCATATACTTTGCTGTATCAGCTGACATCGAATGCTTGGACACCAGGTGCGCCTTGAAGGTGTCCTTTCGGCTAAATTCGCATCCACAAACTTCACACTTGTACATAAACCCTGAATGCCTGGCCTGAAAATGTCGTTTCGCAACAGTGACCCTTGCAAAGGACATGTGGCAAATTGGACATATTGGCCGACCATCAGGCATTGTTCCAAACTGAGGGATAACGCTTCCCACCTGAGCACTTGATAGAGAAGTAGCTGCCTGCGTTTTCACAGGTGAACCTTTTACAGCAACCTTAAATTGATACCTCAATTGAAATAACAAATTTTGGATCTATCCCACCCCCTTTTCCCACTCCCACTTGACATTGATAAGGCATAGAAGGGAAATTCGACGAGAAATGGTGAAGAATCTACTATTTCAGTACTCGTGCAATTATCCGCCATTTTGGGGATTAATCGATATATAAGTCATAAATACCACACGAATATACGGAAACAAGCGACTGTCCCGTCAATTTCCCATCGTACTTTTACATTGACTAAAATTTTAGATCAGAACGAACTCAATACTACCTTTTTGGGACTGCTAATTACTACAGGCACGGCTTTTCGCTTCAAGATTGGCTTCATATCCTGATTCAAAGTTGACGTAGGGATGAGTTGACCGAATTTATGGCTCATTGTAACCGTGCCAACTGAATCATCAGGTCGATTACCAGTAAGGTAGAATGTCAAAGACTCAGACATAGATGCCAAAAGCGCTGGAAGATTTTCCAGTGAAACTGAAACTTCAATCGCATCCATTTAAAAACCCTGAAAGTGCGATGGGCAATTTATGCAAGAAAGAACAGCGCTCCCGAGAACATGGTCATAAAAAAGATTAAAAAGTAGAAGCAGCCAGTTTTCAAATTGGAATACTTGAGGAAAACATTATTTTGGCTGTTGCTCAAGCACTTACTGACAGCCTTTGAATAATTGGAGTGGTATGACCATATCCTATATTGCCCAAGGCGATATGTAATTTAACTGTTTGAAACTTCAATTTTCTGTAGGAGTTTGAGTTTTTTTAGGAGTAAATAAAAAATTGTTTATTTACTCCAGATTTATCACCGAACTTCAAGAACGGGAAACTTAAAACTTCTGCCATTTTTCGTAAACAGCTCAAATTGAATGTTCTACGCTCGAAAAGTTTTTCCAAAAGATAAACGCAAGTTTGAGATTTAGATATTTTTTGTCAACAGCCGATAAAAGATGTGACATTTCTACCTGAAAAATTTTCCAAATGTTTTAATTGTTATTTTTTATTTTAAAAAATTACAAGAACTTTAAAACACCTTCTCGCATAATGAGAAATTTATCAGGCTACTTGTGAGTTGTACGCATTGAGCCAAGTTGAGCTTCATGAGCTTTTTAAACAGATCTATAAGTTTGAAAATAAGAGGCAAGTGAACTTTTTGAAAGCATACAAAACATTAATTCACTCATTTTCAAGTCCTCAATCAGAAATAGCCGCAATATCTTCGTAGATCTGCAGTCTCAAAAAGATACTAACGAAGATACTAGCTATTGCGGCTATTTCTTCAATCAGAAATAGCCCCAATAGCTTCGTAGATCTGCAGTCTCAGAAAGATACTAATTAATCGATAATATTTCGATAACGAATCTGTTTAATTTATTCCTGCTTCTACTAGCTGCTCTCAAATAACCTTCAATTAGAGTGACACACACTCACTTGACTTAACTCTTTGAAGTGAAGAGTGAGGAAGTCACTTTTGAGAGTGAGGCAAGTCGCGCATGACCAAACCTTTAATCAGGCGAATCGACAAGAACTCGCTCCCATAAGTGTGAAAAAGGGCTTCACTCACGCAACTCAGTTCAAATTGCATGAACAAAAGGCAGATTTGAAGTGGTTGTGACGTCATATGGTGATAACAAAAAAATCTTGACGACGAAATAAAAAACATAGCAGGAAATACAATCCACGACAGAGCAAGTCGTGAAATACAACTCAGAGAATTGAATTAGCTTATGACCTGACAATTATTTCCACCACATGAGAAGGCTAATAAGAACTGTTAGATTCGGTAATATTGAGACTAAGCAAAGAGTCCTCAAGAACAACAAAAACAATCAAGACTCAAAAAACACTTTAATTTATCGAAAAGACAGGGTCAAAATAAAAAACTGATATCTATGGACTCCAGCAACAAATTATTTTCCAAAATTTGTCATTAGCAATCTATAATTAAATGTCAATGAAACCTGTCACTAATGATTTTCAATGATACGACAAAAAAGTCACAAATTGTTGCAAAAAAAACTTGCTAAAATTTTTTGAAGGCAAATAATTTTACAGTCAAAGAAAGCAATAGCTACCGACCGATAAAATTACTTCGGGTAACTAAATTGTCATTGGCAACAAGTGAGACTTGTCATTGTTGAGTTTGAGGGGTAAGGCAGCAATACGTACAAAAACTAACAAAAATAAAATGTTCAGTAATACTTTTTAAAATGGGACAGCGTATAAGTCAAAGAAAACAATAGCTAAAATTCTCTAAAATTTCTTACAAAACAATTGGTGTCAAAGTCATAGAAAGCATCAACTTTGACCAGAAACAATTAAATCGACAAAAATAAATCCTATTAGCAGTCCATGAGTCTGGTCTTTAATGAGAATAAACAAGAGGAAAACAAAAAATACAAAAAGTACAACAAAAACTCAAAAATTAAGTCAAAATTTAAAGGAAAATAAAAGTAGTGTCATCTTAAAAAAAAATTAAGTTGTTAACTATAAACATTATTTAGGTTCGTTTGCGCGTTATTATAAAACCAATCAGACCTGTTATTAATGAAACTAAGTGATAAGACAACAGAAAAGATTTTAAAAAGTGGACAAAATCAAATAGTCACATATAATTTACGACAGAAAATGTCAAAGTCATGAAAGTTTTACCTGCCTCATGATGAAGTCAAGAAATTGCAAATGGGCACAATTAGAACACATATGTATCAAACTGAAAGCACTCAAAGAAAAGAAACACTGAAAACAGAAGTCAAACTGACGCACGCGAAAAAAATTCCCTCTCAAAAACCGAAAAATTGTTCAAACACCAATTTTTGACTCCATTTTAAAAGTAGCTTGAAAAAATAAAGCCTCAAACATGCTCTTATGTTTGCTCACCTTGCTACTTCAGCGTGACTAAAATCACCGCTTTAATTTGACTTCTCACTGACGTGAAAAAGTCGAAAAAAGCTTGAAGAGATCTTTTAAAAAAGACAGCACACCAATACAATCCAAATATTTTGGATTGTAAAAAATTTGGATTGCAGAAAACCAAAATAAGGCCGATAATAGCTTCAGCTACGCTGTGTGGCTGGCTATAAAAAAAAACAAAATTAAATGAGTTCGATTTCCGATTCAAAAAAGAAAAAATTAAAAAATCTTGTCAGTCAAACTAAGCGTCAACTAATTACTTCGAACTTTCAGAGCTTTCCGAATATCTTTGCCAATTTTGAGTATACATTCAAAAATTTACAACAGAAAACGAACGGCTACGGTTGTACTATTACCATTCGACTTCATTAACATTGATACTGAAAACTTGATAAAAACATTTTATTTAACTTTTTTTAAGGTTCAATGAAAAGTTCCAAAGAGCAACATATTTTGGCAATTCAGAAAAACTTGTTAAAATATTGTTAATTTCAGAATTTTTAATAAAAATTATTAGATAACGTTGAGGAGTAATCTTCAAGGTCAACATGACATAAGACAGGTGTCTTGCAATTTTCTAGTGCAATATAATCAATTGCTATAACAAAATCAGAACAAGTTTACTATTCTGATAGCTTGGTGACCTTGAGAGACGAACTGAACCTGTACCTGTGATTACCCTGGACTTGATTTTAGGACTCTAAAGGGACTTTAGGACTTCAACTCAACATATTTTTGTCTCCTTGAAAATAACACAAAATTTGTCTACAGGTTTAGGAATGTATTTAGTTTTTTGAGTTCATGTATATCCTAAATGTCATGGAAAAATAGGTGTTAAAATCCTGGCAATTGTACACTTTCCTGTGATCTATAAACCATGTTATAAACCATAATTGCCTAATATATTTTGACAAACAAATCATATTTTCTTGTTTGCAAGATGTAAACGTTAATTGTGCGAATACCACATGCTATATATGACCACAGATTATTACTCACGGCACTGCTGGATGTAAGATTATCATTTTTAACATAAAGATTATCATTTTTGCCACGTAAAAAATACAAAACAATGCTGCAATTGTTATAAAAACAACTAAAATTATTATCATATCGTTACGTTGAATGTTGCTATTGCAAGATTATTTGTCATCACATTCGGCTTTCACTAATGTGCACTAAATCGGGTTAAGGAATGATTTCATTCGTTGAAATAAAGTTGGTTTTTGTGAGAAACCTGGAATACAGTCGAAACAATTGTTTTCGTTTGAACCAATAAACTGAAAATCGAACCAACAGTAGAAATATATTATTTACTCTAGAAGAATTTATCAGCAATCGTTACAGTTACAACTGTGCCCAATTTTTTCCCGTTGAGCATAAACTCTTTTGATCTAACAAAAACGAGAATGGCTCTGAACTTCTGACCCCTTTAACAAAC
Source organism: Convolutriloba macropyga (assembly GCF_964194025.1). Classification (NCBI taxonomy): domain Eukaryota; kingdom Metazoa; phylum Xenacoelomorpha; order Acoela; family Convolutidae; genus Convolutriloba; species Convolutriloba macropyga. Next base: position 55,194,126 of record NC_134471.1, on the reverse strand, counting down.
CTACGGTCGAGGCAATTCATGTCTTTCTCAACTTGAAGCCACTTTTTTTGGAATAATAACTAAGTCACACGCGACGAAAAAAAGAACTCAAAAAATAGTCTAAAATTTAAATTGTTGACAACAGAATGCAAAACTAAAATATACAATTCGTCAAATTTAAAAATTTAGACAAAAGTAAGATCATATAAAAGGTAACTGGCTAACAAACTTAAAAGGAGTTCAATTCGATTATTCAACTTTTGACAGTTCTAAATCTAACAACTATTTGAAATACAGCTTCACGCTTTATCTGCCATGAATTTTGCTGTGTCCGTTGACATTGAATGCTTTGACATCAGATGAGCCTTGAACTTATCCTTTCGACCAATTTCAGCTCCGCATATCTCACACTTGAACACAATGCCCGAGTGTTTTGCTTGAAAATGGCGCTTGGCGACGGCCATTACCGCAAACGTCATGTGGCATATCGGACAAATTGGTCGACCATCAGGCATTGTTCCAAATTGAGGAATTACACTTCCTAAATGGTTGCTAGATGGAGAGCTAGACGCAAGTGTCCTTGGAGGAGAACCCTGCCAATCAACATTAAAATCAAAAGCATATTTTAAAGAGGCTTTATAGCTACACAAAACTTCCCAAAACAATCGCTTATCTTCTCTGCCTTACAATAGTAAACATCTATGTTCACGGCCAGCTGTGCTCAAACAGCTACGTCATAAAAGTATAAGTAAAATAGATTTTAATATAGCACAAAAGGATAAACCGACAAATTTTGCAACAAAACGATGAATAATTAAATCTCTATGAAATAAAACTATAAACGGCAGTTTTTAGCAGACTTGATTGTCGTCACAAGATCCTTCCGTTGAAGCATGTTGAAAAACACAGTAACAGAATAAGGCTCTGATTCAACAGAGTTGAGAGTCTTACCTTTTTAGGACCGCTATTTTGTACAGGCGACGTCGCTTTTCTCTTCAAAGTTGGTTTGACATCCGGAACTGGAGGATACACAGGAAGGCGCTGATCGTATAAAGGGTTCATTGTAACCAGTCCGATTGAATCGTTATACTGGCTGCTAGTGAGGTAGAGAGTCAAAGACTCAGATATAGACGTCAAAAGAGGTGGAAGAGGTTCCAGCGAAAACGATACTTCAACCATATCCATTTCGAAACTTTAAAAAATGTAAGCAGGTTTTCGCCTTCAGGTGTATGAAACAAGACAAATAAAAAGAGAACATCGAACGGATTCCAATACTAATGATTTAAATTCGCATGATTACACTACGCTTCTATTATACAATGTTTTGGATGTTTCAGATGACCTTGCAACGTCAAGAAATATGACTAATTCAATAACCGCCAACTTAGAACTAGGAAATTTGGCTCTTTGGTCCAAGGAAATCAAGACAAAACGGCAATAAAAAAGCAACTAAACCAATAGATCCAAGTTGACTAGAATAATGTTTTAGTTAGTGTATATACTGATAAAGAAATCTAGTGTTCTAGATAAAGAAATACAATTTAAACTAGAATAAGTTTTACTTAGGTGAAATTCATAACGATATAAATCGAACTTTAAATAGCGTTGTGCAATTAGTTCTGAAATCGTTTTAGACCATTGTCACGCCCCTATTTCGTTCCTTATAGTTACGTGATGATTTTCCTTTAAATATCCATAAATAAGTGCTATAATTTAGTTCATATTCAGTTAGTTTCAAGGCCATATATAGCCAGTATTTCCATCTAGGCCTGTAAACCCTAATTTGTTTATGTTTATGAAAAACAACCGCAGATTGACAGTTTTACTAGCAAACACTTCAAGTGCCTAAAAGCCTCAATATTTACTTTTTTGAGTGAGTTCTTGATGATAAATTCACATAATCAGTAAATAACTTCATGAGAGATTATGTACTTGGTGAAGTAATTATTCTGATGAAGTAGGTGCTAATACGGAATTGTATATGCACTGAACAAACACCAAGAGACGTACAAAAGCCGGAAATTGCCCAACTTGTAAATCAGTAAATATTTGCGAAGGACCAATACAACTGAAGGCACAGTCCTGCGGAACCCACTATCAGCAGAACACCGGAGAGCCAGCCTGACAATCAGTTACACTTAAACTTGATAAAACTTGAGAAACTTCTTGTTAAAATTATTAAACAATTCTTGCTAAAATAATTAAAGATTGAACTGGAAATTCTCTTGAAAAACCTCCAAGTTTGATAAACTAAGTTACAGAAGAAATAGCGACTAACTTAACACTAAAATGCAAGGCAAACTAGTGGATATATCACGCATCTGAACCGCTCAATAAAAGGATATTGCTAGCTAATTTTATTCAAATTATATCCGCTAAAAATCGCACTGTGAAACACCAAAATAAGTCCTTGTAAAATGCCAATTATTCAAGTTAATTACTTCTGATATAAACCTCAATAACACCACGAGGAACACTACAAAAATCAGTGCGTAACATGGTGACAGGAGTTATTAACTGTTTCCCAGTTTAACGAACCGAAATTCTGAATAATTCTTTGATAAATTTGACATTTTTTTTCTCCTTTTGACACTTTCTTTATCTTCTTCTACTTCATTACCTTAAGAGACTCCAATCATCCAGCACTTCCTTTCCGAGCAAGACGATAATGCAGAAAGCAGTAACAAAGGAAAGAATGGGTGGAAATAGTGGTTGTGTCTACGTGGTCTAATTGTAACAACAATTCAAAAGTGTTTGAGTGGACAATAACTGGAACAAACTCAACCACAGCCGCCACAACGGACAAAAACAACACAGCGTATTTGCAAACGAGGATATTGTGAGTAAATGAATTTGTAAAATTAATTTTGGTGCTTTATTTATGTCAATTTATAAAGAACAAATTCTCCCCGCTATTAATAATTGTCGCGCTTCCCCGAATTTTGTTGAACATACCGAAGGCAATAACATCAACTACACCCATAACAGCAATAAAACACAAGCTCAGAGAGTAAGCGCTTTTTCCTCTTCAGCTTATAAATCCATCGTTATTTATGTGCTAGATAAAGATGATAAACGTGTTGCAATTTATTGGACCGCAAAAAGTCTAAATCAAAAAGCTCGCAAATTTGGCCTTATTCGTAACAAACTTCAATCTGACAGAGATATTAATCTTGACAACATCATTACTGATTATCAGATAACATCAGAATAAGCTAAATTACTGAAACCATCACTTAAATATTATCTAAAAGAGGGCAAAATATAAAATTAAACAAAATAAAAACAATTATATTCTATTTCCCCGCCCAGCTCCGGAGGTTAATGAATCAAACCGTGACTTCGGTCAATTATGCTGTTGCCTATCTGAGTGCAATTTCCACAAGGCCTGTGCGGTCGTGGTCCCCACAAATTTTCCTAGACTAAGGGGCACTCTTTAGAGGTGAGACTTCGGCGGCCCATACGGCTTCAACGATATAAGTCTGACGATTCGACCGGAGCTTTAGGAATAGGTTTATAAGCATCCCATCTTTATTATTTTCTGAACTAATGGTTTCAGTAGTTTCCTTTCTGATATTCTTGTGCTACTCACTTAACTGTTTTCATCTCTTAAAAACCCTTAATCTCTCCATTAAGTTAAGTTAAGTGTGCTATTTAATACTTTAGAACGAAAGTAAGACTGTATGAACGAAAAGTATATAATCTAATCGGGTAAAAAGCAAAATGGCACGCGCGCAGATCAACATCACGCCTTTTTCCGGATCAGAAACGGACAATTTTAACGAGTTTGAACAACTAATAACAGGTGCAATCGGAGTTGCAGCAATCGCAAACGCGCAACAAGCGAACTTTCTGCAATTACATTTAAAAGGAGACGCTTTACGATACTTCTTAACCCTACCAGAGGCTACCAGACTAGTTTTTGAAGACAGTATAACAGCTCTAAGACACAGATTCACACAGGATGACTTGAGAGAGATCAGAATTATAAAGTTAGAGAATCAAAAGTTTAATCCAAAAACAGACACTGTTAAAAATTTCTTAGTAAAGTTAAGAACTGAAGCCAATAAAGCAAATCCAGCACCTGAAATAGTAGTAGCGCCAGCAGGAGCAGGTGACCCAGAAGCTCGTAGATTCGAAAGAGACAGCAGCAAGAGATTCTGCCCTTCAGATGTCAGAAAATCGAAAAAATGAGCAAATAAAGCGCTTCTTTATTAAGTCTATGCCAAACTGGCTTAAGCCTAAGCTCTTAGAAAGGCCAGAAACAGATACAATAGATCAGTTATGCACCTTAGCTAGCCAACAAATTGCAATTAGGGAGATGTGCAACAGAGAAGAGTACTTCGACGACGGGTTTAATGAAATAACGGAAACAAATACTGATAAAATGTTAAAAGCAATAACTACTATTTCAAATAATCAAAAAGAACTTGAGCAGAAACTTGAACAGAGAACAGCACCTAAAAATGAGCCATCAGAACAAGGCCCAGTAAACATTTTCACACCACATTACCCACAACAAGTCTACAAACAAAGTTATAGACAAAATTTCCGCCCCCAATATCAAAATTATCGACCAAATTACCCTCAATATCAGCCTAATTATCGTCCAGTTCAGCAAAACTATCGGCCCCAGCAACAGTATGCCCCTCGTGCTAATAATTACCGAGAGTTTAGACCACAATTTAATGCCCCTAGACCGTTTCATTATAACGAACAGCCACAAACTCGTAATTATTGGACCGAACCTTCAGACAGTCCCCCATTTGTTCATCCAGCTTATGTTAATAGACCAGTTTATCGGTTCCCAACAAAAAATACCCCTCAAAACCTTCTTAGACAGGGTATAGTTTACGATAGTCCAGGACAAGACCGATATGGTATGCAAAAAGCAAAAGAATTTAGTCGTGCTGGTGCACTCCAAAGTAGAAATATGAGAGGTATGAATTTCCCATTTAATCAACAAAAAAACTAATAAAGCCACCCAACTTTAAAAAACAAAATAAAAATTATAAAAACTCAGTTAACCATTATAACGAAAGCACGTCTAGTCCTAGTATAGATAAAGTAATAGAGCCAGTTTATAATAAAAGTAACAAAAAGCGTAGAAAACGCAAAAGTAATAATAATAAATGTAAAGTGAATAAATCTGTGCAACTCCCAACACAAGTACCTCAATCCACACCAAAGCCAACACCACATGTTCAGCAATTATTTAGCATTGTCCCACTTTTAGGCAGAACATTGTCCTATGTTAAAGTTAAATTTAATGGAGAATTAGACAGACGCGCACTAGTTGATACAGGAGCATTTGCAAATGTGATAAGTCGTGAGTTTTACAAGGAACTAATTAACACAAATATCAATTCAATAACAGAAATAGACAAGCCAGATCTAGATAAAGTTAAAATGGCAAACGGCAATATAGTTAAAATTGATAAAGCAATTAAAATTACATTTAAATTGGGCACACAAACATTTACAGAAGATTTCCTTGTTTTAATTGTCACAACTCCTGTAATAATAGGCAACCCATTCTTCGTTAAACACAAAGTTAGCATCTGCCCAGGACAAAGTTAAATTAAATTCCCTGATCAAACATTACAAATAAATGAAATAAAGCCAGAAAAGCAACCTAGAAGAGTGGTAAAACGCAAAAAATTTGGAGTTTATACACAGAAAAAGCAAGTGTTACAGCCGAGTCAACAAGCAGTAATAGAATGTAAGCTCTATGATAAACTAGAATCATTCGCTGACCTTTGTGGAGTAATAATTCCAAACGAAATCTTTGAAAAAGATAGTGAAGTAATATTAACATCATCTCTAAGCAAAGTTGCTGAAAATAGCATTCTCTACATCTATGTCCTGAACATTACTGACCACCCAATTACCATAAATAAAGGCGAAGAAATAGCCAAATTCTCATTCTTAACATCAGACCAAGCAGAAAAGTTGTTAGAAGTAGATCCTCAATTAATAAATGTTGCAAAAATGAGCGAAAATTACTTAACAGAAATAAATCAATTAATTCAAGTTACAGACACCCCGAAAAGAAAATCTCAACCAGCGAAACCAGCGCCAGAATATGAAAAACTATGGTTCCCAACGCCTGAAACGTGCCCAGATCCGACAAATTTGTCGCCCTTGCAGAGAGATATCTATGAGCAACTGCTAAAACTGCAAGAAATGGAGAAATTAGATCCAAAGGGTAATAATCAGGATAAAATAACGTTTTTGAGCAAGTTTCCGTGGGAAAAATCAGCCCTCAATGATGAGCAAAAAGCAGTAGTAGGTGAACTACTAGTTGAACTCAGTGATATCTTTGCGAAACACAGATTTGACGTTGGATATAATACAGATTTAAAAATAAAGTTAACTCCAGAAAGAAGCATACCAATTTACGAACAAGGCCCTCCAACGCCCGTCCATTCGAGAAATGAGTTACAAATAGAGCTCGCACTAATGCATTATTACGGACTGATAACAACTTTGTCTCAATCAAGATATAGTAGTCCACTTTTCGCACAACGAAAGAATTCAGGAAGACTTAGACTATTAATTGACTTGAGAAAAGTAAACCACTTGCTGAAAAATGACTACGTAAATACGAATTTCCCGATTTCAAACATGAGCGACGCAATAAATTACTTTGCTGGAAAAAAATTGTTCACAAAACTTGACTGTTCTCAAGCATATCATTGCGTGCAATTATTTAGCATTGTCCCACTTTTAGGCAGAACATTGTCCTATGTTAAAGTTAAATTTAATGGAGAATTAGACAGACGCGCACTAGTTGATACAGGAGCATTTGCAAATGTGATAAGTCGTGAGTTTTACAAGGAACTAATTAACACAAATATCAATTCAATAACAGAAATAGACAAGCCAGATCTAGATAAAGTTAAAATGGCAAACGGCAATATAGTTAAAATTGATAAAGCAATTAAAATTACATTTAAATTGGGCACACAAACATTTACAGAAGATTTCCTTGTTTTAATTGTCACAACTCCTGTAATAATAGGCAACCCATTCTTCGTTAAACACAAAGTTAGCATCTGCCCAGGACAAAGTTAAATTAAATTCCCTGATCAAACATTACAAATAAAAGAAATAAAGCCAGAAAAGCAACCTAGAAGAGTGGTAAAACGCAAAAAATTTGGAGTTTATACACAGAAAAAGCAAGTGTTACAGCCGAGTCAACAAGCAGTAATAGAATGTAAGCTCTATGATAAACTAGAATCATTCACTGACCTTTGTGGAGTAATAATTCCAAACGAAATCTTTGAAAAAGATAGTGAAGTAATATTAACATCATCTCTAAGTAAAGTTGCTGAAAATAACATTCTCTACATCTATGTCCTGAACATTACTGACCACCCAATTACCATAAATAAAGGCGAAGAAATAGCCAAATTCTCATTCTTAACATCAGACCAAGCAGAAAAGTTGTTAGAAGTAGATCCTCAATTAATAAATGTTGCAAAAATGAGCGAAAATTACTTAACAGAAATAAATCAATTAATTCAAGTTACAGACACCCCGAAAAGAAAATCTCAACCAGCGAAACCAGCGCCAGAATATGAAAAACTATGGTTCCCAACGCCTGAAATGTGCCCAGATCCGACAAATTTGTCGCCCTTGCAGAGAGATATCTATGAGCAACTGCTAAAACTGCAAGAAATGGAGAAATTAGATCCAAAGGGTAATAATCAGGATAAAATAACGTTTTTGAGCAAGTTTCCGCGGGAAAAATCAGCCCTCAATGATGAGCAAAAAGCAGTAGTAGGTGAACTACTAGTTGAACTCAGTGATATCTTTGCGAAACACAGATTTGACGTTGGATATAATACAGATTTAAAAATAAAGTTAACTCCAGAAAGAAGCATACCAATTTACGAACAAGGCCCTCCAACGCCCGTCCATTCGAGAAATGAGTTACAAATAGAGCTCGCACTAATGCATTATTACGGACTGATAACAACTTTGTCTCAATCAAGATATAGTAGTCCACTTTTCGCACAACGAAAGAATTCAGGAAGACTTAGACTATTAATTGACTTGAGAAAAGTAAACCACTTGCTGAAAAATGACTACGTAAATACGAATTTCCCGATTTCAAACATGAGCGACGCAATAAATTACTTTGCTGGAAAAAAATTGTTCACAAAACTTGACTGTTCTCAAGCATATCATTGCGTGCAAATGGCAGACGATGTATCAGTGCAACTGCTAGCATTTAACTTTGCTTCGAGAACTTATGCATATAAATGTCTTGCACAAGGATTGAATAAGTCAGTAACAGGATTTAGTTCCTTTATTAGACATTACTTGGACCCATGCTTAGCATCAGGAAATTGTACCCAGTTTATGGATGATATCGGAAATGCAGTAACAAATTTTGAACAATTGGTACCTTCTTTACGAGAAATCTTTACATGTATACGTCAATCGGGACTGAAACTGTCGCCCGAAAAGTGTGAAATAGCAACCGATACAATGAAATTCCTTGGAAATAACATCAGTGCAGAAGGAATAGCACCAGAAAAATCAAAAATAACGAAATTTCTTCATAAATTTAAAATGCCGAAAACAACAAAGCAAGTAAAACGACTAATTGGCTTCATGCAATTCTTCCGTAATTACGTACCTAATCTAGGTGAGAAAATAATGTCCTTTTACAAGCTCCTGAAGAAGGATGCAGTAATAGAAACCACAGAAGAACATGTAAAAGCATTAGAAGTAATAAAAAAGGATCTAATGGAAGCAACGAACGTAACTTTGCGATTGCCAAAACCAGGGCTACAGTATGTAATTCTTTGTGACGCTAGTTACCACGGTGCAGGTTTTGTACTAATGGTGGAAGACTACGTAAATGAAACAGGAAAGAAAGAAAAGAAAACATACGCTCCCGTTTCGTTTGGATCGCATTTGTTTAATGCCACACAATTAAAGTTCTCAATATACTACAAAGAGTTCCCAGCTTTGTACTACGCGCTGGACTACTTTTCACACTACATTTGGGGATCAAGTAAACAAGTAATTATACTCACTGACAACAAAAGCCTCACACAATTCTTTCAGTCAAAAGTAATACCACCATCACTCTGGAATTGTTTAGACAGAATACTCGCATTTAACATAGTAATTGCTCACATTCCTGGACGCGCTAATTACGCAGCGGATTTTCTTTCCCGAATGGAGAATGACAAAACAGCAACAATGTCTTTAAAGTTAACAGACAGAATTCCAGTTAAAGAAATAGAAATTGACAAAGAAGCACAAAACCCTGATGTAGAACTAAATGTGTTATTTGATACTGAAGGCCTCGGTGACGAAATAAACGAAGACGAAGTTAACTTTCTTAAAAAACTAGGAGTTTATGAGGATTACAAAAAACGACAAAATAATGTTCCAATTACAGAAATTCAAGGGCTATTAAAACTTAAACGAAAACACGAAATAAATTCAATTGAGTACCCAAATCCATTAGATGAGTTCCCAGACCTTACAGACAACTTAATTAGCCTTAACTTAGCAGATGAGCAGCAAAAAGATGCAGATATTAGAATAGTAATAAGCTGGATTCAACAAAACAATCAACAACCAGACTTAAAGTATGCTACAACCAACTTAAAAAAGTATCACAAACATTTAAATAGATTAATTCTTGAAGGGAATGTCTTATACCGGAAATTTTATGATGATACTGGAAATGTACTTCATAAACAATTCTGTGTACCTAAGCATTTGTGGAAAGAGACTATATATAGGCTCCATAATTCACAAACAGCAGGTCACTTAGGCACCAAAGCAACAATTCAGGAATTTAGAAAGCGATTTTATTATCCAGGCTTCACCGAACATTTCATTAGCTTCATCAAAAACTGCCTTACTTGTCTCCAATTGAACAGAGTACCAAGAAGCCATATTACACCAAAGTTACAACCAGTTAGTTCTCTACAATCATATCCAGGAGATATGCTACAAATCGATTTAGTAGGCCCCCTAAAGTCATCACAATATAAGTATGTTCTGAGTGGAATAGATGTTTTCACAAAGTACCTATTCGCAGTTCCTTTAACGAATGGATACGCTGACACAGTAGCCCGAGAACTAGTAAAGGTGTTCTTCCAACATAGCTACATTCCTCAAACAATACTTAGTGACTTAGGAACCAATTTTACTTCTGAATTAATGTCAGAATTAGCAAGTTTATTAGAAGTAAAGTTAAAACATGCCTCACTAAAGCACCCTCAAACTATTGGAGCAGTAGAACGATCTCACAGACCACTGAAACGAATATTAAAACTCAATACTGAGGAACAATGGAAAGACTGGCACAAAAATGTTCCTCTTGCAACTTTTATTCATAATACGTCATACCATTCAGCGACAAATTGTTGTCCTTCAACTTTATTCCATGGCAGAGAACCCATAAAACCCCTCGACATTAGGTTCTCCAGAAAAGTAATGGATGCAGTAGTAGTAAACTCTGACTTTGTAAATGAACTGCAAGACGCCATGATGCAAAAGTTTGGAGAAAACAAAGAAAAACTGACGACCGCATACTTGAAGTACAAGAAGTATTATGATCAAAAAGCATCAGCAAAACCAATTCCAGAAAAATCATTCTGTTTACTTTTAAACCCTAAGCTATTAGAACAATCAACAGTAATAGCTTCCCAAGTTCAGAAATGGCTACCGCTATATAAAGTGGAAAAAGTCCTTACTGATTCTAATTACATCATTCGAAAAATAAATACGAACTACACCCAATGTGTTCATCGCATCAGATTGAAGCCAATTAATCCAAGTGAAACTCCTGAAGATCTCGAAGTCATCAACCGGCAAACTTTCAACCTGATCCATCTAGAAGACAACACATGGAGCCAGAGCTTTTTGATAAACACATTCCAGATCTGATAAACGAACAAGAAAAGGAAATAAAACCAGCTACAAAAGAGAAACAATATCCAGTCAGAGTGACCATAAATGTTCCCCTAGGTGGACAATTAGCAGGACCAGCAGTAGCAGCACCTCCAGCAGCCCCACCGGCCCCACCAAGGGTAGTAGCACCAGCAGTTAGACCACGAACTGCCCCAGTTCATCTTCCAGTATTTGACTCCTCAAGTTCAGATGAAGCAATTTCAAATCTTTTTGAGGAAAATAGTAGTTCAGACGAAAATTTAGCTGACCTAAATCTGGATGCAGAACAAATTGCCCGAATACCAGTTAATCCGTTAATTGCTGACGAAATTAGACATCAAGAACCAGAAGTTCGTGTTCCTCTTGTATCATCTTCATCAGATGATGAAATGTTCCTACCAGCTCAACAGCCTCGCCCGTCAAAAGAACCATTCGATAGTGACTCGCCTCCAGAAACACCTGAAGAACAATTTGCGTTAACTGATAGAAAATTAAGAGCCCGACCTTATCACCCTAAACGACAACCAGAAAAAAGTGCTTTCAAATCACCAAAATACCAACAGAAGAAAAATGTCCAAGGATTTAAAATAACTAGACAAATATGGTTACACGATGAAGATAGAACAAACCCTTACCTAACCAACCAAGTTAGAAGAGCAGGCAGTCCTAGACCAAAACGCACGTGCCAGACTGGAACAAGAAGAAAAACGTGAAGCAATAAAAGCATCAGCACAAGCAGCACAACAGTCAAATACACCAAGTAGAGAGACAAAATTAGACCAAGTTAGAGCAAGTATAGCAAAATATTCAGGGAAAAAGCCCAGCAGTTCAGCAAATAAAGTAACCAGATCTCAAACAAAAAACTTCACCAGGCTCTTCAAATCAAAACTTAAATCATTTTAGTCAAGAAATAAATGCAACATATCTAAGTTCACCAACAGATATCTTATACTCTCCACACTCTTTTGCACACTGTATATCAGCAGACCTTGCAATGGCAAAGGGATTAGCCCGACAAGTCAAAAGCTGGTACCCAGCAGCCCCAAGTGCAATTAGACTTAGATATCCACCCGATATTGGCTCAGTTTTAATTTACTTCGACCCCATTTCTGAACGTTATATCTTCAGTTTAGTTACCAATTTAGATACTACCACAACCCACATACGAATCCGTATTAACAAGTCTCTATGAACTGAGAGAAATAGTAATAGATGCAGGAATTTCACACTTCCAAAACTCGCCAGTGGCTATGATAAATTGGATTTTAACATCATTTTTGAGCTTATATGTCAAGTCTTTGACCCTCTACCCATAACCATCTATATCCATTAGAATGTACAGAACCAGTACAGTCTAGCAGCACCCTTCATTTGCCCCAAAAGCCCAACAAGCCTGAGCAACTTAACCCTAAAGTCCAAAAATCGCCAAAAATTCGAAAAATTTTGACCTCAAATCCTAGTTATTTTGTTATATCTCCAGAACTACTTGTCTGAACCTGGATTAACCTATTGTTCTGAAAAGCCCTTATCCAGTAGAAGCGATTCCAGCTATTATTGACCCCATTCGATCCATTCTAAGTACAAGAAACTTAGCCTAAAATTGACCCTTTTAATCTTAAAATCCTGAAATCCTAGGTTCACTTCAGAAAAATAGTCATAAAATTGTGAAAAATGCCCGGATCACCCCAAACTTTTGCGCTGCAGCATTTTTCAAGCCGAGGAACCGACATGCAAATTTTGAAGCGATTTAGAGAACTTTAAAAATTGAGTGACGCTGGAGCCCTCAATTTTTGACACTTTTCGAATCCGCTCGAATTCAATGATAACTCCAACAAAAAACCTCCAATTGACCCATTTTATAGTCCTAGATCATCCTACTGCTCACGCTTGACATCCCAGTACCCAAAAATCCCGTCGAAAATCAATAAAAGTTGAGTTATGACAAAAATACCGAACCCTACCAAAGTGTGCTAAAATTGATTAAAATGTAGTGTAAATTATACCCCAAAAATATGCCAAAAACTGTCCCAAATGCCTCCAGCAGCTACTCCCAGCTGCCACCCACATGGTACAACCTCAGACAACCGTTAAAACCCAATATTTCTAAGTATATGTTGAAAAATGATGAAAAAACGAAAATCGCGCTTCTGCTTCAATCCTCCGCTTCAAAAATTTTGTCATTTTATTTCCCACATGACCCGATTGAAGCCACCTATACCCCCTACAACCCTAGTGCAACCCCCCACTAGCCTCGCAGTACCATAAAAACCAGTCCCAGCTCATCCCAGTATCAACCATGAAGACTTAAAACCAAATAAGCTCTGAAATCGCCACAATTTTGTCAGGAAAAATTCAGTTATTTCCAGCTAGAGTCAACATTATTCACTTCTGACAGCAATTAACCATACCATCAGCACGCCCACATCTATAGCTCTCAGAATATGCACTCCCAGCCCCCTAGTGCCAATACAAGCCGAGAAAATACTTCCAAAATAAAGAAAATCACAAAAATTTAAGTGAAATTACCAGAAAAAGTGATCAAAAATGCATCTTAATACCTGAATATGCCCAATTTTATTGTGAATTCAGTTAGCCCTACTCATGAGCAGTCCAACCATAGCAATATCAATCATTCTGAACAAGTTTTTCATAGCCTCATAGCCAATAACCTATCCCCTATCTGAGCCTTTTCAAAAAACCCAGGTTCACTGCAGCAAAAACGTCATAACTCGTGAAAAAATAGTTGAAACTGCCCAAATTTCTGCGCTGCAGGGTTTTGTGAGCCGATAAAGCGATTCACCAATTTTCAGCTCAATCGAAGCATTTTAAAAATTGAGTGGCGCTGGGCCCCTCAATTTTGGAGACTTTTTGGAAATTTACGAACATGTTCATAAAATCCGAAATATTGATCGAAAATCCGATATTATTAGCTTAAAACATCCGCATGCTCAAGCTCTACACGCCCATATCAAAAATATTGAAAATTGTTCAGTAAAATGTTGAAATAATAGTAAAAAAACTGAAGCCTACCAAACTCTTCTCAAATTTGCCAAAATAGAGCCAGATTTATACCAGAAAAATAGTACCAAATAGCCGACTTATGAGCCCATATCCAATATTCAGTCTCCCTAGTAGTTGTCAAAGCCCAATAAACCCAAACAATCGCATAGAAATTCATAAAAGTTGTAGCACATCTATAGCTCTCAGAATATGCACTCCCAGCCCCCTAGTGCCAATACAAGCTGAGAAAATACTTCCAAAATAAAGAAAATCACAAAAATTTAAGTGAAATTACCAGAAAAAGTGATCAAAAATGCATCTTAATACCTGAATATGTCCAATTTTATTGTGAATTCAGTTAGCCCTACTCATGAGCAGTCCAACCATAGCAATATCAATCATTCTGAACAAGTTTTTCATAGCCTCATAGCCAATAAACTATCCCCTATCTGAGCCTTTTCAAAAAACCCAGGTTCACTGCAGCAAAAACGTCATAACTCGTGAAAAAATAGTTGAAACTGCCCAAATTTCTGCGCTGCAGGGTTTTGTGAGCCGATAAAGCGATTCACCAATTTTCAGCTCAATCGAAGCATTTTAAAAATTGAGTGGCGCTGGGCCCCTCAATTTTGGAGACTTTTTGGAAATTTACGAACATGTTCATAAAATCCGAAATATTGATCGAAAATCCGATATTATTAGCTTAAAACATCCGCATGCTCAAGCTCTACACGCCCATATCAAAAATATTGAAAATTGTTCAGTAAAATGTTGAAATAATAGTAAAAAAACTGAAGCCTACCAAACTCTTCTCAAATTTGCCAAAATAGAGCCAGATTTATACCAGAAAAATAGTATCAAATAGCCGAATTATGAGCCCATATCCAATATTCAGTCTCCCTAGTAGTTGTCAAAGCCCAATAAACCCAAACAATCGCATAGAAATTCATAAAAGTTGAAAAAAGTGAAAAAATCGAAAATTGCACATATCTGATCAAATTTAGCCCAAAATTCTAAAGTGAAAAACTCCACATAATAAAGTCAAATCATGCACCAAACTGCACCAATAGTTGCTACCAACATAGTACTCACTAGTATGACTCACAATTTTTGTCAAAAATCAATTATCTCCAATCTATGTCAACTTATGCACAAAACATGATGCTTCACAAGTAAAAATCTAGTAAATTTCACAGAAAAACCGGCACAAAACACAAATTATTCAACTTCAAACCTACCAAAATGCTACCCCTGATAGCCACAGATATCAGTACTAACAGTTAGCACCTGATTTAGGCCACTAGAGAATCACCAGACTGACACATGTCTCGACGAAGCTCAATTAGTGGAAAAATCATGCCTGAAAATTAGCATTTTGGACGCAAAAATCAATGTTCTGACCCGATAAATAGCTTCAAACCCTATAATTCACTAATATCCATTAGTACCAAGCACAGACAGTACCATTTTAACCATTCAATACCGATAATGTATGAACAGTGACGACTTATTCAGACCGAAATTTCATGATTCAAAAATAGCCAGGTTCAGATCACGAAAACAATCATATCTTTGCGAAAAATGCTCAAATTGCGCCAAATTTTTGCACTGCAGCGTTTTTCGAGCCCCTGAAGCGACCTACCAATTTTGAGCCCAATTGGAGCAATTTAAAAATTGAGTGACACTGGAGCCCTCAATTTTTTGCATTTTTCGGTTTTTCATACATTAGTGAAAAAGTTGACCAAAAAGTGCCGAAAAACCTGAATTTATAGCACAGTTATTCCCCACCAATGTCTAGTGAGTGGGCTAAGCCAAAAAATTTGCCCAAAATTCAATAAAAATTGAAAAATTCACATATATGCAACACCAGCCCTGATGCGGAAAAATGGCCAAAATTACGAAAAAACTACATGTGAAAATTAGTACCAAATACTCTTCTAAACCAGTTCAAATTACACACAAGTGCTGCTAACAACCAGAATAAGCATCTAGAACCATTAGAACCAGTCCATGATCAATAATTTACAAGTAAATTAAAGTTAATGCTCAAAAATCAAAAAATTCGTTATGTCACCAGAATTTCACTTTCATAAATATGTCATTATAAAGTCACACACTGTAATTAAAAAATTACCACATGCTCACACACTTCACAGCTGCTAGTACCAACAGTCAAAACCAATTATCAAAGCTACAACTGACAAATAATAAGTAAAAACTCACCTATAGATGAAATTAAACTATATGATGAATATAATTGCACCGACACTAGTCAATTCTCATCGGCGCTATCCTCAGCTACGGTACCACCACCACTAGTACACTGACCAGACTAACCCCTTGTCCTAGTAGAACGAGTCACGTACCGCTCAGCATCGTCCAACCTGTTTAAATGTCATTATAATGAACAAAAAGCCTCAAAATTATATGAAAAACACGATAGATCTTTACAAAAACAGTTAAATACTCACTTTGGAAAGTCTACGATTGGCTCACAATGGTACCGATACTCATTGTCGATGAATTTCCAGATGCACTGGATCAGTACAGCAGGAGCGGTGGCTTTAGCATTGATCGAATGCCTGTAACACACCCAGCCGCCCCCCATTTCCTCAGTATACTGCCAATAGATGTTGACGTTGCATCCGAGGAAATAAGCCATACCGACAAACTAAATAGCAAAACCTCAGATAATATCTACCTACAAATGCACGTACCAGGATTACCAAGTATAAACAGGAAACTTTACCCAGAACTCGGCCAACGACCCATTATCTTCACTCTCAGCAATCTCATACTCCGACACAAAGTACCCTAACTGGTCCTTTACAAGTTCAGAGAACCCAGGCGAACGCATCCTGGCCACAATAGCCAAACGTAGAGCGCGAACATTATGCTTGGGAACCTTCTTGTCTGTAACACACCGAACAAATGTGAATTACAGTAATAAACTTACTGAAAATTGCAACAAAACACAACAAATACCTGACTTCCGACCAGTTAAAGTGTAGTACAGAGCACTGAGAGCACACAGACCACCAACTTCGGCCCTCACACCAGCCGCACCAAGCAACTTTGGAGTTTTAAATGACGCTATGTCCACATACTCAGCATAAATGTCATTGTAAAACTCGTACCCCAATTCTGCACACAAGTTTGCACGAAGATTTGCACGGAAAAAAGTGCACTGCACCTCTTTGCCGTGCATCTTCTTCACGAAACATGGCACACATTCACGACTAGCTCTAAACAATAAGCACACACCACTTCACAACTACTAATACATGTAACAAACTAAAGAAAACCAAATAAAAATATAAATAAATATTACAAACATATGCAATTACCTTTCAGCAGCGGCTTGCAATCCCCCCATTGAACGTGGAAAGAAGAACCCAGCAGCTTTCAGGCGATCGACTTGTGACCTCACACGAGTAATGTGCTTTGCAGAAGCACTGAACCCGACATGAAGCGAAGCCAACTCCTGAGACACCATCTGCTGAGTTGGAATTTCCTTCTCCTGAACTTGCATCTCGCTGCCCACCTTCACTTCCACCTTATACATCAACACCTCCCGATTTACAGCCAACTCTGAAGTCCCCACATTCTTTGTTCCCAGTACCATATGCTCCGCTTTGTCTCGATAAGCTCGTCGCTCCTCAGATGTTCGAACAAATGATGGATACATCCATTCAGACTGAGACAACGACTTGCTTCGCAAGAAAGTCAGAAAATCCTCATACTGGGCAACATCCATGATTTACAATAACTATCTGAAAGTTTAAAAATTGAGTCAAACTAGTTATTAAGCAAGCAGAAAACTAAAGTGTTAAGTCAAAAATGAACAATCACAGGAATGAAAACACACAAATAGAACAAATTATGCAATAAATGCCAAGGACGTTTAAATACCATGCTATAATGACCGCTAATAGTTAATAACACATGCCGCAAAACACACAACAACGCCCTGAACACACAATTACATCCTTCACTAGCATTCACTTATTTACTACGCCTCTCTAATTCTTCCTTTTGTCCCCTACTTATATCCTCAACCCCCCCCCCCCACAAAACAAGTCTTGCTATATTAATTACTACCATATTACTAGCACCATGTACGAAGTATATTAGTAGCACCAGTCAATATTACATCTAAAACTACAATATTAAAGTCAGTCCCAATAGTCCTTACACAGTTATATTAATATTAATATTACATAATATTACAACTATTAATATAGTTAAATAAAATAAAAATAAATAATAAGTCACACTGAATCTTCTTCGACAGCCTCCTCTGATCTTCCCACTTCCCTCCTCCTCCTCCTTCGGTTTGCCCACACTCCCAACAATCCAGATACTAATGATAATAATAAAAAGTATAATAATAATCCACCACTCAGTCCCACCACCACTCCCACTGTCAATAACTACATTATATACCGCTGTCATATTACATTTCGGATGGATCAGTCTCGACCAGTGAACAGCGTTCCTTCCGACAAACCTGGTCCCATTTGTGCAACATCCAATAATTAGCGAAGAAACAGTGATATTAAAGCACATGGTGCAATATTGTGGGCAAAATAATCTGAAAAACTCGAAAAAACATGAAAAGACTGCATAATTTGACCACCCCAACCACTATCCCCATCATCACACATCCATCAGTCAACCAAATAACCACACTTCAACATGTTTAAACACCATATTTAGTTGTAATATCAATAAACATACACATCAACACACATGCTCACAAAATAAAGTACACCTGAAATGAACAAACATCACATAAACAAGTGCCATATTGAGAAAACCAGAACTAGAAGCCTGAGTACAGTAAATAAATGAACAAATAAACACCGGAAGACCACAGAGAACCAGTTGAAGCACTCAGAAGAGCCACATCAGTAGAAGATTGTCCTGAAACATAGTTGGTATTATTGAAACACGAAAATGTTACTTACATTTCTATTGAATCTCGTACTCTTCGGCCCCACTTTTGAGAATCCGATTAACACAGAAGCAGCTCTGGATAAAGGAATCATCTTCCATAAGGAAGGAAAGATCTTAATTACCGAAAAGTTCATTAACGTGGAATTTTTAGTACCGTTTCCTCGTTATAATTTCACGATCAGACAACAGGTAGAGACTCTACTTAATGAACTCTCGAAAAAGTGGATCACGCAATCAGAGTTTTGCAACCCGACATACAGCACTACATATCGGAATCAAACAGACGCCTTCAATGTTGATTGGCTTTACACAAAGATACTCAATGAAACAATAGAAGCCGAAACTGAAGTCCTTAAATTACGCAACGAGACTGAAAAACTCCTTACCAGGGTCGAAGAAGACCCTCACAATCGACAAAAACGAGCCGCCCCGCTTGCAATCGCAGCCGCAGTCACTGGAATTGGACTTTTCGGTCCAGGAATAGCAATGAGCAGCGGAGGATGCGGTGGAATCACAGGAATTTTCGGATCTTGTCAGAGAACGTCTCAAAACGCTGAAAATATCGATCGCTTAGCTAACAGTTTCAATAGCCTCAACGACTATGTCATGGAAATCGGAGCACAAACCAACGAGAAATTTTTCCTAGTTGCTGACGAACTTGCAAAAGTTTACAAAGTTCAAAACGAAATGCAAGAAAACCAGAACAGAAACTGGAAACTAGTAGAGGAACAGTTTGCAATTATAGATCATAATCTGAATGCACTAGCCTCCTGTATGGAAATACAATTATCACAACAACAATTGAACTTTAACTTTGACACAGCAGCATCATTACTTCTTACTCTTTATGCAGATATCAAAAGTTATAGAGCAGCCTTATATTCCTTTCGAATTAATGTTATAAATGCCATTCCTACATTACTTGACAAACGTCTTCCAATCTCTTTAGTACCTCGTAAATCTTTGATAAAGATCCTTGATGCAGTCCATGATAGCCAAAAGAACGCCCCAGATCGTCTAACTTTGGCAATACCCATGACTGATATACTTTCGTACTACGATGCGAAATTAGTACAAGAGAATTCGACAGTTGAAGATGGACTTTCACTGACACTAGCCATTCCCCTAGCCTCTAGCCAGACAGTGTTTGAAGTTTATCGTGCAATAGTAATCCCTATGCCTCAGAAGGACTCCATAGACGCCTTAAGATATGTAATAGAGGGAGAATACTTAGCAATCTCAGAAGGACAGATGGAAACTACAGTACTGACGAAAGCTCAGTATGACAACTGTCTTGGATCGCCACGATACCGAATCTGTCATGAGACAATGGAAACTCACCTTGGATTCTCCTCGTGTCTAGCAACCCTCAAGTTTCACCACACAATCTCAGCATTGAAAGTATGTGATACAGAGAAGGTTGTGTTACCCAACCCAGAACGAGCACAGAACCTTGGATACAGAATTTGGCTTCTAACATCAGCTTCAAGTGATTATACCCTTAGTGAGATTGGTACGGATGAAAATGGCCGACACATCAATGTTCCTCATAAAGGTTGTAACATCTGTTTAATCACATTAAAATGTGGACATACAATGTTCAGTGACCACATTAAAATTCGAGCTGATTTACAAAGTTGTCAGTACCTTCCAGCAACGAGAATTAATGTAAAATTACCAGATCCACTTGCACACTTAATTGACTCAGTACCTAACATAAATGACCTTCCGAAATATGATTCCAGTACTGAAGCAAACCTCGATTTATTGAAGAAAGTTAAAACCGAATTTATTTACTCGAATAGAAAGTTATCAACAGAGTCACTAGATGCTATAGCAAAGCCAATTACCACCGAAATGAAGTCATTTAAACCAGCACTAATTGACAAACTTGAATCTTACGTTCCGATCAAACTTTCTCTCTCGTTAACAATCATTGTCTTTATCGGAAATCTAGCCCTACATATTCTCTTCATGTTCTTATACCATAAAGTAGCTTTTGTACGACGAATGGTACCAAATTTCATGAAGCTTAACGGAACCAATGTACCGCTAAACCCAGTAGTTTCCGTACCCAAACATCTGAAAGCAGATGTAGTCACAACTCTAGCCAAACAACTCAAGCAACCGCCAACAGTCATTTCCCCAGAAGAACTTGGAACCCTCAAGCGACAACGGCGAAATTCCATGCCTGCAACTTCTACCATGTCACTCAACACCATGGACCGATTCAACACAGACGATGAACTGGACCATCAAGCTCAACCCCGAGATGAAAGTATTCTTTAAGTTCATGAAAGTCTTAAATAGTTCAACAAGTATTAACCCTTTAAATGATTCAGTATCCCTTCATTCATTAAGTTCTAATCATAAGTGATTTAAACCAATAAATCAGTACTCCAACCCTAGAAATTAACCAGAGCTATTCAGCCAGTTCAAATGTTTTCAAAGTTTAGAGCTATTATTCAGTGAAATAACCATGATAAATTTCTTCTCTAAACCCTAACTCTACCTTCTATTCTCACTATTTCCTCAACAATAGCGCATTTTGACATCCTTACTGTTCCTTCAAAACCCTTAATTGTGTCTTAACCCTCTTTATGTTAACCTTGTCCTAGTTAAACTTTATTTCTCTTATCTTCTTTCATTGGCTTTAACTTAAATGCTTTCGTTCCAAACTCTTTTCTAAGAAAACATAAATTGGGTGGCTCCAACAAAAATATGTGTATATCCTTATACTTGTGCAGATTATATGTTTTATAGAAAAAATTGTAAAAACCCAGTTCATTCTCAAAATTTTCATGGAAAATCTTCATAAAGTCGGGTAGTGTCACGCCCCTATTTCGTTTCTTATAGTTACGTGATGATTTTCCTTTAAATATCCATAAATAAGTGCTATAATTTAGTTCATATTCAGTTAGTTTCAAGGCCATATATAGCCAGTATTTCCATCTAGGCCTGTAACCCCTAATTTGTTTATGTTTATGAAAAACAACCGCAGATTGACAGTTTTACTAGCAAACACTTCAAGTGCCTAAAAGCCTCAATATTTACTTTTTTGAGTTTCTTGATGATAAATTCACATAATCAGTAAATAACTTCATGAGAGATTATGTACTTGGTGAAGTAATTATTCTGATGAAGTAGGTGCTAATACGGAATTGTATATGTACTGAACAAACACCAAGAGACGTACAAAAGCCGGAAATTGCCCAACTTGTAAATCAGTAAATATTTGCAAAGGACCAATACAACTGAAGGCACAGTCCTGCGGAACCCACTATCAGCAGAACACCGGAGAGCCAGCCTGACAATCAGTTACACTTAAACTTGATAAAACTTGAGAAACTTCTTGTTAAAATTATTAAACAATTCTTGCTAAAATAATTAAAGATTGAACTGGAAATTCTCTTGAAAAACCTCCAAGTTTGATAAACTAAGTTACAGAAGAAATAGCGACTAACTTAACACTAAAATGCAAGGCAAACTAGTGGATATATCACGCATCTGAACCGCTCAATAAAAGGCTATTACTAGCTAATTTTATTAAAATTATAACCGCTAAAAATCGCACTGTGAAACACCAAAATAAGTCCTTGTAAAATGCTAATTATTCAAGTTAATTACTTCTGATATAAACCTCAATAACACCACGAGGAACACTATAAAAATCAGTGCGTAACAACCATATATCTAAGTAAGTAAAACAGAGTCACTTCTCAAACAACCATTTCTTCTGAAGCTTCTAAGGAAAAGAGTTGAACAAAACTGCATTGCTGAATCGCCAACTTTATTGAGTATAGTAATAGATATAACTAAAGATCAGAACCCACAGATATTATGGAGCTGTGTGCAAGAAGAGACGCCTTCTTTCTTAAAACCAAACCTTTGTTATATAATTGAGTAATTTTAATTTTTTCATGATCTCGAAAACTGAAACAATTCGCGCAAACCCAGGTTCGTGATCTTCAGCAGAGAAGGCCTGAATTAAAATACAAGCATATGAAAGTATCGAAAAAACATAAAACGTCAGGCAGAATCAAGAAGTAAAGGGTTAGAACTGGAACAAAACACTACGGGAAAAATGTTGCTTGAAAATTTCAAGCCCCTTTAGGGACTTACTAAGCTTGGTGAAACCAAGTCTAGTGCAATTTATTATTATTATTAATAACATTAAAAAACATACACACATACACATACATATACACATACACACAAAAACACACACACAAAGAAACAAACGCACTCGCACACGCACGCAGCTTCAGACGTGCTTCAGACTTCGTTCGAGAGCAATTAAAAACTGCTCGTTATCAAAAACATTTTGCTCGTTAAGCGAAAACAATTTTCACGCTGAATTGATCTCCTCCAATTACTGTGCTTTCTTACTGCTCTTGAATTTTCTTCAGCAATTTGACCTAGACACTGCATTCACTCGTTTTACTCCCCATTCCAAATTCACTACAACCAAATAATGATGAAAACAAAAGAGGCTGCACCAATACTCTTCAGGTAGAACAAAGACTGTTCAAGTAATGGTAAGAAACCACGGAAAAGCCAATAAACGCCAAGCTCAGCTATCGCAGATATTAAATAAAAAATAATTAATTTCACAAACAACACAACTACTCGAAATTCTACTCGAATACAATTACTGACATGTAACACAAATTTCAGCTACATTCGATTAAATCTGTACATATAAAAATTTGTTCAATGAGTAACTAAGATGTTTTTAAACAAAATGGCATTTTAATGACCAACAAATAGACAGATGAGCTTCAGTAAAACACAAAATGATTGCCCAGCGCAGAAATACACATAAACCGACTAACGTCGGACAAGCTGCTCTCGAACGACACAGGCGGCACAGTTTAATTCAGGGGGGGGGGCTGTAGCAAAACAAAAATTTTTTATGGGTGCAAAAATACCGACTAAGGAGGGAACCCGCAACCTTCTGCGTACTTGGCTGTTGCGCTTTCCCCTCGGCTAAAAGGCACATATGCTCTCCTGGCTAATAATCGGTTTTTAGGAACACATACTTAATTTCTCAATAAGAACAGTTTAGGTCAAGAAAATCAAGAACTCAAGGGTGAAAAAGTCACTCAAGAAGTGAAATCGAAAGAAACGGTCAACCAAGAATTTTACATAAAAAAGACACACACACACACACACGCACGCACGCACACGCACTCAGAGTTACAATAATTGCTTTAAACTTCGTTCGAGAGCAAATAAAAAGTTAAGAACTCAAAAATTAGGTTGTTCATGAGCTTTTTCCTGTAAAACTATGTTAAAAAGCAAACATTGAATTGTAGATGCAATTAGGTAATCAGCACAATACATTTCTTACGATTCTTAAAAATAATTTACGATTCTTAACAACGACTCACTCATTCTGCCGAAAGCTTTGACACTCATCTGTTCACACAATTTCAATTTTTGTTTTCTTATCAATTATAAAGTTAGGTAACAGAAAGGGGAACTGATTTAAATTAATGAATCACGATATGAATGTTATCCAAGTTAAAACAACAACAAAGAAATGTGAAAAAAACTGGGATTAAAATTCAAAGAGGAGAAATTCAAGGTCATGAGTATCTAACTCTAATACAGACTCTAATAGAGACTCTACAGATAACTCTAATATTCAAACTTTATCAGTCATAAGTTTCGCTGCATCGGCAGGTATTGAATGCTTCGACGTCAGATGCAATTTGAACGTATCCTTTCGGCTAAAATTGCATCCACAAATATCACAAGTGTACACAACACCCGAATGTTTCGCTTGAAAATGGCGCTTGGCAACAGCCATCACAGCAAACGTCATGTGGCATACCGGACAAATTGGTCGCCCATCAGGCATTGTTCCAAACTGAGGGATAACACTTCCTGACTGTGCACTTGATAGATTACTTGATGGCATCGGAGAAGGTACCTGTATACAACAGTATAAAAATATCAAAAAAATCCTCTTCTAACTAATTCCAGAACAGTTCGTATGAAGTCAACTTCTCTATTTCACAAATGCAGAGCGACGATTCAGAAATAAGCAGCAACTTGACTACAACGCTCATTGAACAACGTGAAAAATTGGCACCCAAATGATAAACAGACCAAAAGTGCTTTTAGCCTCAAAGTGCCAGCAGCTTCAATTGACCAGTTCCAAAAGCTAGCAAAAGAAGTCCTACCTTCCTATAATTGCTGTTTAGCACTGCTGCCGCTTTTCTCTTCAAAGTTGGCTTGATATGCGAAATTGGAGGAAACACAGGAAGGCACTGGTCGTATAGAGGGTTCATTTTAACCAATCCGATTGAATCGTGATATCGATTGCCAGTAAGATAGAGGGTCAACGACTCCGACACAGACGTCAAAAGCGTTGGAAAACTTTGCAGCGAAAAAGAAATTTCAATGATGTCCATTTGAAAACCTAAAAATTACTAAAAATTCATATTTATGCTCACTTCTATAGTCACTTAAATAAATCGGAAAAGGGGGGCCATCGGAGGACCACTATGTCAGTGCAAACCAGTGCAACTTTAAACCGCTCACGCACAAAATTTACAGAAAACATGAATGGGAGTACAAATATTCAACCAAAAAAACCATCGGAATTAGATAATTTATATTGCTCAGTAGATTCGTCAGTCTATAATTTAGGAAATAAAACTTAGTTCGTTTTTCGTTTTATCACATTTCGACTTATAATCGTTCATAATGGATTTGCCTGGCGATTCATGTATTCACATCATCATATTTCCGCGTCTGATATCTTGAGTATTGTACTTTGTTCAACTACCTTGTTTATTCTTTAAAATCATATTCTATAATATATAATATCTATTATGTATTCGATTTCTTTTACAACCCGGGAGTCAGTTGTGCAATTCATTCTTCATCAAAAATTAGTTTTCACAAAACTAAGTCAGCAAACAAAACGTACCAATTTACGTAAATGTGTTTCGTCTTGCATAAGAAGTTTGCACTAAACAAAAGACTTTGCATCACAAGTGTAATAGACAGTCCTGGAAAATATCACATGGCGCAGTATCACAAACCGGGCTCTCAAAAACTATCCTTGGCATTGACCCATTCTGGGAAATCCTAAACCACACACCCCCTTCGTTGGGAAAAATGAAAAGTTCATGTCAATTTGGCTCTGTTAGCAAAAGAAGGCATCCTTTCAGACCTCGTTCTCCTAACCCCACCCCAAGCTGTGGTTTTCCCAAACAAACTCCATTAAAAAGAGAATATTGATCGCTCTTCAGCTCAATCGTAACGTAAGCGGAAAGCACGAAAATCGCAAATCAAGATGAGTTAGCACTGTGAAACCGAGCAAATAACCACAAGAGAGCTATGGAGACTCATGGAACTCGCAATCATTCGTCCTGGGAATATCACCTTCGATAGGTTCGCATTTCAAAAAGGGAACAGACAAGTAGTAGGAACGTGGAACATTTTTAGGGGTAACAGGTATTGAATTTGATAATTATCATTTGCTAATAAACCTGCCAAAATTCCGATTTGAAAAATAAGAAATTGAGTGGCTTGGATATAAACTAAAGCAAGCGGATGTCTCGCCGATTTGATCCAAAACAGAAGGCATTTTAGCCATTGCAACTCAAACACCTTGTGAAAAAAGATCGGTTTTGCTCTCAGTATATCACCTAAGCAAATTCATATCAAAGCTAGAAAAAGCATGCTGATGCCACCCACTTAGACAACTACTTAGAAGTAGCACAAAAACAATATGGACACTAACTACACACTAACAATATGTAACTAATACACTTAAATCGCAACGCCACAAAATGTGAATTATATTGAACTGTAAACCTGATACCCATTGTAGTTACATCTCGTTTTTAAAATCCATATAAATATCGCTTTAACATAAATGAATCGGAACTGTCTGGAACCTTTTCGGTACTGTCTGGTCGATTGAATATTTTAGATATTACCTATTCGGAACATATTTCGACTGGTATAACAGATCGCCACGTATTATTGTGCAATCCTAAACATCGTTCGATCGAACCCTTTAAGAGTGGACTAAGCGGGTGGAGTAGGTGGATCGATCGCCTATTAACGTTTGATTTTCCTACTGAACATTTATCACGAGCATCAGTACACCGCTGTCTCTATGGAACTCTTGCTACACATTATTTCGTCCCTCAAAACACCCATACTGTCAGTTCAATTAATTGGCACAAAAAGGCTATCATTCTTGCAACGAAAGCCTGCGTATTAAAAAAAACGCCTATATTTACGCCACACTTAAATATAAACAAAGCTCTACACAAAAAACAAACCAAGCCACAATAATAAAACCCATTGAAAGCCTGCCATCAGCCACAAAAAATATAATTTCTAGTAATCAATTAACACAAAAAGGAAGTAAATAACTTATGTCCAACTTTGGTTAAGTTAGACTCTAATTACCAGACGCTTACAAGCCATCTGACACATTCTTCAAACAACTCTCAATATCTACCGCTACTCAAAAACAAATTGTATTCTGCCATGAATCACTCTAAAATCCACCTGCCTTCACTAAATCAAAAGTCTAATTTGACCAAACAGACAAAAATTTCATTAAAACGACACGTTCTCACAATTGCGCACCACGAGTATCACCAGAGTAACATTTATCAACCAACAAAGACCTCCTATACCAACGTCACCCGTTTCGCCCAGCCCAGGCACCTTTACTACATGAAATAATTCACGAGAAGCAGATTTGGGTGAACTTTCAACCAAAGCATGCTAAGCAGGGTCTTTAAAAAATCTTTAGACGCTTCAATGACGGGAAATCTCCGTGATTATATCTTCACCAACAATGAGAGTCGTCTCAAAGAAATTAACCTCAAGGCCCACTGACTTAGGATGGCTTTGGGTGTCAAATCTGATGTCTCCATTGATGAACGAATCGCCCTCCCATTTGTTATGAAAAAATGTCCTTAGAAGACATACAAGGAACTCATCCCGGCTGGGGAATGATTAGTCTCTCACAATATGCGTGATATCACAATATGCCGTATATGCACCGAATACTTTTGTACGGTCACTGCAATGCACCTTTTGCGCCGCGATTGTTAACAACCTTAAATCAGTCATTCCCAAGTAGCAGTACTAGCCTCTATAAAAATGTATGGTTCCGAATCAAGAAAATCAAAAAATGAGGTGGTTCCATTCCGAATGAAGGAGTTGATGAAGTATACTTCCTTGCAGGTATTGATCGATTCTCTGAGTATCTAACAGTTGAAATCTTTGAAGAAGCTAGTGACCCAATTTTCAAAAATTTCCTGATAATTATACAGAAATTAATGGCGTCTCCAGGACAAAAATTATATGAAACACGTTTTTTAAACGGCGGCAAAGTCAGAAGTTTTGTCAACAAACAAGATTATTAAAACAGAATGGATCCAGGAATGCGACAACTTGATGATTCGCATCCATTAACGCAGTAAATGTGGAGCTGAAAATCGAGGCCAAGAGTGATTAAACCTGTTACACTCTTCGGTAAATTAAAGCTGCCCAAGATAAATAAGTATTACGGTGAACTCGAACTACTATATTCTAGAATACTATATATCATGACCAGTATATATATTTTATACACCATAAAACGCGGGGAAATGTAGTAATCTATAAATATTCTACAACTAATTTTGTTGGGACCTAAAAATTACTCAGAAGGGAGATATGTTATACAGTATGAAAACATAATTAATGCCAATTACATTTTCATCTTATCTTGACGCATAAATGTTCATTATGAACTTGTCTGCCAAATCATGTGTTCGCGTCATCATCATATTCCCGGGTCTGATATGAGTATTGTACTTTATTCAAAGGCTTAAAATATCAAATGGCGCAGTATCCTTGGAATTGGCCCATTCTGACCCACACCAGACCCTCCCCTTCGTTGGGAAAAATGAGAAGTTCATGTCAATTTGGCTCTGTTAGCAAAAGAAGGCATTCTTTCAGACCTCTTCCTCAAAACTCCACCCTAAGCTGTCGTTTTCCCAAACGAATCCTAATAATCAAATTTACTTTTCATAAAACAAATTCAGCAAAACCATATTATTTTAACAATAATAAATATCAAACAACAAACAAAACTCGATGTCTACAATAAAAATAATCGTAAAAAATCAAGCTCGCATCCAATAAAAAAACCCAAACGAAACAATTTAACCTATGCTTCATTAGAAAAGATATGAGACTTGTCCTCAATGCGACTAGT
The DNA here is from genome assembly GCF_964194025.1 of Convolutriloba macropyga. Lineage (NCBI taxonomy): Eukaryota > Metazoa > Xenacoelomorpha > Acoela > Convolutidae > Convolutriloba > Convolutriloba macropyga. The sequence continues at coordinate 55,165,013 of NC_134471.1, read as the reverse complement.
AGACAGGTCGACAAAAAAACAAAGAGGTGCGAAGTTCAAAAATACAATTCTATTTTTGAAAAAAATTAATTTCACCGCTATTAATGCCATTAGATACCAACTGAAATCGCAAACAAATATTCATTTACATCTCCATAGGAAAAAATTGAGACATGTCTTATCCAACGTTCAATTGCGCAAAATTTCAAAGCTAATGGGACCAACGATTATTGTCATAAACTAAAAAGAAAACAAAAATCCTAAAAAATTTACAAACATGTGAATTATTTTGTAAAATCTCGTAGTAACAGTAGTAACAAAGAGGAGAAACAAATGTTTGAAGTTAAAACCGTTATAGAGATCAAAATATACCTGACTGGAAACGGGCTGTGACCTGTGTTTACAGAGACTGAGCTACAAATCGACCGAAAAACTATTTAAAAAAGAAGCTCGAAAACACAAAATTATTTTTCGAAACAGATATCTTCAAAAATCACAACAGACTTAGGATTACAACAAAAAGCGATGAATTAAGTTTCATCACCTCAGGAAGCCAACTGGACCTCTTAATAGTGAGACTGAGACACGACCCCAGAAAATAACAACAAATAAAAAAAGAAGCAAAAACTTCAAACAATTTTACTAGAGCACACTGTTCTGGGCATAATAAATATAAAAGGTTATCCGCAAGAACTGTAAATTGTCAATTTCACCTCATGTTAACTTCAAAGAGTCTTCAATTTAAAAAGGAATACGTAGACATGACAATAAAAAGAAACCCAAAAACTGAACACTATAGAAATCTAGAAAACTTTTATGAAAGTATGGTCGAATTAATTTAAGTATTTGAGACTTCTAATTAGTGAGATTGAGTTACATGGTTACAAAAAGAAAAGACAAAAGCTTACAAGTGAAAAAAAATAAATTTTTTAAAATTTAACTTGAAAGTAATTAAAACAAACAGCTATAAACTGAAATCTTCAACTAGGTTGAGTTATACGCACTGGAGAAACTATTGAGACCTATGGTTATCAGAAAGACAAACGGCGTATAACATCAAAAAGAAAGACAAACACAGGTAAAAACAATAAAAATCCATAAAACTGCGAGATAACTGTTTCTCAGCTCAAAAAGCATAAACTATATAACAAAAACAATTAACAAATCCAGATACGCCTTTTTCTAACTCTGACCGTTTTCCCTATTATGCTTTTCCTCAATTGGACTTGTCAAGAATCAGATAATTCGACAAGGAAACGAAAAGTGCAATCATGCTCAACAATAAAAAAAAATGAAAACGCGTAGTATCAAAACAAAGAGACCATTAGTTGAACATAAAACCTTTACGAACAAAAATTTATAACCCAAAGTAAACCAGGTTCGTGCAGGTTCTTACATGCGTTTTTACTCAGCTTGCGCCCGAAGTTCAGAGAAATAGGTTAAAATAGTGGCAAAATTCAAAAATTAACCGATATTTTCTTAAAACAAATATATTATAAGTCATAACAGACATTAGATAACAACTGAAAGAATAGTCTAAGTTTATATATTTATATCTCCTGAAAGATAACTGGATCTTCGATTGGCGACAATAAATCATTAGGCTACAAAAAAGATAACAAACGAAAGCAAAACTCAGGAAAACCATAAATTTTTACGAAAACAATTGGTCAGAGCCATAAAAACCATGGGCTTAACTCTGAAACGGTAATATAATCTCGTTGCACCTGGTTTATTGTATATAGTATCTGTCATTAATTAAGCCCTGATTTTAAATTTTCATCCGTAATTTACATAAAAAGCATTAACATAGCGGAAATATTTTGCAAAAAAATGTCGCGCCCCATTATAATCTGAAAAGTTTTATATCGTAAGGATCAATGGCGAGATCGAGATCAACCCAGATATTGCTGCGCGTCTAACAAGATATTCATTTGTTCAAATGGTTGCGAAATAGATCAAGTTATCAACATAATTTTTCAGTTCGTCAAAAATAAAAAAGCATTTTGTATAAGTATCTACCTTAAATTCGCAAAAAACTGGCAAAATTATAATTCCAGAAGACTCTCAAGGCCTCAGGGCAACGGGAGTAGAACCAGCTCGTTTCTCAGCTTAATACGATTATGGCCGCGGTTTTAAGGTATCTACCTTCATCAAATTTTAAGCAAGTGGGCTAAAAAAAGCAAATTTGTTCCCGAAAATCTGAACTTTAAAAAATTTAGCATAAATTCTATCCCAAAAAACTCGATCGAACAATTTAGCAACCCTCTTCTATCTTTAGAGATAAAAACAATAACACTACAGTTAACAATTTGCACAAAACACTGTAGAATTACGTCGTGGTAGCTAGTCGATGCTGATGTTTTCGCTAGGGTCCTTTGTAAGCTTTCCTCGTTGACAGCTTTGAATTTTGTAAACCGAGGCGAGACCTTGTTGCAGTCTACAGTAAACTTGGAAAATTTCGAGGTGAATTTGCAGACCTTTTCCCGGAAAAGGATTGAAAATCTTTCAGCTAGGGCGCTTGCGTTCGTAAAACTCGGGAGCTTCGACTTACAGCTTTTCCCTAGGAGTGAATTCAAGATCTGCAACTTTTTTCTGTCTGGAGCTTTTGAAATATCACAACGATTTTCGTCGAAAAACAATTTCTTTTTTCTGTAGTAGAGATTTTGGTACTCTAATATAGCATTGCTGAGGTCACTCTGAGCTGCTTTTGTCCGTTGTTTCCGCAATTCGCGCTCTTTTTTCCTTTTGTTCTTTTTTGATGCTATGAGATCATCTTAGAAAGATGAGCATTTCTTGTGAAAACCTTTTCGTTGAATCGGTGGTGCATAGAAATCAACGTAACTACGAATGATGTCTAGGAACCATTTGCATAAAGTATTCGGGTCGTCTGAAGTTCTAAGCGTGATTGCTGATGATATTTCAATTTCCTCAGCAACATTTCTCCAAGGCACTCTTTTTAAATTGCGATATGTGAAAGGGCGATTTCTGTGTTTTGGTTTATCAGAAACCGGCATGTCAAACTCAATCAAAAAATGATCACTGAAATCCAGTTGCTGAACAATCATTGGACAACTTTCGTAGAGTGTGGGCAGAAAGAATTGATCCAAAGTGTTACCATGTTTATGCGTGGGTTCGTGAACACGTGCTGACAACTCTAATGTTTGGAATAGTTCCAAGATCAAATTTGCATATTTATTTAGGGTATTAAAATTGAGATTGAAATCGCCTAGGCAGATGACTTCCTCGTAATCCAACGCCAAGGCGAGAACTTTTTCAGAGAATTCATTGTAGAACTCCAGGGATGAGGTACCAGGTATATGGTAAACAACTATGAAGAGATAGGGCTTGGAGCGGAGCTTCAATTCAATGGCTAACATCTCAAACGTGTCTGTTAGAGCAGAATCAATTATTTTGGCGTGAAAATTCACTTTATATATGAAACAGAGGCCGCCCCCTTCTCGTGAGACCCTGGCATGTGAGTAATGAGAGTAGTTGTCTGAATGTTTGTAGCACTGCTTGAGAAGAAATTCGTCCGAACGTTGCCACATTTCACATAAAATAAAAACATCTGGATTGGATAGCATTATAAGTGAACAATCTTTACAAGATCATATACATGCGATTCAAAAGGAGTGAGTAGAATATTTAAAACGAAAATATCTTCAGAATAGTCGGCTCTCTTTCTTAAGTCAATTAATTTTAAAATGTTTTCTGTAAACTGAAAATAGGCACCAGGGAAGAGTAATTACTATATCCATTGACAAGAACTCCGCATGGAATGATTCGACGGATATTACTCTTGTGGTAGTCAACTAATTGTTTACGTGGACAGAATGTTCCAATTTTTATAATAGGACAAAAGTTAGCTTAATTTCCACAAAAGTACCAACGTATTTTCAACGAAGACTAATCCGTATATCTGTACCATTTAACTGATAATTAATATTCGTAAACTTTGATTTGAAGCTCAATTGATCTGTTTTGTCATGTTTAAAAACAAAATGATTAGCATTATCGTTTTCAAGCTTTATTTTTTGCAATCAGCAATTATCAAATTTACGTCGTCGGCAGAAAATGTTCCAACTAGAGGCTGTCATTTTTTATGCCAATCACTAATGAATATTAGAAAAAGATTTGGTTCTGAAATTCATCAAGAGCTCTACAGTTTTGTTCAAGCCGACTTCATGTAGTTCCATTAACATAAACTGAATGATTAGTTACTTGTCTATTTGTTGGTAATATGAACGAGATATTTATTATTATCAAAAGGCTTTGCTGTAAGTTTTCGTTTTTCTTTTCCGAGAACACCAATTCCATTTCGAAAAACCATCCTAAAAGTTTTTCCTAAAAAATCATCCTAACATTTAAAAACATGGTTGAGTTGACTCTATCAGTTTCTTCTAACCACCTCCAAAGTTTTCAAGAGTCGGTGCCATCAAAACGAGAATTTTAAATTTCTTTAATTTTAGAGATTTAAATAAATTACAAAGAAGAAAAATAACAAACTTGAGATATATACTACGCGGAAAGATAAGGAGTAAATGAACATTTAACAATTAAGAGTTGACAATTATCATATTAAATTAGTCTGAAATCAATATTATCCATCCAATTAAAATAATTGCTATCAATATGTAACAACAGCACTAGAGGCAATATCTTGCGCCTCATTTACCATCAAGGAATGGCTTTTCATCAAATGCGTTTTAAGTCGATCACGCCGCTTGATTTTTACGTCACAAAGAACGCATTTGAAGGACACCTGGGTATGAAGGTTTAAGAAATGTCGCCTTGCTTTGTCACTATCGCGAAACGTTAGCTGGCACTCTGGACAAATCCTGCGACCGTCCACCATTTTTGGAAACTTAGGGATGCTAGGAAAGGTTTTGGGTTCGGACGATGTGTCATTTTGGGGTTTGGGAGGCGGAGGGAGCAGGTCGTTTGGAATTGATGACAGTGGATTGTTATTGAATTGCATCTGTTGTGACGATATGTTTCCATTTTGAAATTGATGGCTGAAGCGCTTCGGGTCCTGAAGAAATAATATTGAAAGTAGACCTCTAGTATCAAGGTATAATAGTAGAAACATGTTCACAATAGTAATGGGGGGTTTGCGCAATCATTGCTCTTACGACTCCAGCTAGCATATTTGCAAACCCCCCACGTATGTGCCATACTTTTATATAATGAATTACTATGTAATGACACGTGCTCTGTAAATGGGGGGGATTGTGTAATTATACTTACGTAAATTTAAGCAATGGGCGCCTGTTTTCTAGGCTAAAACTTACATTTTTGGCGAATGCGAGTTCGGAACGGATGTTTGCAATTTTCTTCATAGATAGATCCAACACTCCCGGGATTGGCTGCTGCTGGACACTGGAATCCATGGATCCATCTGAAATAAAACACTGCATAAAAGTAAAAGAAGAGCCAAAAATGTTGAAATATAAGTATTCACTAGGCAATATGGCTGCTATGGGAAAGGACCCCTTTATGTTTTTATGTTCTGGTAGCTAATCAAAGCATATGCTTCGCGAGTAAAATATTCGCGCCCCTGATAGTGAAAGGGGATCTTTTCCGTTTGTGCCCCCCCCCCCCCCCCAAGCTTAGTAGGTGTATATTATTTGCAACCCCAGACAACACGATCCATTTTTTACACAATGATTTACTGTGGAGTGACGCGTGCTCTGTAGCGCGTCCCCAAACGCAAAATATCCGTAAAATCAATAAATCTTTTCTGGGATCTATTCTGTCCCGTTCAGCGTTTTTTATGACCCCATATGAAAATTAAGAGCTGTTATATAACACATCACTATTAAAAAATAGCACGTGCGTGGGGACGGAAAATATCCCAAAAGTTATAAGATCTTCTCCGTTTGACCCGACCCCCCCCCTTCTCCGTTTGACCCGACCCCCCCCCCCCCCCCAGTTGCAGAGAACGGGCCATTACATAGTAAATCATTAGGGAAAAATATAGCACGCTCTGGGTCTTTCCCATTATAGCCCCCCCCCCCACGAATAGCCCCCAATTATGGTATGTTTACGATTGGGGGGCTATAGTTTATCTGACCACTGAACTGGGGGTATACAATGGGAGAGACCCCACGCTCGTCTGGGGGTGCATGTAAACTGCACCCAGTAAGCTGGGGGCACAAACGGAAATGATCCGCCAACTCAAATTTAATTAGGTCATAAATGATGTCTCTCCCATTATAGCCCCCCAGCTTAGAGGCCATATAACGTATAGAAAGCATGGCAATTATACCACAATGGGGGGCTATAATTTCGTGTGGGGGGGGGGGGAGCTATCATGGGAAAGACCCCATAAATGCTCCTAAAACAATAGCTAGGAAAGGAAAGGGTGAGTCTTTCCCCATTTTCCCATTATGGCCGCTTCATTCCACCTTGTGAAATTTACCCCCCCCCCCCCCCCCCCAATTACAAATAATTTACCATAATTTCTTGAGGGAAGAGGGGTGTGATGGGAGGGTAAAATATAGTTACTTTTTATGACCCCCAGAGAAAAACAGGAATTGTTGGGTCCCCTCAGTAGAATATAGGGATCTTTTCTGTATGGGGGACAGGGGCTATACGTTATATGACCACTAACTGGGGGGGGGGGGGGGATAATGGGTCAGACCCTAATTATCTATAGCCGATATAATGTAACCCAAATGGTAGTAATCCAATAATATCACAGAAATTATGGGTGTTTCCAATTGTAGCCCCCTCTGCTCATTGTGGCATACTTACAGTAATGAGGGATATTCTAAGGGAACCAAAATTATAACGATTGGACGGAAATTTTAAAGGGGGTGGTTATAAACACACGGGCGGGGAAACGGTATAGATTCAAATTTTCTTACTGTTCAAGTAGATTGTACGGTCAAAATTTGTCAAAACCTTTGAACACTTTTTCATGTGAGACACTAATTTGGGAGCGCACGTGCTGTTATGTGTCAGAGCAAAATTTTCAAGAATTTATAATGAGTTGCGACAATTGATAGAAAGCAGTTTTGTTATTAAACGCTCTATTCCCAGCGACGTCTCCCTAAACAAATTTTTTTTATTTTGTAATTTATGATTAAACTAATTATCTTCAATGTGTGACTCTTCACACCACTGACGAGTAATCTGTGGTTAGATAACAAAAAGTTGTAGCAACAAACGAATTAGTTTAAGAACTTATCAGCTTATTGGGTATATTAAGCAACAGTTGCGTAATTCTCAGACCGTGTTACGTAATGATGCGCTCAACAAGTGCAAAACATTCGACGAGTGGCCATGTTGGGTCTGGGGGAGATGGATGGTTACCCTCACTGTTTGGAGGAGGGGGTTTGTGGACGAGGGCCAAAACAAAAGCTGAATATGAGGCAGAGCGCATGAACAGAATCAGAAAGGTAAACTTCATTTTAAACGTTTAGGTACTTGATTAAACAAAGCTGTTTCCTATCATATACTTCAGCATCATTATTTGGACGTTTCCCGCGGACATTAGCTAAATGGGTACATGTTATATACAAACACTTGCTCTGACTTGTTCCCCTTGTAGACCTTTGAAGACCTGACCCCGCCCGTTTAGTGGGGCTAGAAACTAAAGCAACTAAGTAGCCCTGAGCTCGTTTACTAGGGCATTTCCACGAATTCAAATCTCAAGACTAGAATAACTCAGCACACAAGTATTCAATATTTTAGGGCACCCTCCAATTAGTGCTGATCTCAATAGCAATCAAACTATGGATCTCGTTATTCCACAACAACGGATCCATTTTCACAAACACGGATGGCCTAGTGAGCATTGCACCAACAGTGATACTGGCACTGGCCGCTCTAATGCAGTTGCAGCACTTGAAGAGCACCAAAGTTGTCCTCAAGAACAAGGACAGCATAACAGAGAGGTTAAAATCGCTTTACTAGTTAATGAATATCTGTGATTTAATTACTCGTAACAATCAGCCATTTCTAGTCTAAACATCCAAAATATGAGCCAAATTGTCGCATTAAAATATCTCATCCCAATTTTGACCCAATATCACAATATGTCAATTTTGACCCAATATCCCAATATGTCATCATCCCAATATGTCAACCTCTAAGAACCTCCGGATCTTTTCCGTTTGTGCCCCCCCAGTACGTTATGCTCCCCCCAGTTACAGAGCACGTGTCATTACATAGTAAATCATTATGTAAAAATATTGCACGTGCCTCTGGGGGTTGCAAATAATATGCACCCACTAAGCTGGGGGGGGGGGCACAAACGGAAAAGATCCGAACCTCCTTTAACACCATAAGTATAAGTCCCCAAAACAGTTTCTGTGAATCTCATACTTGGGGACTAGTGAGCTGAAACGCTTTTGCCCGCTGGCTGCTACCTGTTTATCCCGTTTTTGAGGACGAAAAGTCAAATGGGTCAGACGAAAAATCGGTCAAGCGAAAAATCGAATACAAAAGACCAACAGGACTATTATAATTGCTACAAACTTTGTTCGAGAGCAATTAATAACAACACATAATTTGTAATGGGGGCGTAAAAAACTGGGGGCCAAAACAGAATAGATCCGATTTTCGTTAACTTGGAAAAAAAATGATGCAAAATTATGCTTTCCAAATAATCTCAATTCGGTTTGAAGTAAAATAGCTACTGCAATTCGTTCCTTATATCTTGTGAGGAATGGTCTGGCCTCTCTTTGGAAGATGGAGTAGTCAGTTTCAAATCAATCGTGCTTTCACATCAGTCCTTCAATGAAATTTTCCTGCACACTTGAACTGCTGGAAATATGCAGCGCATAAATGGTCAAATTATCTGGGGAATAAAAGATTAAAAATTTGCTATTTACGGACACTGTCTTCTTTTGAAAGACCGGGTCCTGCTAGCTGGACTATTTATCTCAAAAGTTATCTTAGTGAAACTACAAAAAAATACGGTTTTGGGGAAAATCTCAGCCGCCTTTTCGACAACCGCCTGAAACAAAACCTAAAAACAAAACAACTCATGCACAAAACAAAGCTGGCAGATTGCCAGAAAATAGCCGCAATAGCTTCGTAGATCTGCAGTCTCAAAAAACATTAAAAAAGAGAGACAAAAAAATCGTCTTTCCATTGAAGTTGATTAAAAATCTGTATAAGTTTTTGCTGCCTCTATTAGCTGCTCTCAAATAAATTTCATTTTGAGTGACAAACACCCATTTGACCTTATCTCTTTGAATTAAAGTCAATAAAAGTCAATTTCAAAGTGAGGAATGAGGAAGTCATTTTTGAGAGTGAAGTAAGTCAAATGTGACCAAAGATTTAATAAAGCGAATGAACAAAAAACAACTTCCACTAAGAGCAAAAAATGACGTCACAAACGCACTTCAGTTGAAATTGCAAGAACGAATGAACAAAAAGCAGATTTAAAGTGGTTGTGACGTCATTTGGCCGTAACAAAAATCGCAACAACGAAATAAAAACAACCAAGAGAAGGCCCATAATAGCCCCAGCTATCGCTGTGCGGCTATTAAAAAGGAAAACAACTAATTAACAAATCTCTGCTACTCGAATGCGTGGAGAAGTGGATAAGGTTGCCCCCACGAGCTAAATCATTGAACTGACAGCATAATTTAAGACACGCTTTAAGTGGCTTCGTCTTCCGTCATTTTGAAAACATAGCTGACAGATTGCCACAAAATAGCTGCGATAGCTTCGTAGATCTGCAGTCTCAATAAGAAAGAAAACACAGACAGAACAAAAAAGGAATTTATTCTTTTGATTAAGGGCTGAGAAATAAAATTAAGACAAATGATCTGTATAACTTATTGCTGCTTCAATTAGCTGCTCTTAAATAACCTTCAATTAGAGTGATATACACTTAATTGACCTTATCACTTTGAATTAAAGAAAAGAAAATACAATTTGTGAGTGAGTTAAGTCACGTGTGACCAAAAACTTAATCACGCGAATGAACAGAAAACGCACTCCACGAAGAGTGAAGAAAGACGTCACGCACGCAATTCAGTTGAAATTGCATGAACGAAAGAACAAAAAGCAGTTTTGAAGGGATTGTGACGTCAATTGGTCGTAACAAGAATCTTGACGACGAAAAAAAGAAAAACTAGGAGAAGGCCACAAATGCCCTCAGCTTTCGCTTCGCGGCTATTGAAAAAATTTGGCAATAGGCATATTCGCTCTTTTGAGTCTTATTTTTATATTTAAAAGAACCTACGACAGCCTCAGTGTGATCATTATACTTAATAAAACTAAATAGTGCTCGGTAATTTGTAAATTGATATCTGGCGTTAGTATTTAGCCTTACATTTATGCTTTCAATTTTCATGTTTACACGAAAAAAGATTTTGTAAATGCGTTAAATAATGATAGATCTCTTCCGTTTGCACCCCAGTACGTTATGCATCCCACAGTTACACAGCACGTGTCATTAGATAGTAAACCAACAATTAAAAATATGGCACATGCGTCTGAGGGTGCAATTAAAATGCACCAACTAAATTGGGGGCCAGCATAAACGGAAAAGATTCTTATTGATTGAGCCCAGGCTTTTCTACCGAACAATGGTTGCCATTTACGGCAAGCAGTCCACAAACCCTTGGAAAACTTTTTAAATTGACTTGAAAACTTTTAAAATGAACTCTTTTCAATTAGATTGCCGTCATTTTGAAAACATAGCTAAAAGATTGCCCCAAAATAGCCGCGATAGCTTCGTAGATCTGCAGTCTCAATAAGAAAGTAAAAAAGACAGCCCAAAAAAGAAATTTATTGTTTTGATTAAGGGCAGAGATGTAAAATTTAGACAAAGAATCTGTATAACTCATTGTTGTTTCAATTAGGTGCTCTAAAATAACCTTCAATTAGAGTGATATACACTTAATTGACCGTATCACCTTGAATTAAAGTAAAGAAAACGCAATTTGCGAGTAAGTAATCAAAATTAAACAGATTGACGAAAATCATCAATCACTCCTCGAGAAGCAGCAAAGGATATTAAACTTGTTTGGAACTTTCAGCTGGATAAACACAGAACCGACAGCTTAAAAGTTTCATTTGGAGCAAAATTCTGAAAAAATCGAGGCCTTAAAGTGCACAAAAATATTGGGATAATTGCCAAGCCATCAGCATCTCATCAGAGGAAATGGAAACCTTTAGATGAAACAGTTAACAATTTATCAGTTAACAAAAAGAAACAATTTATCACAAAAATTAGGAAGTTTGAACCGAAATGTATTTTTTCATTTTTTACATCAGGAAGACACTGACAGTTGGGTCTAAAAATATTTGAAAAGCAACTGAGTAGGAAGCAATTTGGTGGGAGATGACTAAAAGTATAGAAAATGAGGGATTTTCACAGCTGTCAAATTGTTTCGTATCCACTGCTATGTAACATGACCACAGAAAATTTTCCTCTTAGTTTTGAAAATGAGCAAATTCTGAATAAAATTGATGACGAAAAAAGCTCTATGATGTCGCCAATAAAGACTTTTTCTAATTTCGTTCCGCTGCCCTTCACAGCAGCAGCAAACAAGCAAAAATTTTCTCATTTTTGTCTTGACTTACCTCTATGATGGTTCAAAGCAAATTTTTAAGAACTATCAAAACTAAAAATTTCAATTATGATGGCTGATTGACGTTAGAAAACTGTCTTTCTCTTTAAGTTATTTGCTGACCATTTGCAGAAAACAACGGTGTTAAATATGAATGAATGTTTAGAAGGGTTTGGCAATAAAACTAAAAAATATATTTCATTTGCAGTCCTTCCATCCTAGCTCATTACTAGTTAATTAGTTGATATACTGTATGACCTAGTCATCTATTTCAATTTTGAATCTCAAATTGGTAATAAAATTTGAAAAAAAGTCTCAAGTTAAAACAAAAATGAGTCCAACTTGAGGTTATGAAGCAGAGCATGTAAAGTCAAAACGCTTCGCAGTTCCATATTACACGAAACGTAACCCATGTACAACAACATCCGTCGCTGACTTTAAAAAATCTTAAGAACAAGTAATTTTGCTCCACAGAATGACACTCAAAGTTGAACATTGTGTACGAAAGAGGTATCGCTCGAGACTATATTACTAAAAATACTCACAGAAAAGCAGTAAGGTAACATATGAATCGTTTTATATCAAATAGTGAAAATATTAATAGACAAAATTGTAAATTAGTGAAATCTTGGTTCATTAACAATCATTGATTTGCCAAAAAATCTTGATTTTCAGACTCAATCCAGCGCTCCTAATCTTGGTTTGCCAAACTAGATCCGACATCCTACTCTGGCTCCTACTAGACACTACCTCAATATTCCCAGGATTTGATCTACCCTCCCTTGGTCTCAAAAGCTCACTGTGGGGAGGGAAAAGTAGTCACAACAGCTGGGCCAGTTCCGGTATTCTGTGTACAGCTGTCATGTGTCATTTTGTAATTCACAGAGTCATGGAGAGTGTCATTCACAAATCATCTTCATTGCAGTTAGTCTTGATAAACTGCTAATTACTACATGAGACGAGAAATCCAAAAATAGCCAAAAAGAGACAAAAAACCACGTATTCATATTGGAAATCAAACAGAATTCATGTTTCTTTTGAATATACGTATGATATGCGCTTACAAACACACCCACATTTACTTTTTGAACCCCGAATTTTGACATTACTTGAATGGTTCTCTGAAAAATGTCGAACCACATTTACAACCTGAGTATAACAAACAGTGCTTTCTTCTTTACAGTGGACTAACAATCTGCGACAGCTGTCGAAAGAACCCCTCACTGACCCAGAGGGTGAGAGATCACCTAGTGTTGACAGCAGGGGTAGTGGGATACGTTTACATTATGTACTGCTACGCTACCAGCACAGGTACCGCGTTATGATTACAAACAAGTATATTGTTTGAATCTGCTGAGCGACCAACAATAGGTTCTTCGAAAATAATAACTCCTTTAATCCAATAACTCTGAAGAGCGGAGATCTGAAAAAGAATTCATCTGAAGAAGCATTGAAATATCAACCAATGGGTATCAAAACTGAACATGATTTTTGACAGTTCCTGGTATTAGATATTACAATCTAGTTTGAGTCCCATACGCCTCTCACTTTTCCTATTCGAACTCGGCTTATCAGAGGGGGCTAGTAATTGATATACTGACACAATAAAGAGGGTATATTGAGAGGGTATATAAAACAAGGAGGCTCGGTAAAGTGCGTTTGCAAATAATTCTCCAACCCCCCCCCCCCTCATCACAGTTTTGACATAATTGTCTACCAAATGAGGAGGAGATAAAAAAAACTTTCAAAAATTCACATATTGTTCGAAAATAACTGGTGTATCAGTTGAAAAATGCTTTCAACTCAAATAGGTTGAATGATGCAGCATTAGAGGGCCATTAAGAGACTTGCCACTAACGAGAATACGTGACACCAAATAAAATCGTTGAGATCTGTCAATATCCAGCAAGTGTCTAAAATCACTACAACCACGACAACAAAAAGAACAACGTATACAGTCTTAAAAATTCAATTAAATTTGGGGAGAAAACGGTGTCGGAGCCATTAAAACAGTAAGCTATTCACAAATAACATTAAAAATTGTGCTTTCTTTCACCACTCAAGGGATCAAAAGTTACTGTGATAATGTTACAACACAAAACAAAAACCAACCCCAAAAATGGGCAAAAACGCAAAAACTTTTATGGAAACTCGTATAATCAAAGCTATAAAATCTGCTAAAACATAAAAACACAAATAAAGATTAAAAAAAGATAGATAGAAAAAAGATGCTATCTGTCCTAACAGATTAGGCTATGTTAAGCTAAGTATAGTTGACAGAAAAATATCAGAAAAGGACACACCTCAAAAATCTATTAAATTTTAAAAAGCCAAATATTTTCAAAAGTCATAACAACCATAAAATCTCAACTAAAAATACTAAAAAGATTAATTTTCAACTCCCAGGAAATCGGAAGGACCAGTCATAAGTGAGACTACCTCACAGGACTACGTTACAAAAACATAGTGTTGAAGAAATTGAAACCCTAAGCTATTAACTGAAAGCTTGTAAGTGTCTACTTGAGTCTCATTTGAGCACCAATAACTTTCTTTAGAAAGAAACTATATGAAAAAGACTAAAGTACCACAAAGATTGACCACTAAAAAAATCACAATTCTTTAAGGTAAACACGTAGTATCAAAGCCATGAAAACAGCTATGTCTGCTTTGGTTTGCGTTTTTCATAAAAAAAACGTTCGCTTCTTTGGAAAAAAAAACTGAAAAACATTAAAACCATTAGTTATCGACTGAAATCATTAATTACTTTCAATAAAAACTCCAGAGGAAGCCATTAAAAGGTGTCATTATCCAGAATATACAACCTCCAAAGAACAACAAACACAAGCAGAAATCAAAGAACAAATCGAATTTCGCGAGAAAACAATGTCGAGGCGATTAAAACTATTTTTTAAAGATTAAAAAAAATCAATTACAACTTTCAACGCTATTGGGAACAGCCATTACTGTGACTATGCAAAAAAAAAACACAAAAACGAACCAAAAAACGGAAAAAAAACAACTCGTCGCATCAAAGTCATAAAACCTTTAGTAAAAACAGAGAACAACAAAAATCACAGCAAAGCTAAAAAAAAATCAGTTTTATTTCTAAAAAAAATATGTTGAGTTATAAAAGTCAATATGTATTAACTGAAAGCAGTGCATAGATTCACATATACCACTTATGGAAGCCAATTAAATATTTTACCAGTGAAACTAAGTCACAAGACTGCAAGAAGAACAACAAAAGCGGGCAAAACTCAAGAATTCAATGTAAATAACGAAAAACAAATAGTCGAAGCCATAAACACCCCGATTTCCTTTGAAAAACTGAGATATCATCAACTGACCGGATTGCATGAGTATGGAATCAGTAGTTCAATGAGTACTGATTTGAAATCATTTTGATCTCTAATTAACATAATAAAAAAAAGAAAATTATTAAAAAAAAAGCGCCCCAAAAAATTCAAAAAAGATAGCGCCCTAATAAAAAATGAATATCTTTTAGATTGTAAAAATCCACAATGAGAGCAAAACTAGCCTCGCTATTGCTGCGCGTCCACTAGAAACACGTAATTTGTTCCAGCGAAAAAAATAATTTGATGAAAAGGCAAATAGATCAAAAATATTTTGCTCTAAAACATTTTGCTGATCAAAAGTAAAAGCTTTCTGGATAACTATCGAGTTATATCAGCTAGAACCCGGCATACTTTTCATTCAAGAACACTCTAAGGAACAGCAAGCAAGCATAGCTATGTTTAGAGGCAAATTTGAGCTAAGCGGGCTGAAAAAGCACATTAGGTGATACTTTTGATGCAAAAGGCTGAATCAAATAGTTCAGCAACTCTTATCTATCTTCTAAGATAAAACCAATAATATTAACATTAACAGATATTAGAAAAAATGACGGCCAGTTGAGCGTAAACTACGGGAAAAGTGAACAAAAAACGCAAATCAGTCGAATCTTCACAAAACTTTAGACACCGATATCTCCTGGGAAAGAAACAAAACTGAAAAACCGTTCCAATAAAAAAATCAACGCTGGAAGGGCTCTCTAGAGATACTACCAACAACTCTCTAAGAGGAATATATCGATCGGCCAAAAATGACTGAACAAAAAACCAGCTGAGCATATAGTTCCTCCCCACACTAAGGTGGAGATAGAACAACAAAGATCAGTAGAGAAAATGATTACCTAACTGCGTGGACCCTAGAATTCCCTAAGCATTGATTAACAATATCTGAGGCCACCGCCTAATTAAAAGCACATGATTGACAAAGATAGGGTCTCCGGAATTTTAAAAATATCAAACTTTAACATTTTACGTAATGATAATGCAACACGCAAACCCAATATTAATGCTCAAAACTTAAAGATTTCATTAAGATGGATGGTATAAAGGAACTAATAAATATGTGGACCTTCTTCAATTTCTTTTGCACAGCGGTAACAAAAACGTTGACAAAACGCAAAATTTGACTCATGAAACTAATGAACAGAAAACTCGGTTCCATAATGTCGGTTTGTCTGATTTTAGCAACTTTTTCTGATAGAGACTGCCGTAAAGGTAATGAAAATCGTCCAGAACGGCCCAAAAATTAATTGAAATGAAATAAGTCTATGGACTGGTGCAAAATTGAAGTGCTTTAATTCGGAACAAATTTCAATATTAGTTGATTACAGTGATTACTACTAATCAGTAAAGTATTTGCTCAGATTATTGATGTTTATCAGAGGGTAAAAAAAACCTTTTCTACCATCAGACCTGGGCCTTTTTATATGTTCAAGATGGAATAATTAAAAACTTGAATAAAATTTTGAACTGAAACACCTACATTGTTCCTTTTCTGGTACCTATTTGCTTCTTTTTGTTTATAAAACTTAGCTGTTCCTCAGAAGTTCGAAATAAAATCTATTTGCACACAATATTAATCAAGGGGGTCAAAGCAGACGTAACTATTGTGCACAGGGACCAGTACTGGATTCCAAATAGCATACTTTAGTTGCAGGCCTAGTATGCTAACCATTACAGGAACTAGTTTCAATTTCTTGGACTTGGGCAACTCATGTTCTTGTACTTCAAGGCTTCATCTCTCTAGTCAAGTATAGGTTGAACAAGCTGAGCTTCAAGTCAAGCTTATCTCATGCACAATATACATTAAGAAATAAAAATCAGTGCTATATAAACAGCAATTGACGCAAACGAATTAGCCAGAACGCTATAGTTAGAACATAAAACTGCTGACGTCAAACAAATTGCTCTGACATCACAGCCGGAGCAATTTAAATCAGAGGCCGTTTTAGCTTAGATACGTTTCTACCCCCTGAAAGGCACATCAACCCGGGGGGAGTTCGAACCCTATACCTCTGGAGTAAGACACTTACGCATTAACCACTAAGCTATCATGTTCTTCTGATTGGTCTTCTTACCATCGAATTTGTTTTAGCAACAGAGTTAATTTCTAAATAAAAGCAGTTTAGGTCACGCACAAACCAAGAAGTCATTTTTGAAAAAATCAATTGAGAGGTGAAGCTGAAAGAACGTACAAGAACCAAGCAAAATGTTGCATAGAAAGTTAACAATATTTGCTTCGAACTTCGCTATAGAGCTATTATAAGAAAAAGTATCGGTTTTATTCAAGGAAAATCAACCAAGTTTAGTAAAAAAAAGCCTCAAAAAAGATAACAACCGAGAAGCTTTGCATTATCGAAATTTTTAAAAAAGTTTTAAAGAACTGATGTTTTCAAAAACAACTATGAACGTTAGTTGATTGCGAAACAGCATATTTTCCAGCTAGCAGAAGAAATCTGTTTCTGAGGATAAAAAACACGAGTAGCTTTCATTATCTTTGTTCTATAGTCGAGACTTTGAATGTTATAAAACTAATGTAATTCATTGTCTCAAAACGAGCAAAACTTGGCTCTTGGGAGATTTGATGAGATTTTTAACATAAAAAATTTCGTCTGATTTACGGAGGTTGATGAAGAGCATTCCGTTCTTTGAATAGTTGTTTTTCAAGCCATCGGCCATTCGTTAAAGCTAGGCATTATTTAATTATCGTGAAATTATAAACAAATGGCAACTCTTAACACTTCCAAAAAACTATATACGCCTTTGGGTGTAAAACATTTTAGCTTGCATTTTGTGTTACCTATAGACGAAAAGCATTAAAAAAAACTAGTTCTGGCCTCATAGGGAAGTTTATAATCGAAAAATTTGGAATTCTATTTGAGAGCTTTTTTTTAGAAAAATTTTCATATTTTTTTTTGTTTTCCGTTAATGACAATTCTCATTTACAGTCAAAAATAGCCCAATGAACAAAAAAATCGTTTTCACGGAATCGCTCGTGTTTTTTTGGCTTCGATTTTGAGTTTTCGTAACTTTGAATGAAATGTTGATTTTCTATTTGAAGTTTAACCACAATTTTTGGAGTCCTGTGTCACAAACTCGCAGGCTAAAATTGCATTAGGTTTCGTACTAAGCATTAAGTGAACCTAGCTAGTACTTTTAGTGGACCGCTAATGGCGGTTAAAACATTAAAAAAAAATCGAAAACTATTTTTAACATTAAATCATAAAATTATTTTCGTGAACTGTATGTCAGTCTCAGTAATGACACGAAGACTTTCCCTCCTACATCAACCAAATTAATTTGGTTAGCGGTTTTATCTTCTAACTATTTGTTATATGACTTCAATGTCACAAGATTTTTTAAAAATTTTATACAATTTTTGGATATTTTTGTATAATTGGTCTTTTTGAAATCATATCACATTATCCAAATTTTGATAGCTCCCACTGGTTTAAAAAAGACGTTCATTGGATCAAAGATAAGGTTTTCAGAGAAAACCTTATGGTTTAAATGGCTTCGAAAATTTCTCGCACTTCTCTACTGAAGTTTTTTAAAAATTTTGCCTGTATGTGTTGTTGTTTTCATAGCCATATGACTGATTAAGATGTCCTATTGATTACATATGCGTGAAAAACGTCCCTGTCGTCCCATTGAAGCATAACTGAGTGTATTTATTGAATTCCTGTGAAAACTATTGAAATTAATGGCTGTTAAGACTTTAAAAATAATTTTTCGAATTTTTTTTAACATTAACCAAACTTAACCACTTTTTCGTGAACTATAAGTCAGTCTCCGTAAAACAGGACCCTCGTCATTTCTACCTAAAACAAAACTTATCTAGTTAGCGGTTTTATCATCTAACTATGGGTTTTATGACTTCGATGCACGAGTTTTCATAAATTTTTTTAAATTTTGGATATTACTTTTCGTAATTTTGGTTCCTTTTAAAATCTTATCACATTATTCTAATATTGACTGTTCCCATTGGCTTAGGAAAGACGTACAATGGATCATAGACAATGTTTTCAGAGAACAGCTCATGGTTTAAATGTCTTCGACACTTTTCTTGCCCTTTTCTACTGAATTTTTGGATTTTGCCTGTATTTGTTGTTGTTTTCGTAGTCAATGACTTGTTGTAATGTTTTCTTGATGCTTTATGAATGACACACACATCCTTGTCGTTTCATCGAGGCGCAATTTAGCGTATTTACTGGCTTTCGTTTAAAGCGGTTGAATTTGATGGCCTTGATACAACGGATTTTCTCAAAAATTTCGTGATTTTAATGTATTTGTTCATATTTGTTGATTTTCTTAAGTCATATCGTTCAAAACAAAATACTCTTGCTGTTAAAGAACTAAATGGAAATAGAAAATTTTTCACTAAAAAGTTCGTTTTTAATGGCCTCGACACTTTTCTCGCTCAATTTTTTTTGAATTTACTGTTTTTGCCTGTTTTTTTTTATATTCCTCAGGTAGCCGTAAAATGGTGACCAGTCTCATCAGCTTGTATGGGAGGATTGAATAAATGATCTTACCCGAAGCAGTCACTTTACAGCAATTAGTCTTAAAGTTTCTAATATTATACTTTTTCATAGAATTTTCAAACTTTTCAGCTTTTGTTCTTTTCGTCAACTTGTAACTTATTTTCATCATTGAGATGCCCATCCAATTACGTGTTTTTCAATCGTTAACAATTCTGCTGATATTATGTCGTAACTGATGTTTCTTTGTTGGGCAATGTGCGTTTTCATAAAAGATTTGTGAGGGCTGTAGTTATGTTTCTTTTTCTCTTTAGCACATTCGCTTAAAAACAGATCCCAATGATTTTCGAATCTGGCCCAAATGAACTTATTTAATCTTTCATTATAAATTTAGCTGAATTAGTGTTAAAAAAACTGAAATAAAACTACATAATATTCAGATAATAGCCAATGATTTCAATGGCTTCAATAATTCGTGTTTTCACAAATTGTTTATAATTTTTTGAGTTTTTCTGCATGTTTAGTCCGTTCCTGTGGCTTAGTCTAACATTGGTTTCATAATGACCTTTTAGTCTAACATTGGTTCCGACCCGAGCTCATCTACATTTTTGACAATTGAGTCAAAAATGTAGATGAGCTCGGGTCGGAACATCATGTGCGAACGCACAATAACGAGCATCCTTGTTTGATTTATTTTAAAAGTGAGCCTCGCTGGTTTCTAGGCGTAGCACTGGGACTGACGCATTCTACAGTGATGGTAGTGACGTCAGTTATCTTCGAGTGGTCAGCTGCCAAAATGGTACACTTTTGCCTAAAGGTCAGTTACACACCGAGTAACTCTAACTTTAAATAATACTAAATTTTCCAAAGTATAAGAGATTTACACCTGAAGGTGTGACAGGAAGTGATTAAGGGTAATTTTACCAGAACCTCGTACCGGGGTAAGATAGCAGAAATTAACTGTTTTCACCATGAAAACCATTTGTATTGTTTTGACTTTTACTCGGGGAGAAGAGAACAAAAATAAATTAACTACATGATGCTGGAAAATTACGGTGAATGTGAAGTCTTACAAAAATGAAAACTTGTCGGAAATCGAAAAGAGTAGGCGAATCGAGCCATATGGATGTCAAAGTTAAGAAGTTAAACTACTAAACTACCCCCCTCTCCCAAACTAATTATTTTTTCTATTATTTGCAACCGCTACTTAGTCGCAAGTGCTGTTTTAACATGCAATAATGCGCAACACAATAAGAATATGCTGAAAAAATGTCGAATTGGCGTATTGGTATGATGGCATCATAAATACTTGTATACTTTGTACTTTTTTTATAGTTTTCCTCGTGTCATACTTTTTTCACAAATCGAGAAACTACAAAATTGGAAAACACGGAATAAGGAATGTTTTCAGAGAATTTGAAAAAAATTGTTCACTCTCGCGGGACCATACACAATAGCTTTTTACATTACTAATAGTTCCAACATTACATACTTCCAAATAGCTCGAAAAGAGGCAACACAATAGTCTTTCGTAATCAGCTATTGCTTTCAAAATTGAAAAAGCTAATGACCATTAAAAAGTTAGCAGACTGTTACAGATAATCATGCTATTCTACAGTTTGTGGATTTCAAAATAAGATTGGGTAGGTATATTTGGCACAAATTAGCAGCCAAACAATCAGCGCTATAACTAACCCAAAAATTCGAGCATTGATCTGCTTCAAGTCGTTTAAGTGAAGTCAGTCGACCACAAAGCAAGAATCAGAAATGTTGTTTTCACAACAATGTCCAGACATAAACTGGCCAATTAGATACTGCTGCTACCGGCACTGAAGTTTGTCATTACGATAGCTGATTGACTAACAAATGGTCCACAATAAATGAATTTGCAGAAGGTCCAACAATAAGTTATTCGTTGTAATAATACGTTATTACAAAACGAAACGTTGACAATAAAGAGAAAGAGAGAAAGAACGCAACTCGACGATTTTGTTAACAATGTACACCCCACTTTTGTTCATGTGCAGAGTAAACCACCCCAAAATTTAAGCTGCGACCATTCTATACCACTAGCACAAGATAGAGAGAGAGAGAAAGAAAGTATACAATATTATGCAACGTGTTACAAATACCACCCCACATTAGAGCTAGCTCCCCCTCTGTTTAGTGGGAGCAAAGAATAACCACCCCCAACATTTTACGTATTGTGTTTATTGCGCGTGTATTTACGCATTAGGAGCACACAGCATAAGCTGCCCCAAATATGGTTAAACAGCATAAAAACCAAAAATGCCCCCCACCCACCCACTCGCCCTCATTATACACGCCCCCACCCACACAATAGTGCCTCAAAGAACATCTCCTTCCCCCATTTTGCAAAGCTTCCATGCGCTCAGTCGTATCATTCCCTCAAACTACAATCCAATGACAAATTAGCATAATCATTTTTTCATCTACCAGAAATCAATAAGGTTAAATTTTTGAGCCGCTTTATTATTTAATTAATGAGTTAAAAAATATTTCCCAGTCGACTGGAAGTATAAATCGACTGATTGTTGTTTAGGCTTTATAGTACTCTCACCCACCATTCGCAGCATGTAGAGAAAGAGAGATCGAATAAACAGAGAACCACCCCCAAACACAAAAGTAACCTCCCCCAATTTAATGGGGGTGGCCATATCGTAACACACGGGGAGCGTAGGAACTGTAGGCATATGTGCTCTCTCTTTCTCTTTCTCTCGCTCTTTCTAGCCACCTACGAAGATTGGGAGGGGTATAGAGCTAAGAACCGCCCAGGTCCCCGCAAATAGAGTTGCCCCCTCCCCTGCACAGTAGAATAGGGGGCGTAGCGCCTTTGAGAAAACAACACCCCATTACCAACCACTCTTTGCAGACTTGTGAACAAAACTGGGCCCAGCCTACCGTTATTTATGTAGCAAAGGCCAGTTAGGTTTAGTCTTAACAAGAGAAATCAACAGATCAGTTTATTCAGTCATTAAAATAGCTGTGATCTTAAAGACAACAATTTGTTTTCACAATAAAACCCTTTCAACGTTATTTAACTACCAGGCACTTCAAAAGCAAACAGAAAATGGTACCATTTGTGATATGTACGAACCATATGACTTTGACGAAAAAAGGCGAACTCTAAAATTCCCCGACGCTTAAAATTTTTTGACTAGAAAAAAAATTAATATTAAAAATAAGCCTTGATAAAGCGAGTAAATTCTTAAAATTCTCATCTAAATACATATTTCTGCAAATATTCCTACAAGATGCAACGATTTTTCGACACTCACACATAATAAAATCAATACACTACTGATTTCTCCATCAGGAAGCCCCTATCAAATCAGAAACCCTTTCGATTTGAACGCAGTCCCTTAAAAAACACAGGCATCTGTGTAAAACTGAATACTTGGAAATTTTTTCCAAAAATATCTTTTCTAGCTGTTTTCTGTCCATACACACAAAACCATAAAGTCCAAATTTTGTTCCTAAAAACAACAGATAGACCTGGGAGGAGCAAAAAGCCATGCCTCCTTTATAGGATATCAATCAAGAAATTTTATAGTCATACAAAAAGGAGCATCTCAGAAATCAGATATTTTCTATTGTAGCCTAGGTGCGGAAAATCGATTCTATTGTAGCCTAGCTCGGCAGAAAGTTCATCGAGTAGCTTCTAATGATGTTATTTGAGTGCATTATATACCACGCAAGGATTTCAGTTATACAAAAATGAAACCAATGACAGCGCATTTTATTGACTTTTCAGTTGTCAACTGCGACCAGTCAAGTTTGCGCTTCACTCAAAAAGTAAAGAGTAAGAAAGCCTACGCAAAAACCCAAATAGGTCAATTATACACAGATACAAGCTAGAAATAGGCAAATTGCAGTTGAGCTCGATAACATTTGCAAAAACAACTGCAGCAAGATGGCACCACAATGGATAAAAATAATTTATCCTTCTGAAATAAATCATTTACTTCAAAATCATTCAATTCAAATTTAATGAAAAGAAAACTGCAGAAGTTTAAAGACAAGGCTTATCCTCATACATATAATTAATTAGCGTAATTATCCAAAGATTAAATCTAAACATTCTACGTTAATATGGCATATTCAATCAAAACAAATCTACAAATATGACAATTATCTGCTCTCTGGCCAAAACTGATTTTGCTCAAAATTGAGGCAGTAAACTATGAGCAATGGGAATTGCGAGCAATGAATTAAAAATGAGAAGAGCAGTCTGCTTGGCAATATTCTAAAACATAAACCACCTAACGTCAGACTAATTGTTCTCGAACGACTGGCGAGGCAAACATTTTAGAAGGGGGCATAGGCTAGAGATACTTTTACGGTTCAAAACATCAGCTTACAAGGAGTTGGAACCCACGACCTCCCGGATCAGACTTGGTGACATTACCCACTGCGCTACATGGGCTATGTACGTTCATAGCTCACAATTGGTTTTGTTTTAACAGGCTGACTTTCTGAATGCGCGCAACTAAAAATCACTCAAGAAATCAAAAAGTCTCTCGGGAAGCGGTATCGAAAAAATGTTCGAGAAGAAAATGGTCAAGCAAAAATTTTGCATAAAAAGACAGACGCTTGCAATAATTGCATTAAACTTTGTTCGAGAGCAACTAAACACGAAATCAGATTTTAATTTTAAAAGTTAGAAATAAGTTTTAACACAACCGGAAAATTACCTAATGGGTAGCTGCGAAATATAGCCGCAGTAAAAACAAACGAAGGACAAAAATATAAATAGATTCCAAAAAGACCAATTAAGCTATCTTTCTGTTTTGCAAAATTGTGTTGAATGAAAAATTTTTCAGCACATAGAACATTGGGACCTGTATTAGTCACCTCTAGAGGCTAAGAAAAAGTGCGAAGACCGCGAACTAATAAAGCAAATGGACCATGCAGTACATGAGTTATCAATTTTATGTAAAAGGTTTAGAAATCAAAAACAGCTACCACCTGCAATTGAAGTACCCAAGATTGGTACTCAAAATAATCTGTTTTCTTTTAGAAAACATACAGCAAAACTTACCATAGCTCATGAGCAACTAAAGACATTCGGAAAAGAACGCGCAAAAAAACGTTAAAGTTTATCTGTCATAGAAATTTTACAATGAATTACGCGGCAATGCAACCAGTATCCAATAGCCTTTCAAATGATATTAACCATTAGCTATACAAAAAGACTGAAAAAAATTGTGGTACAAAAAAAAACAGTTTTAAAGCGGGAGCTATTCTGATTGGATTGTTAAAAATTCTGATTAGAATAGAGTCCAAATACCGGGCATCAAAAACTGGTTTTTATGGGTTTATCGTTTATAATTTCCTTTTTCGATACTGACGCTGTTGATTCAAGATTATACTGCTCAGCAACTGCTGCTTAAAAGCAATATGAGTAGAAAATTTATTTGAGCAATAGGCGTCTATTCAATTCCCAATGAATGAACTCAATGAATCAAAACAAAGGGCAAAAATTGCTAAAATGCAAAAAATTTCAATATAACCATTAAACTTGTATTAATTACCAAAAAAATTACAAAGATTTTCAATAGAAGATAAAAAATAATTATTATTATAGACTATTCAAAACTCTTAACCGAAAATAGTCTAAACCAAATAAAGCTGCATGAAAAATCCGCAGTTGAACAAAAAATTCTGCTTGCCTAACTTTGCGGCGAGGTCAAAATAAGAAAAATTACATAGCTGTCAGAAGCTGAAATATCTCAAGCCAACTGAGTTGATGAGGTAGGGGAGGGTTGAGCCGAACGGAGCATAAGAAATAATAAAGCCATCTTAAATTTCTCTACTTTTTTTTTACAAATTTCCAAATTTTTAACAAACGTTTCAGTATTCAGAATCAACCCATTTTTACATTTGAGAAAATGAGTTGAGAAATGGAAAATGAAAAGCCAACAATTGTATCAAGAGATCACCTGGACGAATATTTAATAGTTGTTTCAGCATGCAGAACTGGTCAGACTACAGGGTAGACAAACTGACAATCTACTTGCTCTTTTAACCTTCGTTGCTTCACATGTGACCCTATTTCGGGGTTACTTTTGTCCAGAACAACGCACAGAATGTACTCAAGCGTTGCTTTGGACAGATGCTATCAGGTTAGATCAATTTAACTACAGTCAAACTCTAGAGGTCTACCTGGAGGTAAAATTCATACAGAAAAACGTACATACATATCTAAGCCAGCGATATAGATCATGACCTATTGTACTTCACTGCAATTCATCCTTTTTGAGATCAAATAAAACTTCTTTCGTAGAAATAACGAAGACATCAACAACAACATTACGATACGATTGCTGTAAGATTCTTATAACATCATCATAATCAATTGGTTAAGAACGCATCATCTTAAAGTAAATTGACCACATTAAGTCGGTTGATGAATTCAATAACAGTTGCTCTGATTAGATTGATTAATAGACATTTGACTACAAATCCAAGAATGTTGTCAGGTACGCACCTCAACTACTGCTGTGGTTGAGAGCATTCAATGCACAGCCTCCTAAGGTGAAGTATACAACTTATGCATTGTCAATATATCTTGAAGCCATTTCTATTTACCAATTGAAATATAATTTCAGGTTTCCACATCGTGGTTTTCGCCGTGTGTGGTTTGTTCGGGAAAATGAAAATTGACCAATCTTTGGATAGTAGCATTTAAGCGAAATCCAGATATTTCTTAAAACTTCTCGTTATTGTGAATAAATTTGCTGTTAATCTATGCTTGATAAAAAAAACAGCCGAAGAAACAACCAAGATAATTCAAAATTGCATTACATTTTGTATCGCACGAATATTGGGTTTTCAATAACGTCACTGTCCCGCTCGTAATAGCCACGCAGATCCAAATTGATAACTGAATGAATTCCGGGATAACTTTAGACTTGCAACGAAAAACTACCAAGCAGGAGAGTAAAATAAAAGTCAACAGCGCGTACAGCACTCGTTCGAAATCGTCGTCAATTAAAAACATGTTCTAAAATAGAACATCACTTCACCTCAGCAAAAAAGTCTTCAATAATGTCGGTCTAAAAGGTTTTTCAATACATTTCAGAACAACTTTGACAGCGCTCAAATGATTACTGAAATTATTGTTTATAAAACGAGTCATAATGCAGAGATTAAACTTTCCTCCAAAGAATTTTCTAGGCCGTAAACAAAACGTCATTTATTTGCAGTTTTTCAGCAAGTAAACTAGCAGCGTCGGATTCTAATCCATAATTGTTCATTGGGTGTGTCTTCAAATTTTCTTTACGGCCATACTCGCGGGCACAGATTTCACATTTCATTTCTGCGGATTGGTAGACAGATTTGAAATGTCTTTAGGCCTTCGATAAGATCTCGAAAAAAATTGAAACAAAGCGGGTAAATGAGCCGACCATCTGGCATTTTTTCAAACAGAGGTTGATCGTCGCTACTTGATTCGCTGTTCGCATTGTCAGCAACTTTGAGAGTCAATTTCAACTTCGCAGTCTGTTTCTGAAAAATACCATTTGACTGCCAAATTCCAGCAGAAAGAAACCCTTTCACTTGCTTAAAATTACCATGGCTCAGAGTAGGGACCGAAAACTACAATCTTTGGGGTCGATTAAATTTTTTCCAATTTAACATCTTTCCTCCCATTAACCACCAATTTCAAAAGATAACCACCGCAGGGCAAGATTTTCTCAACGACAGGCGAGCGGTTCTTTTTGTCCGTATCTAGTTGGAGCTTAGGGAGGCTAGCTTAAGCTTAACTGAGGGCGTGATGAAAGACGTCGAAAATGGGGATGCATGGGGGGGGGGAGTGATTACGGAGGGGTGAGGGGGGTTTCTCAAGGCGGGTAAAGCTTGCAGGGTTAGGGGTTAAGATTGGCATTTTAGCACCCCCCCCCCCCCCCCCCGAGAAGCTCTTCTCGGTCATTTGTACACTTCGGTGATTGGTACAACTAGAGACTAGAAAAGCTCTAAGAGAACTGTTAAGCGACTCGGTCTTGGTCAGACAAAAAGACTATCCGAAGAAAAGTCGGTATTACGATCAATCGCATAAAATAGAAGATAGACAAACAGAACTCAGATAAGAGCCACAAGTTTTTGTTTGAGAGCAAATAATACAATAGTACTAACAAGCACTCAAACTCAAACTTGTTTCTGAAAACATCAAGCGCGGGTCAATTTCAAATTCAATTGCGTCCGACTAGTTTGGGCATTAAAAATAAAATCCAATTTCAAATTTAAACCGATCCAAGCAGATATACGAAAGTAGAAAACATCAATTAATGAAAAATCCTATATTCAAAGTTAAAAGAAAAAATGTAAACAACGTTTGCTATGTACAAAAACTGCTAAGCAATGTTCTTTCTAAAGATCAAATCGATTTGGTTAACGCTACCCATTACGTGTTCTCCACCAAATCATAAACACGTCCATAAACACACGCGCAATTTTACCAGTATATCCCGTTTCTTTTGGCAAAAAGTCTAACCACTCACAGAATATTCCAACATACCCGGCACATTGCTGGATAATAACCGCCATTGATTCCCATAACACCGATTGGGATTGAGAGATCAGAAAAACAACGGTAAAAATTTATTGTTGCATGAAAACATTTCTAAAGTGCGAACTATTTCGATTGGATTTCGTAGTTATGCATACTCCTATTTCTTAAGATGCAGTGACTAGCATCAACGTGAAAACGTATTAGAGATGTTAACGAAGACTTAAAAGAACAAAGTTCAAGTAGCGGGCATCTAAAATTGGGCTTTATTGTTTTATCTCGCTTCTATTTTTGATTGCTTTTTTTTAATACGGATTCCGCTCATTTTAGATTGCTTTGCCGAGAACCTGACGATTAAAAGCAATTTGAGCAGTATGCGATGAATGAAACTACCCTAGAGCAGTAAGAAAGCTGTGAACTAAGGTGAAGCAAAACAATTCATTTAAAAAAATGCAGCCGGAAATCTCCGGAATTGACTCAAAGTTGAATTTAACATACGCCCTAGCGAACCACTATCTAAACTAGTAAAATTATTTACTCCATTATATCACTCAATGTGAAAAAGAAACAAATAGAGGAAATAAATTAGAGAGGATAAGAAAAATAGGAAAACATTTTTGACTATTTTTTTCTCGACTCCAATCAGTTTCCAATCAGTTTTGGATTTATTCTCGACTCCAATCAGTTTTTGATAACAAATTTTCTATTATACTCAATTTCTGCTTACTGAAACTCTGTGTGTTAGAATACATACCTTACAGATTGCTGGCAAAATGAACCCGATTGCAAGGAAAAAATGTAGCAACTGATATTTGTACAAAAATATTTAAAAGCGGAAGTATATTGAGGTTAGACGTTAAACGTACAACTGTTACTAATGGGTGGCTACAAAATCTAGAACCAAAATCATTAAGCATTAGAGATGGTAACTAAGATTTACAAGAACAAAGTTTAAGAAGCGTGCATCTAAAATTGATTTTTATGGGTTTCCCGTTTCTTTTTTTTTATTTCGTTTTTCGATACTGACTCTGCTGATTCTAGATTAATTTTCTGGGCAACTTCGGTTTCAACGCCTTGAAGAGAAATAGGGAAGAATGAAAATAACGGTCTGCAAAGATGAGGGAGGATAATTAAAACATGCGGCGATATTTCGAAAAAGGAGAAAAACCAAGCAAAAAACAAAGGAGAAAAAGTATAAAAAGCAAGAAAAACAACAAAATCTAAGCAAGCTGTTGATTTTTTTTGAAATATCCTCTAAATATTGCTAGTCTCAACAGATGTTTTAAAAACGCTTTAAGAAGCAGTTCCTGCTTATTCGTTAAGCAACAACAAGCCTCCCAAACGTACTGGAAAACTTAAATAAAAGAGAGGGAAATAAATACTACAAAAAACTGAATAATTAATTAATTTAGTTTTTAAAAAAATATGTGATATCAACCTTATAATTGTTTCCACTTAGTAACAATTACCCTGCAACCAACCCTAATTAAACAATTGAAACAATGAAAATGAAACAAATTTTAAACAATGCCAAAAACTAAAGGGCAAGAAAAACTTTCAATAAGTCCACATGACTAATAATTACAATCAGAAACTACCTCGGACACTAAAAATCTGAAAAAGAGTGCAAAAACCGCTTAAAAAAGCTTCCTAAACGCCGAAATCACACAAAAACAGCTAAAAATTGTAAATAAAATTCAAAAACTTAAAAACTTCCTTGAAAAAGCCGCCACTGATCAAAGCATTTCAGTCGCTTTGCAAAAAAATTTTTCTCGCCTACCTTTCTTGCTCTCTCTCTCTCTCAAAAATGCAGTATCAATTGCAAAATCACTCTTCTCTTTGCTCTTCAATTCGTTCAGCCGTTTGACCAAAACACTTAACTTAGTTTTGACCTGCGCATTGCCGATTACATCGTGTTTTAAATAAACTCCATAAATTATCTATAAAAACGACGCTCCAGCAATACCCGTAAAAAGAGTCGTCAATAGATAGGAGAACTATAATAGCCGCCTCACAAGATGAGGGCAGCTAATAATAAAAAACATTCAAATTCGTGCAGATTATTAGCAACGGCTAAATGACCTCAAAATAAAAACGTTCAGAAATCGTTCCAAATGCGTAAAATACGTACTATTAAAAGAAAAAGGCACAGAAATGTTTTCTAAATTTCTTTTCAGTAAATATAAATACAATATGTACCGATTAGGGTGGTTTTCGGCTCAATGACTTTTGGTTTTCCAGACAATTGTTGATGAATACTAACAATTTTGCAAATTAATAACATCGGACAAAAAACCGGTATAAACATCAAAAACCTTGTCACCTAAATGTCACTGGTTGATTTGTACGCTTAGATCTAACACGTTGTTTACATCTAGCCGTTGTCTAACTACGATATAATACAAAGTTTGATATGGAAGTTGGCTTCAATTTAAAGCCCATCATCATCTTGGATGCACGTGACCCCTTTGCAAAACTGTTCCCTGAGCACACAAGCGTCGACTACATCATCAGGGCGTTGACCACATAAGATCAATTGTGCAGGAACACTATGCAGCACTGAAACTAAGGTAGTCATTACGCTCAATCAAAGCAAATCGTTTGAGGTGCAGAAACCTCCGCGCTGCAATCATGCAAACAGTCATGTCTGACCTACCCAAGGATAGACTTACTTACCAGTTTTCTCCCTTCACCAACGGCGTTCACTACTTTGGGTCATTTGATGTTACTGTCCGCTGCACTGCCGAAAAAAGATGGGGATTGCTCTTCATTTGTTGTACCGAAAAAAGATGGGGATTGCTCTTCATTTGTTGTACAAGGGTATAAAGTGGAGGTTCAATCCACCCAGTGCACCACATCCGGGTGATATCAGGGAGATGTTGGTGCCCAGTTTTAAGTGCGTGTTATAAAATTCATTGCACGCGTCGTTCCACGGATGCGGTGCATTTTACTACCTTTTGTCTCACGGAGCCAGCTCCTAATTCGCGTCCACTAACACCCGTAAGCGCTGATCCGTGTGATCTGATTGCTATCACCTAACCAATTTTTGTCGGGACAAAATTCAACTGGTAATCTCTCTCTTGCTGGAAATATTGAGTTTGATCATCGCAAACGCTAAGCCTGTGTGCAAACGTACGCTTACGCTGTTTGCTCCCTTCGGATCAGAAAGTTCGCACCCACGCTGTACCGATAATCTAAGTGGCAGACACCTGCCGCGCATTACATTGAGACCGGCGACTTAGTTTGGGTAGTTCAAGAACCCCGTTCTAGAGGTTACTACCTGATCACTCGGATTGTAGAACTCCGTTAAGGCTCCCATAGCGTCGCACGCTCCGCTATCTTACGTAAGTCGACTAGTTCACTCGTCCGTCTGCTTGTAAAACTTGTACCATTTTTCTCGCCGTCTTCTTCTTGTCAGAGAATGTTAGCTACAGCTAAATGACGTCATAATAAATACGCACAGAAATTGTTCCAAATGCACATAAAAAGTTCTAATATAAAACGAAAGCTCAGAAAAAAGTTGGTTCAACCTAAATTTAAGTAAATTTAACCACAAGATATACCGATTCAGGTGGTTTTTCAGCTTAAAAATTTTAGGTTTTCTAGACCATTGTTGATCGAATGCAAACCGATTTTAACGTCAAAAACATCAGACGAAAAACCGGTAAAAGAGCATCAAAAATCTTACCGCCTAAGTTCGACGGAGATTGATGTAGAACAGTGTGGTAGATGAAGTTGAGAGCAAGAGCAGTCTACATACAAGGGGCAGAAGGAGTAGCTGAGAAGGAGAAATAGATTGAGGTAATGGGGGAGGGGATGTTTTGGAGTAGCAATGTTATTGATCAAACTTAAATTACAAGAGGATAATATCTGCTGAAAAATTTGAAAAAAGCTGAGTACATTAAATGTAGATTTCTAACTTTCGAAAAAGATGCCATTTGAAATGAAAGAAGTCAAAGTCACGACATGAACACATATGCAACAACTTAAAAACCTATAGAATACCAATACTCCTCGGAGATTATTTTTGGCATTCTATATGTTTTAGTTTTAATTAAAAAAAAAACACGCATCACAATAATTGATTCTACTTCGTTTGAGAGCAATTAAACACTTTTCACTTTGTCAAATTAATTTCTCTAAATTAACGTACAGGCACATTATGCTTTCCCGAAAGCAAAACTTCGTATTTGTTCTCAACTTTATCGAAAATTGCATTGCAGTTGAAATGATCTCAGTTTATATGATCATTAAGCGTTTTGCTGTGTATCTTGAAAGAGGAAAACGTTTTCGTGAAAAAGATTGGTCTTCATGGTCATCTATATGGTTGCCAAAATACCATGAACTCCGTATATGGCTTTGATATGGTTGCAAGAAAGGTTTAAGGTGGTTCACCCGGGAGCCTCTCAAAGTCAAAATTTCTCTATTGGAATTCCCGCTAATACGCAGCAAATTATCTGCATCCTCGTAAACTGTCGTCAAGCCAACCACGAATAAGTTGCAAAAAAGCGGCTTCGCACTAGACATAAATTGAACATAAATATGAACATAACAGAAATAAACTTAAAACATAACCGACTAACGTCGGGCGAATTGCTCAAAAACTACAGGCGAGCGGTTGGCTTCGGTAGTAAACAGCTGGGGCTTAGGGATGAAGGGGTTCAAGCGGGCGGGGGGCAGGGGGTAAGGCTGCGAAGGAGAGTGGGATTCAAATCGGAATGTGGAGGAGGGTGGACAATGGAAGTGTTGAAGGGGGAGGGTAATGGGGGGGGTGATTGAAGGGGGTCAAACTTTCAAGATTAAGAAACGCCCTTCACGCACCATGTCTCCTCAAAGCAGTTTTGGTGAATCGCTTTCTTTTAGAATGCAGTAAAGCTTAGGGCTCTAAGAGAACTCAATGCCCTCCGAGCGCTACCTGTTTTTCCCGTTTTTGAGGACGAAAGTCAATGGGTCAGACGACAAATCGGTCGAGCGAAAAATCGCATTGAAAAAAGACCACAGGACTAATATAATTGCTACAAACTTGGTTTGAGAGCAATTTAAAAATATACTTATATGTGATCTTGGTCAACTCGCTTGCAAATTTTGAAAGCAAAAACTTAAAGCATTCATTCTTGTTTTAAACTACAGTGTCAGAAAATGCACAAGTTGTCCTGTCAATCCCTTCTTTTAATTAAAAATTTCCAACATTAACAGCCATTATGGCGCAGTGGGCTGCGAGTAAGTCTCATAGTCCTGAGCTTATGAGTGAGAGGGTTAATGATCATATGATCACTTCTTTATCACCGCTAGTACCAATAACATTTGACAACCAACGGCCAAAGTCCAGAATTAGTCTTCTATTTTTAATTGTCAAAGAAATAGACCAAAAAAAATCGAGAACAAAGAAAAACAAAAAAAAAGTTTGTAGCAATTGCAGGGTGAACATCTTCAACAAGACGTCGCAATTTCCCACTTATATTCTTCAAGATTACGTAGCTCCTTAAAGTGTCGTCAACGCCTATGAAAGTCTTTGAGGCTAAGAAAAGCTCCAGAAAAGACTAACAAAATAGCGTCGCCGTAAGGGAGATCAGACAGCTCAATGGTCCAGTCTCTGGAAAACAGTATATGGATCACAGTCCCAATTCAACTCGTAAATTGAAAAACAATTCAAATAATTGTCAATTGGCTGCATATTTTGGATATAGAAAATGAGCTCTGAATTAAACTACTTAGATAAGGTCCAATTATGTACAGCACAAAAAAACATCTGAACTGTCTCTTGGGAGATTGCGTATTGAAGCGTATTTTTTAAATTGCAGTCTGAAAAAAGCCCCTGGAGGCCCAATAACTAATATCACCAACAAAAATAATGAAGGCAAATTACCTTTAACAGATCATGCATGATTCGACAATTGAATGATTTGCTACCTACCAGCGACCATGGCGCAGTCGGCAGCGCGAAAGTCTCATAATCTTAAGGTCGTGAGTTCGAGCCTCACTGGTCGCATGCTTGCGTTTTTAACGTCGGTAGTTTAGCTACGGTCATTGCGTTTAAAGTATTAAGATTCGGTATTGCATCAATTTTTAATCAATTGTCAAAATGAATTCTCATAATGTTTGAGAAGTAGTTCTTTGTGGGTGCTAATCATACTAGCAGGAAAGCTAACACCCTACGTTTAAGATAAACCTTCGAAAGGCCGTTGATTTCATCAAGTACAAAATAAAGGAAAACCAATATGATGCCTCTTGCAACTTTTAAAAAGATTCCGATTTATTTTACAATTACGACCTCAGCGCCTTCAACTAAAACGTCTCACTTGCTTGATTAGGTTTGTTAATACTACAAACATTAACAACTTTTAAAACAATCTTTTAAAAAAATCTTTTGAAAAATCGATAATCAATATTAGATTAAATGACTCTAAACTCATGTACGCTCAAAATAATTGAGTGAACACGAGTCAACTTCGATAGGGTAGTTCTATCAATGGCATTGAAAAGGAACTTCGCAGCGTTGGTCTTTAGAATGGTACAAGAAGAGAATGGTACAAAAAAAATTATAGTAGATTGATAATATCACAAATTGAACCAATCGACATTTACGATCAACCTCAGTTTTGTAGTGTAAACAATTTACATATCCAACAACCGAGCTAAAAAATAATCGCATACGGATTAATGCAAATGCGTATAAAACACAAAAAGCGGCGGAAAAATTTCTGCAGAGAAAACTTTACAATTAGGGCAGTTTTTTGCACCCCGTCAACAAGCTTGACTCTTCTCGGGCAATTAAATGAGGTTTACATATTTTTCTGAAAACCAAGAAAATTTACGATCATCAATAGTCATAACTTCAACTAAAGAGCATTGTTACGAAGCTTCAATATGACAAATTGTGGACAAGTGTTATTTACGTTCAAAAATAAATTTGTAAGCACGTGTCCGTTCACATTAATTGTGCAAACTGAAAGCTCACAAAAACGATTACCAAAAATTGTCAAAATATGTCTTTTCTTATATTTACTAAATTGAAAAACATTTAGCTTGAACGGTGACATAAACCAAAGAAAGTTGGCTTTTCTGTAGTTACATGTATCCAATATGCAACACAGGTGAATGAGTTGAAGTAAGAGTTATGAAGTTTTAGATCCGACTACTTAAACATAAGATATTATTCTGGAGAAGTTAGAGGGAAGAAATTTGCTGCACGCAGAACACTTTTAAAAACTATTTTACAACGTTGTTTCTGTAACCTCTTGCCTGTTAAGATTACGAGAATTTCGTATATCAGTTGGAGCCTTTGCTGTCACAGCCGTATACGATAATACTTCTCTTTAATACTTTTATGCTCCGGATTATACGACAGACAATTATTCTGTAACCTTTCCACAAAAATTTGTAACCTTACCACGAAAACGTCTTACTTTTGCGATAATACGAAGAACAAATAAACAAACATCACAGTAACTAAAGTCGGAAGATACAATTTTTCGTAAAATCTAAAATTACATTATCATAGCTGCAAAATATCTCAAATTCAAGTCTAACTACTATTGGGAAACATTTGAAAAAAATCTGTAATCGTTATCATAAAATGCTCATCCTGCTAAAGTGAAAAACTGCTGAGGACTTTCTGGTCATTGACGTTTTGAAATTCGCTTTTTTAGATCAGCTTTTTTGGGCAGCCTTATCGCTCAGAAACCTAGCTGTATCCGACTCCATGCCGTGCACCTTCATCAAATGGGCTTTCAGATTATCCTTCCGACCAAACTGTTTTCCACACATTTCACACGTTATTTCGTTTTTCTTGTGAACTGTTTCGAAATGACGTCTTGCTGTTGCCATTATATCGAAAAACTTGGAACATAACGGGCAGATAAGTCGGCCATCGGGCATTTTACCGAATTCTGGATTAATTGATCCAACAGAGAGGCAATTCTGAACACTGTTAGTTTTGGGGGATGATTCAAGCTTCGTGACCTATGGAAATGAGACAAGTGTAACTTCCAGACTTTATCAGTCCTTTGAACATATGAAGGAACAGCTTACAAAAGCCAGAGAAAAAATTGCAGAAATGTTTTCAGAGATGCATTTGTTCATACTCAAGAATGGAAACCTAACCGACTAACGTCGGGCGAATTATTTACAAAAGACTGGCGAGCGATTGGCTCAATCACTAGCTCGCCGCGGCTTAGGCAGGCTAGCATAAGCTTAATGAGGGGAGCGGAGAGGGAGAGGGGGTTCGAGCGTGCCTGGTTTTGGATGGAATAAGGTGGCGGAGTGTGGAAGAGGTGGGGTTGCATGCGTTCGCGCGCGCGTGTGTGTGTGTGTGTGGGGGGGGGGTGAAGGGTCAAATTCCAAAGAACCACCCATTACACCATAAACTCGTGTCTCGTTCCCAGTTCCCGTTAATCAGACATTAAGAGACTTGTCAGGCGTAAGAATCTAAGAGAACTCTTCAGCTACTTGATTCCTTAGGGGTGTTACATGTTTATCCTGTTTTTGAAGACAAAAATAAAAACAGTTAGAAAGAAACTTATCAGACAAAAATTTAGTAGTATGCAAAATGGCATAAAAAGAGCAGGACTAATGTAATAACTACAAATATAATTATTATAAAAAACTAAAAGCAGCACAGTATACAAGAAAGGAAATTGGAATAAAATTGTTCCTTTTTCATATACAAGAATCACAACATAGCTGGCAGATTGCCAGAAAATAGCCGCAATAGATTGTAGATCTGCAGTCTCAAAAACAAACAGTAAAAAAGACAGACCAAAAAATTCGTCCTTTCATTGAAGGCTGATCTGTTATATTTTGATTAAAAATCTGTACCAGTTTTTGCTGCCTCTATTAGCTGCTCTCTAATAACCTTCCTTTAGAGTGACACAAACCCATTTGACCTTATCTCATTGAATTAAAGTAAATAAAAGTCAATTTCAAAGTGAGGAAGTCATTTTTTATGAGTGAGGTACGTCAAGTGTGACCAAAAATTTAATCACGTCACGCACGCACTTCAGTTGAAACTGCATGAACGAATGAACAAAAAGCAGATTTGAAGTGGTTGTGACGTCATATGATCGTAACAAAAATGGCGACGACGAAATAAAAAAGCATAGCAGGACAGGTCCTGAAATACAATTCAAAGAAATGAATGAAAAACTTAGAAATACTTTACCTGACAAGCATTTCAATTGAACAATGCCAGCCACAACACAAACAAAATCATCTCAAAAAAATGAAACAAACAATCAAATAAACTAACTAAACATATAATCATTGATAAAGCTTTGAAGCTTTTACCCCAGAGGCAAAATTTTATCAGTTTAAATATACCTATTTCATAAACATGTTCAAAACCAATTTTCGTTTCGGAAATTGATGCAGTATTATATCAGCAAGGCCTGAAAAAAAATCATTGGCCCTTGAAGATCGATTAACTCGAAAATGCCCCATAAATTATTCTAAAAAAATGAACTCATTGCAAATTTTAATGAAATGTTGCAGAAAATTGAGTTATTAAAATCACAAGAACAACTTCTGTATCTCTAGAGGCTATCCAGTAACGCAATTCCAAGCATTAAAAAATTAATTGGTTCAAAGATCGATAGGCAATAATTTTTATAAAAAACTTCAAATTTCAAAAAACAAAAATTCATTCTTTTAGAAAGTTGAAAACCATTCAATTGACCCCAGCAACTATTTATTAACACACTATCAAACCCTGTATGAGGTTAACTGGCTACTTAGGCAAGAAAAATTGAATAAAAGACAAATGTAAAAAAACTTTAAAAAACTGCAAATTTTAGCAGAAATATTTTAAAATTCGAAAATTTAAACTGTTGAAAACCAAATGAATGAAACTAACAACCATGCAGTAACTTTTTTCAGACCGCGAAATAGGTTTCCTGGCACTTCACAGTGGCCAAATGTCAAAAATTGACAAAAAACTTAAGGAAACCTTAAAAAAATGATAAAATTCGAGACATTAAAAAGTTGAAAAGCAATCCATTGTTACCATCCAATGTTAATAGAAACCATTGTTACTATTTTGTAGTTTTTTCGGCCCCTGAAGCCGGAAAAACTAAAAAAAATTGACAAAAATTTTCAAAAACCTTGAAAAAAATTGCAAAAATTGGTATCATTTTGCGTGTTTGTGTTTGTAGTACCAAAAGATATAGCTCATAAAATGGTCAAAACGAGTAATTTTGTCTCGCAAAAGGCCTTCATCAACTTTTAAAAAAATCAACCTAAGACGTATCAAACAAAAACTAAAAAAAATTACAAAAAACATGAAAAATTGCACCATTTTCAGCCCAAAAACTCCTATAAATGACCTTTAACCTTAAATTGAGGCCAACCCAGCAGCTGCACCACTCTAAGCACTTGAAGGACTACTAAAGTCTACTTTGGGCCTCTAATGAAACTTAATGCCCGCTGGGCTTTACCTGTTTACCCCGTTTTGAAAGATCAAAGTCACTGAAAAATGTGTGAAAACATCTTAAAAAACACACAGCGCCCCCAAAAAACCGAGAGAAGGCCAATAAGAGCCCCAGCTATCGCTGTGCAGCTATTAAAAAAGAGGTATTAATTTGATTGGGATTTTTGTATTGCAGTTCATTTTTAATTTTCTTTTTTGGTATTGGGTCCCAGCGTTACAGATTGATAGCTAGGCAACTTCTCTTTACCCGCCGACTGAACAAATCGCCTTGGGAATAAACTAGCCTAGAGAAGTGCTCATGATTTTTTTGGAATTTATGAAAAATTATGATTAGTAGGTGTTATTAAATTATGATTTAATAATTTATGATAAGTAGGTAAAGCGAAACACGTTTTGTATGATGTATTTCAAAAATAGGAGCAAAAATTAACCATCGAAACCGAATGGCAGTTATTAACGACCCAATTCGACCGAACTAACTTCACATTGGACGGCTAGGTTAGCATGAATATGCACTGGCAAACTGACCCTTGTGACAAAAAATGGTCCGAATTTTTCTCCAAGAAATGTGCAATCATCAGTCGCCCAATTCTTGCTTTTAGTCAAATAGCCTCCTTTTCCGTCAATCTCGGAACACTTTTCAAGTAGCAGATGCTGCCATACTTCAATGGACTTCAATTTTCTATTCGAATCAATTTAAAGCAAAAAAACTAATTGACTGTACAATTGAAATCACTTACTGAAAGTGGCACAGATAAATTGCATCTATCCTCAATTTCGGAAGCACTCAAATACTCAGGGAACCGCAAAATATTTTCATTGATTAATAAACCATTACATACAAAAAGGATTTTGGAAGCAAATTAGTAACACCTTTTACAAAAAAGGTTTTCCTAATTGTTTGCACTTCTTTAACTGGTTACGTTTGGCCTGCACGAACTCAACTTTCTCTGCTTGATAATCAAGTAGCTTCCTATTTGAGCCTCACGAGCTTCTTCATAGTTTTCTATCTAAAGGTTAATTTATATTTAAGCACCTAAGCACACGTTATCGTCCGTATAATTTTTTAGAAACGAAAAATGCTCATAAATTGCACATACAACGTGTCAAATGGTCAAGCAATTTAAAAAATTTCCAAAAGTTTAAGCCTCAATTTTTCGAAGAAAAACGAAAAAATGAAAAAATTCAACAATTTATTGAATCAGATTTTCAAGAGCTTTTTAATGTCACAACTTTTGTACCTCTCGATAACAAATATCAATTAAGGTTCGGAACAATTAAGGTTTGAAACAATAAAGAAAAAAATGAGAAAAAAAATGAAATTTGATTGCGTAAATTCGATTAACAAAACATTCTATGAATCGAAAAATAGCTCAAAAGCGGACTAATAAGGTTGAGAAGTGAAACAAACAGGTAAATGCTTGCATTAGTAGTGAAAAACCCATTTTGATTTCTCAGTCTTACCTATCTCCAAAAAATTTAGGAGCTCGTTCACATAAAATCTTATTCCATTTCAACAGTGAATGACGCGCAAGTGGTAAAACTTTACTCACTAAGTGCAGGAGTAACTATTCGACAGTTTATTATTTTCAGATATGACAAGTGAGGAAATATTACACAATTGCCCAAAACTTAATATTAAAAAAGCATTGCAAATGATATCACGACAGCAAAGTCAAATAATGACTTGAAGCCAACCGTCAGAATCGGTGTTTCAGCTCCTGAAAAAAATGGTTCGGAAAAACACAAGACAATTAATATACTCCAATAAAATGAGAAGATACTCACAACAATCTATTAACAGAAAAATAAAAAAAACTAATTCGCTCCTATTTGCAAAAATGAGTGATTTTAACAAAAATTCTTGTACGTGAACAAAAACTGAGAAAAAATCTCTTCAGCAGCATCTGCTGAAACTTATTCAACCCAATTGATCAATTGAACTATTCACAGTACAGAAATTTTTGGAGCAAACGAACAAACAGAGACGAACAATGTTATCAGGGAAAAAAAGTTTTCCTCTGCAGTATTATTAGCAACTACAATGAGAACAGTATTTACCATTTTGAAGCTAAAAATAACGACTACTTAATTTGATTTCGTACAATATTCTCCAACAATATTTCAATTAAAATCAATGTCATGCTGTTCAAGCTTATGTGTTATCTTCATACAGAATTCAATATAGTTAGCAAAACTTTAAATTTTGGGATTTTTATTATTTAACACATATCAGCTGGAATGGATCTTAGCGGGGATACCTCAACCGAACCACCTCTCAGTCGGATGGTTGATTTAGTTCAGGACGAACAAACCCAAAAGGGTCTGCAAAATAGATCGACTGGTTGAAAAAAAAACGCAACGTTTGACTCATGAGATGAACTAAAATTGTTCATATTAAAAAAAATTTAATTAAGGGATGAACCGTAAATGTGAGATGGACCTGAAAATTTATCACATAAAGTCTACCAAAACAGAGTCACCTTATAACACCAAGCCTGCTTCAATTGTGAAATGTACATTTCTGGCATAAAGACGCTGCTAATAAAATCTGAAAAAAGCTTCTTAGAAACCCATTGGAAAAAACAACTTTCCCAGAAACCCATTGGATGGTAATTATGTGTACGTGAGCGAGAGGTTAAGAACTGTTGAAGATATGTTAATATTATACAACGGAGACAAAATTTATGTCACTACCAACTGGAAAAGTGCAGTATCAGTACTAAGCAATGATCCTACAAATCAAACCATTACATAAAGCAAAATGCAGTAAATAGTATCGATGTCCATGGTCTTATTGCTCCAGTTGTCAAATGTGCAGCTCAGTGCTAAAGAGTGCTAACCCCCATAAGCGCAGATTTGCCTCTCTACATAGGGAAGAAGAGAAAATAAAAAATATTCTTTATCCGGACGAAACAAAACGTTTCACTGGAACCAAAATTGGTTTCAACTGAAAACTTTGAACAACTAGAAAATTAATGGGCATTTCAAGTGAAACAACGCATTTTCTGTTATTCTGCATAACAGTATTAAAATATAACCAACTTACGTCGGGCAAATTGCTCACAACCGACCAGCGAGCGGTTGACTTCGTCAGTACCTGAACACAGTTTAGTGAGGCTAGCTTCAGCTTCATTCGACTCTGCAGCTTTTAGTTGTCTAGCCTTGTTAGTAAATAAATCGAATAAAAAACTGATATTTTAACAATTTGCAGAATTTAAGATAAAAGCTTCCAGATTTCGCAGTGAAAATGTTCAAAAAATTTTTTGTCTCTGGAGTTATGTCAATTAACCCATCTGCAAGACTTGGCCAGTAATGATCGTTAAACTCAAAAAAGGACAAAAAAATTCAAAAATTTTGAAAGCAATAGCAAATTGTAACAAAATCTTGCAAAAATTCAAGATATTAAAATCTTCAAAACAATTTTATTGTCTTAGGAGAAAATGCAGTATTCCCATTTCAAGCTTTAAATAGTTTCACTGGCTCATAAAGATCCATAAACTTGGAACAAAAGAATTTTCCAAAAATCTGAAAAAAAATTTAACAAAAAATTGCTAAAGCCGGAGTCATTAAAATATTGATAAGCATTACATTAACTCTATAAACTATGTGACAGCTTATCATCAAACCTTGGAGGAGGTCCATAGGACCCTGGTGACGGAAAAAATGATAAAATGTTTAAAAAGATTTAAAAAACTTGAAAAAATTGCAAAGACTTTTAAAAATTGCTGAAAAATCTTGGAGAACATTCCATTACATCTAGAAACTATGCAGTAGCCTCTAATCCAAGCCTAGAGGACGCTATGTGGCTCCTGATGCTAGGTAAACCTAAAAACCGACAAACATTTTCAAAAAAACTTGAAAAAAATGCAAGTTTTATCGCTAAAATTTGTCATATTAAAAAAATGAAAGCTACTCCATGGCAAAGAAAATTTTTTCAGTAACTTTTTCTCAAAACACTTAGGATGTTTTCTGGCCCCTGGTCCTTGAAAGACCTGAATAAAGAAAAATAAATGTAAAAAAATTTGAAAAAATTGGACGTTTTGTCAAAAAATGCTAAAATTCGCGTTGTTAAAATGTTGAAACCATTCCACTACCACTAGAAACTATGCAGTAACCTATTATAAAACCTTAGTGGAGGTTTCTTGACACCGAAGGCTGAAAGAACTCAAAAAATGACAAAAATTTTCAAAAAGATTGAAAAAATTGTAAAAATTAGTATAAAATTGCGTGTTTTTAGCGATCGGATGGGGGGTGGGGGCAATAGTGGCCGTGGATGAACAGTGGGGGTTGTCTTCAATCTCTCTTCCGCCCTTAACACCATAAGTATAAGTCTTCAAAACAGATTGAGCTAAAACAGCTGAAAGGCTCTAAGAGCACTTAATGCCCGCTGGGCGCCAGCTGTTTATCTCGTTTTAACAGAGAGGTGAAATTGCTTAACTAATTAATCAATATCTGTAATTTAATTACTGGAAACAATCAGCAATTTCTAGTCTAAACATTCAAAACATAAGCCAAAACCGTCGCATTAAAATATCTCATCCCAATTTTGACCCAATATCCCAATATGTCAATTTTGACCCAATTTCGCAATATGTCATCATCCCAATATGTCAACCTCTAAGAACCTCCTTTCACACCATAAGTAGACGTCTCCAAAACAGTTTCTGTGAATTGCATACTTGGGGACTAGTGAGCTGAACCGCTCTTGCCCGCTGGGCGCTACCTGTTTATCCCGTTTTTGAGGACGAAAAGTTAAATGGTCAGACGAAAAATCGGTCAAGCAAAAAATCGCATAAAAAAGACAGACAGGACTAATATAATTGCTAAAAACTTTGTTTGAGAGCAATTAACAATATTCGCATTAAAACCTCA
Source organism: Convolutriloba macropyga (assembly GCF_964194025.1). Classification (NCBI taxonomy): domain Eukaryota; kingdom Metazoa; phylum Xenacoelomorpha; order Acoela; family Convolutidae; genus Convolutriloba; species Convolutriloba macropyga. The sequence goes on along the minus strand of NC_134471.1, from coordinate 55,121,835 downwards.
AACATAGCCATCCTATTTTTACTAAATTAAAATTTTCTGTTATAACCAATCATGCCTATTTTCATTATCGATAATTTCATTTCTGTGAAATCGATCAAAAGATTTTTGTTTGCTATTGGCAGAGAAAAAGAGTTGTTCATGAATAAAAGCTATGTTTTATTTAGGGAAAAAATGTCAAACAGGAGAATTAACAATTGGATTGTCCATTTTTTCACATTCCCCAATAGTATAATTCATGTCAATAATTTAGTTTAGTTTCCTTTTTTTAGAAACTTCATTAAAAATCTGTTAACCAGCAATCTTTTCAATTTTTTTCGTTTTGCTGTTGTTGCTTTGAAAAATAACTGGTTTTAAAGTAGAAAAATGACGTTGAACGCTGATAGCAGATAAATAAAAAAAGAAAACAATTAACTGGAATTGATTGTCCACTGAAAATAGAAAGTGACACCAAATATTCGGACAAAAAACAAGCAAAAGGTCTTCAAGCGAATCTTTTCTGTCGCAAAAGGTCTTCTCAATGGAAGCATACATTATTGTGCTATGCGCCCATAAAGAAACGCTAAAAACTTCATTTTTGCTACCTCTGAGAGAAAGTCTAACCAAGGAATATTTTGCAGAAGATTTTTGCGACATATATTTGGGGAAATGGGAAATGAGGTGAAAGGGGTAGGAATTCTCTTGGCCTGTTTGACAGGAATTCAACTGCAAATAGAGTGTCAAAAATGATCGAAACAAGTTTCATCAAAAAGGGCTCAATAGTGGCTGTTTTTTACAACTCAATAAAATTAGAAAAATCTAAGATTTTATCCAGAAAAGAATCGATTGATTTTTATTGGAAAAACAAAGAAAATACTTTGAAGATCTTAAACGTAGCAACAAACTCGAAACATCACGTGGAGCTCAATTATCAACTTATTTCCCTAAACTTCATACTTTTGAACAACATAAAATGCCATACTATAGAAGCTAAAACACAAGCATTAAAAGACATAGTATTTTATTTCAACCTTCAACCAATTTGAAGTTGTCAAGGTGTCAAAAACAGCAATCAGTGATCATAATGGCCTAATTGACAATTATCAATTTTTTCAAGTGCGCAAGAGAATAAAGGCGAGAAAGACTGTCACAGCAGTGATTCATTGTAGAAATATTTGACTTGACTTGAATTCGGATGAGTCCAAAAAAGTATTTGATTACGTGCCAATTGAATAGGCGTTTTAAGCGCATCATAAAGGTATCACAGAGGCTCTTTATCAATTTCTACCTCAGCACAGCAAAAAGTGATTAGACAAAGAAAACTTGGTTAGCAAATGGAGTAAAAAAAAAGCAGCGCAACAAATCTAGAGGCTTAAGCTTTGTAACCGTTACATTGAATTAATTTTTTAAAAAAGCCAAACTGAAAACCGCCGAATATATGTAACCGTAACCTTTGATAAGGACGCGGGTCCTTGGAAAACTTTTTGAAAAGATAAGATACGGAAGGCTTTTTACCTCACTTTCTAAAACATAAGACCTTGCATTCAAAACAGATGAGCTTCCTCAGAGAAAGCTCCATAGTAGACGCAATAGTTCAAATTCTGGAGATTCATTTGGATAATCGCAACAAACGTCAAGGCAGAAAGCACACTATTAGATCTATCAAAACCTCTTGATACTGTTGATCATCATATGTTATTATTGAAGTTCGAAAATGGAGTTAAAAAGCAATCATTTACAACAAAAATTTTTACAGGTACAAAATGTAGTAAGTTTAAATTGAAAATGAACGACCAACCGAAAAATATACAATCTGTGATACCACAGGGTTCTTTCAGATCTACTGCAGTTGATAAACTAAATCAACGATCTACCGAATATGCAAACAAAAAATTAAGTGTTGCTATTTGACGACGATACTAGCGTATTTAAGAAACGTAAAAAAATTGAACTGTAATCAAATGTGTGTAAAATATCAAAATTAATGGAGAAAAAAAGAAAGGAAAAACAAAAAAGGTTAAATTACAAGGGAGACAACTGTGATGACGTTTTCTCTGATAGTCAAGTTTTTTGAGAGACCCAAATTTGCAAAGCATTTAGGTGTCTGGCTATTATGAAAAAAGTTTTGAAAAAAATGTATCTCCTGTTGAAAAAATGAAATAGATTAATTATTGCTTTTGTCAAACAATCTCTCATCTCACTTCAAAACTACTATCCTGAATTCATAAGAGTACATGTAACAACTATATCAAGTTTGTGTATTGGTTTACATACGACGTAGCAAATAAAATAATAATTCAGCCATTAAACAACAAAATCTTCTCTTGAGAACTATCTTTCGTAAAAGGATATGTGAAACAGTTAAAAGCATGAAGTCAAAACGCAATAGCATGCGCTTTTAAATTAGTCTTTTACGAACTATCAAAATTCTTCGCACAAGTGCTTAGACACAATCATCAAACTAAAACCGGAAAAAATTATTTACACAACAAATTCCAAAAGTGTCGCAAGTGAACGAAGAGTGAAGGAACTGGTATCCACGTGTAAATTCACGAAAAACAAGACACAGAATCACTAAGATTCCGAATACTGCACAATACATTTGTAAACTAACTGATATAATTGAAAATTTGCTAGAGTGATACAACAGAATCGCAAGTAAATATCATTTCGCATAATTTAGGAGACAATTGCATCAGACTCTAATGTTCTTTTTCAAAATTGTTTTAAAATTATCAATTTTTTCAAGTGCGCAAGAGAATAAAGGCGAAAGACTGTCACAGCAGTGATTTGTTTCAGAAATATTTGAATTGACTGGAATCCGGATGAGTTCAAAAAAGTATTTGAATACGTGCCAATTGAGTAGGCCTTTTAATCATATCAAAAAGGTATCATAGTGGCTCTTTATCAATTTCTAACTCAGCAAATAGTGATTAGAAAAAGAAAACTTGGTTAGCAAATGGAGTAAAAAAGCAGCGCAACAAACTAGAGGCTTAAGCTTTGTAACCGTTACATTGAATTAATTTAAAAAAAGCCAAATTGAAAATTGAATATGTAACCGTAACCTTTGATAAAGACGCGGGTCCTTGGAAGACTTTTTGAAAAGATAATATACGGAAGGCTTTTTACCTCACTTTCTAAAACATAAGACCTTGCATTCAAAACAGATGAGCTTCCTCAGAGAAAGGTCCACAGTAGACGCAATAGTTCAAATTCTGGAGATTCAATTGGATAATCGCAACAAACGTCAAGGCAGAAAGCACATTATTAGATCTATCAAAAGCTCTTGATACTGTTGATCATCATATGTTATTATTGAAGTTCGAAAATAGAGTTAAAAAGCAATCATTTACAACAAATTTTTACAGGGACGAAATGTAGTAAGTTTAAATTGAAAATGAATGATCAACCGAAAATATGCAATCTGTGACACCACAGGGTTCTTTCAGATCTACTGCAGTTGATAAACTAAATCAACGATCTACCGAATATGCTAACAAAAATTAATTTTTGCTATTTGCCGATGATATTAACGTATTTGAAAAACTAAAAAAACTGAACTGTAATGAAATTTGTGTAAAACATCAAAATTAATGGAGAAAAGAAAAAAACAAAAAAATGTTTGTTAAATTACAAGGAAGACAACGGTCATGACGTTTTCTGTGATAGTCAAGTTTTTTGAGAGCCCCAAATTTGCAAAGTATTTAGGTGTCTGGCTATTATGAAAAAAGTTTTGAAAAAAATGTGTCTCCTGTTGAAAAAATGAAATAGATTCATTATTGCTTTTGTCAAACAATCTCTCATCTCACTTCAAAACTACTATCCAGAATTCATAAGAGTACATGTAACAACTATATCAAGTTTGTGTATTGGTTTACATACGAAGTAGAAAATAAAACAATAATTCAGCCATTAGACAGCAAAATCTACTCTTGAGAACTATCTTTCGTAAAAGGATATGTGAATCAGTTAAAAGCATGAAGTGATAATAATAATAATAAATTGTTCATTTTCTGTTATCGAGCAACACAAAAGAAGTTTATTTTACTGTGCACAAAATATATGTACAATGAAGTTCAACAGAAAAAGAGCACACCATTAGATCATCAGTTGATCCGTTTTCAGGTGCCTCACAATATAGGAATATCAAAGAACTGTTGATTAAGAACCGAAAGAAAATTACTATAGTAATTGAACTAAATCATGGTTGGTTAAAACAAAAAAAAACAAAAAATTTTAAAAAAATATAAATAAACCGATAATTGAGTGCAGGGGGCTACAATTAGACGTACTCAAAAAAAATAACTTGAGAAGTCTTGGTTGTCAATTATGTAATTTCTTAAAAACATATGGCAAAAGTGTTTTATTTTTTGATTTGTCATTTTTAAAACCGTATTTACAAAGGAAGGTTCCAGAAAAACCAACAAATTCAACATTTTTCGGACCTTAAACCTCAATCGGTTTGTCACATTTTTTCGATCACCGCAATCAAGACACATTGTTGTTTTTCTTCTTTTTTACTCTGTTTAATTCGTTATCATTCAAGTAAGATTTGACGTGACTAACAACACATTCGTCTCTTAGCATTTTTATTAACAGTTTAAGTACTTCGTACAAGTGTAGTTCTTTTGCTAAAAACAGGTTAAATTTTCTCCTTAGATCACTCACTGAGTTGAACTTTCTTTTATTGAAAATTATCCTTATGAGTTTTTTTAATTTTGAGTCTATCAATGAAATATCTGACAAAACAGAATTTCTATAAATCAGTATACCATATTGCACTACCGGCTGAGCATAACTTTCAAAAACCTGAATCATTTGACTTTTACTAAGAAACTTTCTCAGTCTATAGAACAGTCCAATGAACTTTATTAATTTTTGGTTAACCACATCAATATGATTTTTGAAAGACAATTTATTATGTATTGTTATTCCAAGATAACGTATTGAGTCAACGTTTTCAATTCTCTCTTTATCGATGTTAATCTGTTCTTTTTTGGAGTAAGTTTTACTTTTCCCAAAAAACATTGATTTTGTTTTTTCAGTATTGATTGTCAATTTATTATTAGTTACCCACTGATTACATTTTTGTAATTGAGTTTTGTGTTTCATCGCAACCTCTTCGGCGGTGGCTGAAGTTTCAATAACTGTGTCATCTTTAAAAAGTATGATATTAGATTCAAGATTAGTTAAATTGTCAACATCTTGCGTATTGCTCAAATCATTCACGTATATTATGAAAAGCAGAGGACCGAGAACCGATCCCTGGGGAACTCCAATATCAACAAAAGCAGTACTTCAAACAACTTCTGCAATTTGAACAAACTGAGAGCGGTTAGTTAGGTATGATTTAAGTATATTGAAAACATGACCTCTCAAACCAATATTACAACATTTGTCTAATAGTATTGTATGGTCTACCGTATCAAAAGCTTTTTGAGATCCAGGAATGTGCAAACAGACATAACGGATTTCTCAGATAATTTTTGTCGCAAGAGTTCAATCAGAAACAAAACAGCGTCAACTGTACTTCTTTTGGCCCTGAAACCAAACTGGGAGCTTGAGAGCAGATTAAATTTCACTAAAAAAGAGATAATTCTTCAATGAAGCAATTTCTCGAAGATCTTTGCTATCGTTGGTAATAAGGAAATAGGCCCAAAATTTGATGGTATACTCTTATCTCCAGATTTGTGAAGTGGGAAAACTTTTGCAATTTTAAGACAATCAGGGAACACGCCAAGATTGAAACATTCATTGAACCATTTTGAGAGAAAAGGACTCAGGACATTAGAAAATTTCATGATGCAGTAGTAATTGAGGTGATAACAGTCCTCACTGTACTTATTCGGAGCATTATTAATGATATCAAAAACTTCCTTGTCTGTAATATCGGCAAGAAACATAGATTGTTCTGCTTTATCGGCTGTTTTATGTAAAAAAATCATTTAAATGGTTGACTTCATCTTGAGATGGTATTTTCCCACGATTTTCAATTTTTTTGCCTGTTATGTCACCATAAACTTTAAAAAAGTTTCGGTTTGTGTTTGCTGCACCTTTTTCAATTTGATTTTGATAAAAAGTCTTCATTTTGTTTTTTATCAAAGTTTTTACCTTCCTGCACTGTTGTTTGTATTCGTTATTGGCCGATATTGATTGAGCTTTGAGTGCATTCTTCCACAACCTTTTTTTCTTTGCGGCAGCGTTTTTGACTTCGTTGTCAATCCAGATCTTTTGCACATGTTTTCGTGTTGTCTTAGGTAAATAGTGATCTAATGCTTCTTGCACAGTTCTTTGTGAACATTTGAATTTATCATTAATTTCTTTTTCGGTAGAATCAATTTGTTTTAATCGCTGCCACAGAACGAAACTAATTTTTTCCTGAAGAAGAGGATTTTCAAGTTTTGCCCAATTTCTCGATTGAAAAAAATTGTTTTCTGTTTCTAAGTTGGTTTTATTCTTCCATTTAAGTAAAAGTGAATAGTGATCAGTTATTTTTGTTCTTTGGCTGGTAACCTCTGATTCAAAATTTGTAAAGAACAGGTCAATATAAGAACTTGAATTTTTTGTTTCGCGTGTAATGAGGTTCTCACTTACCAATTTTAGGTCAAATGTTTGGGTCAATTCCCTAAATATGATTGTTTGTTCCCTTTAGATAGAAAATTTACATTAAAGTCACCGCACAGCACATGCAGGCTTTGCGGATCGCTAATATGTTGTTCCAAGTAGGTACTAAGAACGTCAAAAGTAGCAATCGTGGTGGCATTAGGTGGTATATAAACACAAGTCATTGATAACTTTTTTGTTCCAATACTGAAGTAAACACTAACCGCTTGTATATTATTCAGGTTTAGAGACCCGCGTATTTTAACATTAAATTTATTTTGTACAAAAATTGCAACACCTCCACCTCTTTTTTCCCTATTGCTTGTAACCAGTTCATCATAACCATCTATGTGAAAAATATTTGATGAGAACTTATCTTTAAGCCATGTCTCTGTTAGGCAGATTGCTATAGGTTTTTCTTTCAGAGACGCAATTTCCAAAGTGAGTTCGTCAAAGTTTTTTGTTAGTGAACGTATGTTCTGTAGCATGATAACCTGCTTGGTTTCGCCCAGTAACATTTTGTCTATGACGACCATGAGAGAATAGTTCAACTAAACAATCTGAGCAATCAACTTTGACTAATGAAATCATGAAGTCAAAACGAATAGCAAGCACAACAAATTCCAAAAGTCTGTTGCAAGTGAACGAAGAGTGAAGGAACTGGTATCCACGTGTAAATTTGCGAATGATTTGAAAGAAATAAGGCAAGGGATATTATCTCAATCTGCATAACATTATTACATATAGTTCATTATCCAAATTGCACAGAAAAGTACAGAAGTAATTGTTCAACCTAATTTTAAACAGAAAAACACGAAGTGTATCGAATCAGACGAAGTTATGCTGAAAATGTCACGGTTTTTTTTATATTTAATTTGAATAAATTCGAGACTGGCCTAGCTGGGCAATAAAGTACCTTTCTGTCTCGATTCAGAAAAGCTGCCAGAAAGCTATTATAAATACTCACTTTCGCTTGCTGAGTACTTTGCCTGCCTGGTGTGTTGAAAGGGGCACTATTTCTCTTCACAGGTGACGGTTGATTTAATTTTCTCTGGAAGGGCTTGAAATTGGTCAATTCTCTATCTACAGTTGAATTGAATTTCAAAGACCCCAACGAAGTGTTGAAAGGATCTTCTCCAAACACGAAAAGCTCAGTCGGACTGCAGTTTGCAGTTATACGGTTCCTCAACTTTAAATCACGGATAGAAACAGTGACGCAAATCGATTCCATCTTACAACTGAAAGCAGGAATAAAGGAGTGAATAGAACGAATTCGACAATTCTCGCTTCCTTGAAATCACTGGATGTTCGCGGCACAAAAGGCAAGGGTCAAATATGCATTTATTTTTAAACGCTTCGATTCCCCATAGAAGTTGAAATTAGAGACAGGTGAATAAACCTAGCTCTCTTCTAACTACAATTCCGTCTAGCGCATAAAGTTACTTAAATTGTGAAACGCAACAAAAATGCCATCAATTCATGCCATCAAGCTACTACAGTTATCCGAAAAATTGCAAATGTTTTTAAGAAAACATGAAGAAATCAGTTCTAAGCTAAGAAAAACTTAGAATCCACGGAAAGAAATAACTAAAACACCAATATACTAATTTTCTAGAAGCTCTTTTGGGCAGCTTTGTCGGAAAGAAATTTCGAAGTGTCCGATTCCATGCCATGTTTCTTCATCAGATGTGATTTGAGATTGTCTTTTCGGTTAAAAGAGCTGCCACATATTTCACATTTCAGTTCAATCTTCATATGAATAGTGTCGAAATGTCGCCTCGCATGTTTCATGCTGTCAAAAAATTTGGAGCATAGGGGACAAATTAGGCGACCATCCGGCATTTTTCCAAACTCAGGATTGACCGACCCAGCAGAGAGGCAATTTTGAACACCGTTTGCCTTAGGCGATGCTTCAAGTTTATGTGCCTGAAATGAAAGCCAAAAAACTCTGTAGCAGTATTTTAACAACTTAAATGTACAGAACAATAGTGCGAAACGCAGTTGCACAAACCATGCAAAATATGGGAAAATTACGCGAGGTTTAATTAGTAAAATCCAAACAAAAACACGACCAACTCTCACCTTTGCTTGAATTGGTTTAACATTTTGTTTTCCTCCTGATTTGAAAGACGGACTTCTTCTCTTAACAGGTGACATTTGACTATTTATACCTTGGAGCGGTAAAAGACTATCCAATTTGTCTCTATGAGTAGTAGTAGATTTGAACTTCAGCGAACCCAGAGCGCTATTGAACGGATCTTCTTCCATCAGGAAAACTTCTTTCTGTGAGCTTTGTGAGGCTATGTAATACAATAACTGTTCATCGCAGAGAGAAATAGTCAAATTAATCATGTCCATTTGGAACAATCTGAAAAAATGGTTGGTTCAATGGTTGATTCCACGATACTAAACACAAACACCTTTATGATAATCAATTTTGTTCTCGATAGTGACAACAGACCACAGCGAACAATTTACTTAGGGAGTCGAAAGTCAGCAAAACCAAGAAACAAGGGGCATCAGATACCCAAAACCCCTTTTGTATTGAGCTAAAAAAATATTTCACAAATTAAAACTTCCGTTCAGGAACTTCCCTTCTGGAAAATTTTTGGAAGAAACAGGTAACTTTTTTAGAAAAAGCTTAGGCAAACGAGAAATAATTTTTTATCTTCTACATAAACAACCGACTAATGTCGGGCACATTCCTCTCAAACGACCGGATTGCTTCAGTAGTAGCCAGCTGAGGCTTAGGGATGCTAGCATTGGGGGGGGGGGGGGTGAGGGGGTAGAGCGATTGGGGTTAGGGTTGTGGGAGAGGTAAACGAGAGAGGGGTCCAAATCGACAGGTTGGAGGAGGGTGGACCGGGGGTCAGGGCTGGTGGTTGGGAGTGACAGAGGGGGGGGGGGGTGGGGGTGGGGTGAATGAGGAGGTCAAACTTTTAAGACTAAGAACCGCCCTTAACGCCCTGAAATTGTCTCTCCAAAACAGTTTCGGCGAATTGCATACTTAGAGATTAGAGGGCTCTAAGAGAGCTGCTCGACAACTGACTGTCCTCTTAGCTCTACCTGTATATCACGTTTTTGAGGAAGAAAAGTTAAATGGATAAGACAAAAAAATCGGTCAAGCATGAAATTGCAAAAAAAGGACCAGACGACTAATATAATATCTACAAACTTCGTTTGAGAGCAATTAAACAGAACAAAAATAAATTCATAAGTCTATAACTATAACTTATCGAATGAAACTTTAATGCGCTAACTCTTTAAGCTCGATCTTTATCAGTTGAACCGGCATTTTCATTACTACCTTGAACGCATTCACGCTGTTGCAAAAATTTGTTCAATGACTTCTAAATTCCATAGAGTTGAAACATTTTAGGTGATGTACGTAAGTGGTCGAACAAATAAATCGTGACTTGTGAAATAATATAACTGAAAGAAAAGTAAAGCAAATTTTGAAAAATGAGTCATAATTAGATAGCCATTTGATTAGCTGCCAGCGGCTAATAAAAAACTAAAAAAACAATTTGCATTTAAATAAAAAGCAATTAACAAACATGCTTTTTGAAGACAAAACTATAAAATCTTCTCCGTCATTTGAATTTTGATTTTAACAAAAAAAAGCTACTGAAATTTTCTCATTGTAGCCTGTAAGAAACTGCATCAACTAGGGCACCAGAATGGTCATTTTCAGCTCAACCGGGCTATCTCATCATTTCATGCATTCATTATTCCTGCAAGCTTTAGCTCATAAATCACAACTCATAAAAAACGGAAAACCTAACTGGAGTATAAAAGTTCGCAAATTACAGTCAGAACTGCGACCATTACTTCGATCTTTGTATAAAAAAACAGAGTCAAGACCAAAGCAACTGAATAGTTGATCTCAGAAGTCAGCTTAATGCAATTACAAACTGACATAAGGTGTTCAGAACGACTAAAAGTATTTATTTTGAAAGATGGGTTAGCAAACATTTGATCCTTAAAGGGAGAGAGAAGTGTAACAAATTGTTCACCCGATTTAGTTTAGAAATTTTAAGACTTTATACTATTTTATACTAAGAAATTTAGTATAAAGACAGCTTTCACGATTTCATATTTTACCATAGAAAAAGCCCTAATTACCAGACAAAATAAACTTTCAATTTGTTATGAGAGGAAACGCGCACAGCAGACGTTGAAAAAGAAATGTATCCATACAAAAGATAATTCTGCATTATGTCCTAATTGCTTGCTTTTGACTCATTTTTGGGCGCAAGCTTTCAGTGATTCATCTGTGGAGACTCTGTGACCCAAACAATACTCTATTTAATGCCTCAACACGAAGTAGTTGAAGTAGTTGCATTGTAGCCAGGAGCTGCTGTGAAACATAAAATATACACTTAAAAAACATAACCGGCTAGCGTCGGGCCAACTGCTCTCAAACGACAGCTAGCGGTTGGCTTCGGTGGTAGCCAGCTCCGCTGAGTGATGCTAGCATTAGGAGGCGTTAGGGGAGTGTGGGGGGACGTCAAGCGTTGAGGGTTGTGGTGTGGTAAAGCGATAAGGGTGGGTGAGGGGTGCGACTTAGAGGGGTTCAAACTTTTTAAGATTAAGACCGCCCTTCAAAACACGAAAACAGTTGCGGTCAATCGCATTCTTAGAGACTCGTAAAGCGTAAGGTGAGGCTCTAAGAGAGCTGCTCGGACACCTCATGCTCTCCGGGCGCTACCTGCTTCTTCCGTTTTTGAGGACAAAAAGTCAAGAATGGGACAAAAAATTGGTCAGGCAAAAAATCTGGTAAAAAGACCAGAGGACTAATACATTTGCTAAAAACTTCGTTTGAGAGCAATAAAACACAGTAACTTTGATTGTTAGGTCTCAACATCTACTTTATCGAATTTTTCTTTGAGTAATAGTCATCTTTTCAGATTTCCACATCCAAAGACAAGACAATTTAGAACAGAGTTGCTAAATTAATAAAAACTTGCTAAAAAAATAATTTTTTTAAATGTCTATTTAGTTGCTCCAGCTGTGTTACTCTATATAATCTTTTTAATACGTCAGTACAAGTGTATTTTTTGTACTTGTCACTAATGCATTACTCTTTGAAAGAATTGTCACTTTCCGATTTTTTCTTATTTCTATTTAGCAGAATGCCTTATTGAAATCAATTTCACATTGTTAAGATTCCAATCGGCTGTGTTTTTTTACACTTCAGCAGTATCCAATTTTTCAATTTAATTCATATACCGCGGAATAATCAAATTAATTAAGGCACTTAAGTCACTCTTGGAAATTGAAGCGTAGAAAGTGGCATTATGGCAAAAATTGTGGAATTACTTGCTTTTGAAAATGGCTTTAGAAACTTGCCGTGTTAATTCGCAAAGAAAAATGGTAGTACGACCGTTGAAATAATTTTGGGAGTCTTTTGATGCAAGTTTCTTGTTAGCTTAAGAAATTAAATTGCAATCTGAGTTGATTTATGATACATTTTGGAAAAAAATTGCAGTCAGGTGCAAAACGTTTTCACATCACTCTCATCCAATAATAAAATAAATTTTGTTAATCTGTAAAATGTAAATTCAAAATTTTATAACCATAACAAAAGTTTGGTTAAACATTTACATTTAACAATCACTTTAAAAGCATATGAAAAGTTTGCTCCTTAAAAAACTAGTGGAAAAAATTTTCTATAACCTTGTACTTGTCTGTCTATTGGAACACGTCCATGTAAGTATTTTCTCCCTAAACTTTTTTGTTTTTTAATTCCGGATTTCTATTGGCAAGTTGTTTTACTTTCTCGAGAAATTTCTCACTATTGATCGGTCACTCCATGTAGATTGACACATTTTTTTGGGAAAAAAATGGACAGTTCGGGAATTATCTCTCATCTCATATTTTCCCAAAAATTTGAAAGACATTTTTTGAATATTTGACTGCTTTCATTGAACGCCTAATTAAATCAAAAAACTTCAAAAAAGAAATTTTTTTAATGAAAAGCTGTGCAAGCAAAAATTTACCTCTTATTAAAAGAGACCTTGCACTGTCAGACTTTTAACGGATATGGCAAACATTTATACATCAGTTTACTTGTCTGTTTATTCTCAGAACTGATGAGAATGGCTGAGATTGGAGAAAAATTGCACTGAAAATGAGAAGTGACAGGACAAGTGAATTAAAAAGTACAATTCTTGCTTTTAACGGTATTAGATGTCACACTAAGCAGATTGATCTAATATCAGTCGTCATTTTTATCAACACTTTACATAGTTCTAAGTCAAATTTCAATTTATTATCAATCATTCAGCCCAGATAACGACAACTGACATTCGGTTTTATGATACTTCCATTATAAAAAAATGCCTCGGAAAACGGCTGATCATAGTTAGAAAAACAACTAAATCGCTTATCTCTGTCCAATAATAACATATTCTGTTTCATATATTCATAAGGTTTTTTGGAAAAATATTGCAGGTTTTTGTAGGAAGGTCTTGATTTGTTTTTGAGTAAGATATTATACATGTATCATCTCCGAATTCTAAAATATCTTCGCTTGTCATTTTTCCCGAGAAATCGTTAGCATACGGTACAAAAATTAGGTGCCCGAGAACTGTTCCTTGAGGGACTCCGTGGTTATTTGTTGTCCAGTCTGAGTAACTGATTCCGCTTTTAACGCATTGTTTTCTGTTGGATAGAAAAGATTTTAGCATAGTTTTAGATCACAATCCAAACCCACTTTGCAATTTTTCAAGAAAGATTTTGTGAGCAATTGAGTTGAACGCTTTTGCTTAATCTAAAAAAACACCGCAACAATTTCATTTTGTTCTAGAAGTTGGTTTATAGATTCAGTTAGTGAAATGACAGTTTCATTTGACAATTTATTAAGAAATCGGTACTGATTTTTATTTATATTTTGCTCTTCAACATGTTCTAACATTTGACGGAGTAGAAGCCTTTCAAATATTTTAGCTAAAGTTGGCGTCACTGAAATTGGCCTGTAGTTCACTGATTCAAGAGGATCACTTACTTTGTAAATTGGAAATACATAGCTTTATATATGCTTTACATGTATGCTTTTATATATATGCTCATAAAAAACAATATATGCTTTTTAAGGATATCTGGAAAAACTGTTAATTTGTTCCAACAGACATTTTACTAAATTTGAACTACCATGCGGGGAGAAATCCAGAACCCGATGTTTTTCTCTGTGATAGTTTGTCAATTACATCATACAACTCTTTTCTCGTTATAAGTCTGAATGAAAAAAATTCTCTAACACACAATTTGGTAACTCAGTCTTTTCCTTTACCCCTTCGTATACACCTAACCTGGAAAAACAATTATTTAAAGTGTTAGCCACCTGTGTTTTACCTTTTAAAATGATATTGTTGTTCCGAATTTGAGAAATGTCATTATTTTTTACCACTTGTTTGAGTTTTGTGGGTATAAATCTCTATTGCTGTTTTAAACTGGGAAGAATCACGAATTTTATTTGTATACCCATTACCTGCTTTTCTTAATTGATTAAAGTGGCGGTGCTGATCATTTTCAAAGTAATATAAGCGGAAAGATCTGCCTTCACCTTCAAAACACCTTAAAAAGTCGATGTTTTTCGTTAATAGGTTTCAAAAAATCTTTAGATATCCACTTTTTTATTGGACTGCTCGTTGGCTCTTCAATTTTTATAGGCGCTAAATTTTTCAATACATTTTCAAACAAATCTGAAAACATTTGAAATGTGGAATTTGCATCTTTTTGTTGATACATTGCTCGCCAATCTTTTGAGGCAATTCCTTTATTCAGTACGGCTCCTGAACATTTTTTAGTATCTCTGTATTTGTATTCCGCTATCCATTTTTCGTTATTAAAATCCAAAGATAAAAAAAGAGCTGAAAAAAAGATCATTTCGAAACATTGTTATTGTGTCTAACGTTATTGTATCGAAAATTTGATTTTCTGTGGTTAAGCAATGATCAATTAATGTTTCATTGTTTCCATTTGTTCAAGTTAGCTGACTTTTGTTGACAATGTTTAACCCATTATTGGAGGCAAACTCTGTTAAAAGCCGTTTTTCATTTTGCTGAAAGTCATTTAGATTGCAATCTCTAACAAAATAATGTTGTCAGTCAATGAATATGCTCCTAAGATTTCTGATGTTAAATCATCCAGAAAAAATTCTAGATTTTTATTAGAACAATATGAAACTCAAATTATAAGTTCTTCTTTCAACGGCTCAAGTATTTCAACCCATAACGATTCAAAAATGTTTGTTTTAAATGAGTTCAAACCCCCCTGATATTATATTTGAAAGTAATTGGTATCCATATTCCTACACCACCACCACTTGACAATTTCGTTAAATTTGACCTACTTTGATGAATGAAATAATACTTATTGCTTGAAAAATTCAATGGTATATCCTGTTTGCCGCGTTTCACTAACCATTACGCACGATTGGTTGTCTTGTTGCTGTAAAAATTTGAGATTTCCTCGTGATTGTTATTGACACTCCGTATATTCATTCAAAACAGCCTTAAATTAGTAAACTGTTTTTCGTAACCTTCGAATGTTTGAAATTTCGCAATATTTGGCCCTGGATTTAGTTCGCCATTGCAACATGAAAAAATGAGGTAACATATAATTAGTAATTGGCATAAAAAATTTAAGGACCAAAACCATACACATATATATCGCTATAAATTAAATTTAAGTGACTCTTCACAAAATATTTTAACGCTTCTTTTTCTCCAAGAAATATTAAATTGAAAACAGCAAAGAAATCAACCTGGAAATCATTTTCCAAAAACCTAAAGTCACCCAAACGCATTTTATCCCATAGAACCATTGCTTTTTCCCATTACTCATAACGTTTCCATTTTTAATTTTAATTTGTCTCACGGACACGTTGCACCAGCAGGCTGATACCCAACACTTGAAACAAAATTTTGGATGGTCAACGCCATTTTTTGGATTCCACTTTGGTTTGCATGGATGCCATCCAGTCGAATATCTGCTCGATCCAAAGTATAGCCCAACACTTTAATATCGGTGATCTGAAATTCGCCACTTATTCACAATTGAACTTACCATTTTCATGGATGTTAGTTTCTCTCCCAAATGTACCAGTCTTTTTACTTTTGGCATTTCGCAAATTGCTAGAACTGCTCTTAACTCTTTTGCTGCCTCTTCGCCTGGTAGACCCTGATCAATTGAATTATGTTCAGCGTGAACTATCAGACATTCTGCTATAGTTGACGGCGCATAATTGTTAACAATGTTGCTAAGGCCTTGAATTGTAGATAACGGATACGAATGGATAGCTGCCTCATTACGAATGCCATTTTGCTGGAATCATCTGTATGTGCTATCAGAAATTAGGAGTTGTTTCGTAAATCACGGGACAAATTTTGTGTGAAATTGCCTGTTAACAGTTGGACTTGCTACATTATTGCTTGGAGTTTTGTCTTTAGTGAGGTTTGATATCAATTTTGCCATTTTGGCACTCGTTTCCTTTGTTAGTTATTCTCTTTCATTTTGATTCAGCAAACATACACCAACTAATGTTGGAAAAATTGTTCTTGAAGGACAGCAACAGGCATGGCTATTTAATTTAAAGGGGACTGTAGCCTGGACCGCAATAAAGTGAAGCATTAATCTCTCATATAGCAGGGCCTTGTAATAACCTTAATAGCCATTGTCGTATAATCGCCTTTGTTTTAAAAGAACAAAACGGTGAAGCAAAAGTTTTGCATAAAAACACACAAAAGTTAACAAAAATTGCGTTAAACTTCGTTTGAGAGAAAAAATTTTTATTAATTAGGTATCTTAGTCAGCCAGGAAAATCGAAGATCAGAAACAGGAATTTTGGCAAAACTCGTGGAATAAGATCTATATTTAAAAGTGGTTTATAAAACTGCGCGAAATCTTTGCGCCACTCAAGTTGTAAAGAGGAAATACCTTACTATTTAGATTACTGCTTAAAAAGCACTCTTTACCGATATTCTGAAAAGAAAATATCGCAGATTGAGATCCAAATTGAAACAATCAATTTTTCCTCTCTCAAGTTTACCTTTCATGCTTTATAAGGTGACGCTGAGGCTTGAAGGTACGCTGAGGGTTGCGTATGAGATGGGTGGGTACATTATGTGCAAAAGAACATCACGGAACTGCCGGGTTCAATTTTTTTGTCATACTGTACCGATAAATTTTACCTTAGTTGGTGAAAAGCAAATGCCAGGTTAATTTAAATTTCAACATCTTGTAACGGTGTTATTCTGGCTTCACACTGCTTTCACCTTTTGTATGATTGTTAAACTTTCGTTCATATTCATACGCAATTGAGATATGAAGCGCTAAATAAAGTAGGACGCAAAGTCCCGAACTAAATCCAGGGCGGAGTTTTACACGGTAGCAAGTTTGTAACCAAATTAAATTTCTGGTGACTTCCAATTCCAAGGTGGGCGAATCACACTTAAGTATCAATACTACTATTCCATTTCATGGCACTTTGCAAACAAAGAATGCAATCGAGTATTCAGGTATTTGCAAACGAAACAACTAGGAGAGCACCCTACTTACACAAATTATCAAATGGGTATTTAATACGGGTATTTTCACCATATGAGTTTTGAGAGTCCTCCTGTTTACCGCGACATGCTTACCCAGTTCGGACAAATAGTTTAGAGAAATCCCAAAATCAAAATGAATTTTGAGTTACACCGACCAGGGGTATCCGTGGTACAATAAAAGCATTTACTTACAAAATGTCGACACAGGCCTAACATGAATTATTGCGAAGAAGACTTGAGAAACCTAAACAGTGACTAACGAAGGAGATAAGGTTGAATATATTTACCAATAGGGCAATTTCAACTAACTTGAAATGACAATTTGATCCCTAAAGCACAACTTAGTCAAAGAACAAAAGCTTCAGACTGACTTAAATATATTTATTTCTGTACTGTCAAAACTTATTTATCTCAATTCTCTAATTCCCTAGTTTTTACTGCTAATCGGCACAGGAACTATTTGACTAAGTTAGCTATTTTAGGCTCAAGAGTTTCTCAGCTGGCAGAGCAAAATTTATAGAGCGTTCCAAATACCAAATTGAATAGTCAACTCTATTTCCTGGGGCAAGAATAGCACCCGCGTGATATATTTCAAGCTTCCTAATTCTGAATTTTTCTACTACCCACAAAGCGGGATCGTGTAAGTGGGTTAAAATTTGAAGTAAACAATTTCGCCAATTAGAGGAAAAATCACGTGAATAAACACGTGACGTCAATTTGAACCGCTAATTCGAAGCAGATCATTTGGCTCTTAATCATTCTGAGAAACACGATATTTCTTGGAGAACCTCGAGTTTAACCTGAACATATTTTACTAGAGGGACAGAAAGGTCGACAGTTTTGTCACTAAATATTTATTTAACGCTGGTTATTTTATTATCCGTTTCCAACCAAACAAGGAGCAACAAAAATGAGAAGGTGAGTACTGAATAATTACATTTAAATAGCAGGCTTTACATACTTTTTACACACAATCAAAAACATTCATGCTACAACGCTACAAAGACTTAAGAGTTATTCGACAAGAAAATTAAGTCATCAACAATATTTTTCAAGAGAAACAATCTGATCGGTACAAATCCAATGAAAATTGGTTCTCTTGACACAAAAACCAAAATTATTTGAAATGGAAACGGTGGTTGGAGTAGGAGTTTTGTGCCTGAAAAATGGCTGGTAATGTATCATTAAAGTAACAATCCTCCTTGGTACTAATTTGATACCAACTCAAATTATATTGTTACAACTTTGCCCGATCGATTGGTATTATTGCGAAGCTCTTGAAAACTGACTAGATACTTTTCGAATACTATATTTCTCTAAGAGAAATTGAGGATTGAAGTTTTCAATTATTTTCACCATTTCGATCTTTTCATGCTTTGCTGAATTGTAAAATATAGAACTCGTATGCTTAGGAAATTTATTAGATAAATTAGGAAACAGATATCTTGAATCTGCTAAAAACGACTCTCTTAAAAATTTATGCAACAGATCTTCAATAGCTTGCTAAAAGATATTAAAACTTTCAAGAAGAAGAGGAAATATATTTTTTGTAAATTATAGCTAAATTTGTTGCTCAAAACTGATTTTTAAAACTGAAACCGAATTATTAACCGATAGGAAATTGATGACAGTTTCAATTCATACACATCAAGTTTTGTAGAGGTTTCCAATTGATTAGTTTAACTGATCAAAAAGTCCATTCGAACAAAGTTTCCTATTCATTTGCTACATTTGGAAATCAAAAGTGGCAATATCTGTAACTGAAAAAGTGATGCGAGAACAGACACAAGACAAAAAAATGTTGAAAAACAATTGCATACGTTTATGTAAGAGATATTGAGGATAAATTTGTTTTCATAGAATTGAGTTTCATCGTAGATTCTAAACCTCGATCGAAATGTTAAAACGCATCAACTTTGAGCCTTTTTGGTGGTTTTCTAATTTCTTTTAGGAACTTGGCAATTAGTGGCTGATTTGAAGCAAGCATCTTCAGAACCATTGTTTGATTTTTTAAACCGTCTCTGTGCTTTCTATGGTGTCTTAAAATCAAATAGAATGGATTTTGATATCAAAATAAGTTGAAAAGCATTAGATGTTCCGTACGGCTCTTTGATCTTGAGAAAAATGTTTAATTTGAATTTTTTTTAATAGAATATGAGAACAAATTGAAATTTTTCAATCTAATTCTTTTGTTTTTAGATTGTTTTAACTCCTAACGTAAAAAAAAATAGGAGTAAAAAATCTAAGAAAATCAGATTGGAATTATTTGACCAAAATATCTATAAAACAAGGCGGAGTCCAGCAGCTGAAGAGAACTGCGATAGAGTAGAAGTGTGTTCTACACTCTGATCAACCTAATTTCCAAAAATAGTTCAGCATATTGACAGAAGAAAGAGCTGGAAAATTAAATGACGGACGTTCATCACGCTTCTTTTTCAAAAGGATCGTTGAAATGAAACCTGAATTTTTACTCCTGCACCAGGAAGTTCTCGTATGTCGCTGTTGATGTATATGCTGTGGTTGCACGTGGTGGTTCTGCAAGTGCTTGCACATGTGCAGTATCAGATGAAAAATTTGGATGAAAAAGGAAACAAATTTTCAAAATTCTTTAAATTTTTACCTAATGAAAAAAAATATATTTACATGTCTAGAATGAGTTATCTGCTTTTATTAGAGAAAAAACTTATTTTTCATTGTGCAGCCAAAGTTAACGTCAAGTATCACAAGTTGTTGGCTGTTAAATTTTGAACAACCCCAAAATATACAGTTTTGGCAATTGGTGACTAACGGGACTAGAATATGACTGCTAGGTTTTCCTCGGGAAAAAAACCACAATTAGTTCATTTAAAAAACCAGCCTAGTATCTAAATTCATCCCTCATACTACAAAGTAGGAATAAAGTTTTTACAATAAATTCTGCCTGGTTCACAAAATCTTCAAATCATAGAAAAACAATTTGGACTCAAACTTTGCAGGAACTTTGTGATCGGTCAATATCCTCAACAAAAAGGATGCCACTTGCATGAGTTTCCTGAAATACATGAGTTTCCTGAAATACATTTCTGATCATAATTGTTTCAGGATTTTGTTCAGCGCTGTCTTTGCAGCGGCGCTTTTTGTGTTGACAACAAATGGAGATTATGTTGACATGTCTAAGGAGTACCTGGATAAACTGTCAGAATTCATCAAAAAGGAGATGTACGACAAGGTTAGACACCATTTTACTCAAAATTTTGAAATTTAGACCAGAGAGTTCGAAAGCAAACATTCTCCATTTCGAAAGATAGGTGGCAAACCAATATAAACATTTTGTTAGAGAAGTAAGAAAACAATATATAGTTGGTGAGGTCCAACTGCACTCAAAATTTTTTTCTAAAAAAATTGAGGGGTGAAAGAGACCCAAACCAGTACTACCAAAACAGCTCTACTGTTAGTCTGACCACCAGCTGAATTTTCTCGACGCAATTGAAACAAAATTAAACAATTTCCGTTCAATCACTAAAAGCACAAACAATTATTAATGATTTCGCCAATTCAAGTCTTCTGGCACTCGAGATTTTTCTCATTTTAGGAGTTCTCTTGAGATATACTTAACCAAACCAGATTTTCAAAATATTTTTAAAAAGCTGGTAGCAATCAAGATGACAGAGTTAACTACACACCTATTCCTATGGCCAACACAGCAGAAAACACCAAAACAAAATTTCTGAAACTATCAGAGCATCAATTCAAAACATTCACAGACAGCGCAGATGTATAATTACGTTTAGGTGAAAGAGGCACACAAGAACATTCTAGAACATCAAATATCGTGGCAGATAGAAGAAGAGAACGCCCAAGTGTGGAGGAAGGACATCGATGAACTGAGTGACAAAGTTATGCAACATGTGGTAAGTATAATAAGATAACGTTCGAGTCTTCATCATACCCTCATTCGGGCAGAAACCACTCGGGCATAGGAAACAACCACGGAAAACGAAATGGTCTTTGCATCTAATTTTTAATCCGATTTGGAACGAGTCCCAAATGGAACAAGATAGAAGTCGAATCAACATGCATCTCATAAGGTACAGCAAAATAAAAGTGCGTTGAAAAATCTAAATTCTACTAAGTTTACAAATTCTAAGCGAATTGTTTTTTAAAATAAAAAAAATATTCCAGACAGCCCTGGAGAAAGCCAAGAACGACATACTGTCCCACTCAAAACACCAATGCATCAACCTACTTCAAGTACAGAAATTGAAGTGCCTCGATTGTGTCTCGACCCAATGTAATGCATACGCAAAAGACACTTGCAACTTCGAAACTAACGAGAACTCAATCTTGGAGAAGATAATCAAGTATCTCATGGATCTTTTCCACATCAAGACCCAAATGAGCCAGGAGGAACTGTCACAACAAGCGGTTGAGGAGAGTGCCAAGAATCTACGAGAGACTACCGAGAAGTTGATCTATCAATTGGATCTGGCCAAAAAGACGCTGGAAGAAGCCGGGTCCAAGGTTTGTGCCTACGTCATGAGAAATATGGCATCTGAATGCAATGATAATTCATAGAACAAACTGAACAGGACAATATAGTCGATGATCGTTTTTAGATCAAAGAATTTCGAAAGCTTTCTGTTGGGAAAAAGATCAAATATGCAAATTTAGTTGGGGGTAGTAGTGTTTAGAGGGGCCAGCAGAATTACTTGAATACTTAAAACAGGATCTAATAAGCAGAACTTAATCAGCTTGACAAAATAAACATGTAGCAACGAGTCCCATGAAAATACAGCCCGCTGACATCCATGCTTTTCTTGAAAAAAAACTCCCCAAATCAATGGGGGGAATACTCAATAAACATAGCCGGCAGATTGCCGGAATAGCTGCGAAAGAACAGACCTGCGTGCCATATAATAGAGATAGAAACAGATACAGATCTAAATTGAAAAAAAAATCGACGCCGCTCAAAAAACTAGGCTAAAAACATTCAGCGATAAATTAGTAAAGCTTGTTAAAATTAATTCCAAAGAAGCCTCTTATTAGAGACCTTTACTGCACATAGGAGTTCCTGTGATCTTAAACAAATCCAAACTAAACTTAAGTTTTAAAGTGCAAAAGTCATTTTATTGAGTGAGGTAAGTCACGTATGATCAAAATCTAATCACGCAAATAACCTTAAAACTTTCGCTAAAGCGAGTGAGAAATGACGTCACGCGCGCAAATGCCGTTAGTGAGAGGAAGAAGTCATTCAGAAAATTTGATATTTTCAGATTTGCTGTGTGAACAAATGTAAAACGAAAAAAGGGCGTCAGACGACGAAACAAAAAAAAATAGCAAGACAAGTCCTGACGTACAATTCAAAGAATTTTCATTGACTAAACAGAAAACTAGACCAAGAACAGACTATGAATGGATTGGGAAAACTCTTTAGAAAAAAATCCGATCCAAAAACTCGAAAAAACTGTGAAAATCAAAGTGAAATTGCCGCATGTGAACAAAAAACCACTACCGATAAAGCGAATTTTTGTTCAAACACCGTATTCTCACTCTACTTTAAAACTAGAGCGAAAAAATTTCACGCCGCAAAACCACTCGCTTTTTCGCTCCATTTCCTGTTTCGGCGTGACCAAAATCACTACTCCAATTTGACTTCAAAAATCATGAAAATGTGTGAACAGATCTTAAAAAAAAACATAGCCGGAAGAATTCCGGAAACGATTCGAAGTGGAAATCCATTTGAATGCCATTCAACTACTCATCAGCCAAAACGTGCCTCCACTAATTTAGGATTATCTTGAAACAAAACCATAAAACAAAAAAGTTAAGAAAATCAAGCCTATAAGAATATGATGAAAAATCTTATCAAAATTTGTCGTCAATAGAGACCCCGAAATAACCATCTCTGTCAAAATTACTTCATCAACACAACTAGTACCTACTAAAAGCACTCATTAGAAGTTTTAAAAATACTTGATGCCAGATCATGAAAAAATAAGCTCTTCCAAACAAATTTGACTAAAAAACTGGAAAAAGTTTAAAAAATTTTTAAGATTACAAAAGCACAAAAACCCAAAAACAAACTCTTTTCAGCCAATAGGGTATACAGATGATCTCAAAACAATAGGCTAGTCATAATAGGCTAAGAAATGTATCTAAAGAACAGAAAAAAAGGGAAAAATTGCAAAAAATTAAGAAAAATAGTTCCAATTTTCGCTATTTTTCGTCATATTTCTCAACAAAAAATAGCTTCATAACCACAAAACTGCAAATCTTTGTTAACTAAAAATTTCTCAAGTAATAGGGGTCTTTTCAATACCCATTTGAGGCAGTAAAACAAAACAAAAGTAAAAAAAAATTCGCAAAAATTAGCCCCAAAATCAGCAAAATACATGAAAAACATCCGAATTAGCATAAAATTCATATAAATTTTCAGAAACTTTCAAACCGCTACCAACACCAGCCAAAAAATAAAAGAAAATCATAACCAAACCTCTTAACCAAAAAAATTTGAAAAAACCGCTTTAAAATGCCGCACGTGAACAAAAAATTCGCTCGCTTAGAGAAAATTTTTTCACATATCAATTTTTCGCTCTCTCAAAAACAGCGGTATGAACAAAAACCACTCTCTTTTCGCTCCGCTCTTCACTTTTGTTTAGCACCAAAATCACTCCAAATTTTTTCACGCGTTTCATTTCTCGCTGCAAAAATCACTCCAATAAATTTGATTAAAAAAGGACTTCTCCAATACTCCTCTTCGAGTCGTAAAAAAGACAGCGCCCCAATACAATTCAAATTCTTTGAATTGTAAAAAACCAAGAGCACCGCAATATAGCTACGCTCAGCTTACAGCTTCGCAGCTATAACAAACTTGTATTCATTCAGTCAACGGAAATGAGCAAATATTTATTCCGTTGTCTCTGTGGTATACACTTTAGTGTGTCGCAAGTTGTATGATTTGAGCTCTTCGCCAATTGCATCGATTCAAACGTTCCGATTAACCAAGATAGTTCAAAGAGATAACTAAAAAAATTCAATTAAAATTTAATTTAATCTGAATCAAAGTATTTAACTATAAATGGCTCAAAAATGTAGATAATGCTCTCGATTTATAAAACGCGTCAATAAAAACAATATCTGTGATTTTCAGAGTGTTGTAAGTATCGTTTGAAAAAGAAGTTATTGCAAAATGGCGAAACACTATCAAATGACACCATCAAATGGAACCACACAACAAAAATAGTTGACAAAAAAGATTGTCGAGAAAAGATTGACCCGGCTGACCAACTTGGTATCAATTTCAAAAGGAGAATCATGGGCCTCGTTTTCAGTTGATGCACAAATTTCGTAATTTTAAATAACCGTACTTGTAAAGATTTGAGCCAAAGGCAACAGGTCTAATATAATAGCTAAAAACGTTGTTTGAGAAAAACTAATAGTTCAATTGTTCATTTTACAAAAATTCCACTCTCCATGCTCCTCCTGATGAACTAAAAGAAACAAATAAGAAGGAAAACGCGTATGATGAAAAGAAAAGAAGCAGACGAAAAGAAAAAGACTAATGGAAAAAAAGACAAGCAATTTAATTTCACAACCACAGATATCAAGTGTTCTTTAAAAAAAGTTAATAACTCATCAGCGTCAATTCTTCGCAAAGTGCTGATAATTCTAGAAACCAATTTTTATTCAGTATCTGATGATAAGCAGTCACTGAAGTTCGAATCTATAGAAGAAACGATCCAGCCGAGTTATTAAATTTTGCTTAAAAACATTTTTAACATCAGTCTTTAAGAATTTTTAGTATTTTTCATACTATTATTGTTCCGACCCCCACTTTAGTGGGGAGGGAGGAACTATATACTCAACTGGGTTTTTTTGTTCAGTCAATATTGGCCGGCCGATATATTCATCGTAGAGAATTGTGAGTGGTATCATTAAAAAGCCCGTCCAGCGTAGAATACGGAATTAAAAAGATTTTTCGATTTTCGTGTTTTACAGGGAGTTATCGAGTTTAAAGTTTTGTGAACATTCGACTGATTTTGTTCACATTTTCAGTAATTTTGGCACAATTTCGCTAATATAAATCAAAATAAGTTAAAATTTTTAACGGGAGAGTGTTGTTGTTACCGTTGGAGATAGAAGAGCGTTGCTGAATTGTTTGATAGAAGTTTTTTTAGCTAAAATTTTTGATAAAATTTTCAAAATTCAAACCTTTATTCATCAAAAATGGCACAAAATATGCTTTTTTTGGTCTACTTTGTTAAAGTTTGCCAGACTTAGTAACCTAGAAACCTTAACACAAACTCCCTAATCTCAAAAAGAGCTCTAGTTGCAATTAGGCGCCGTATGAAAGTCTTCTGGAATTAAAACTTTGCCGTTTTTTGCAGATTTAACTCGATAATTTTACAAAATGCATTTTTTTTCAATATTTGAAGAATTCCACTCAATAATTGGTCTAATTCGCAAATACTTGGAACACTTGGTCAATTAGTTGGGCACGCACCAAAATCAGGGAGAGATTCGATAATATCATGGACTCTTAGAATTAGAGACTTTTTGGTTTTTATTTTGATGCTGCCTTTTTTCAAAATATTTTGCTTTTGTTCTTTTAATGTTAATTACTGACAAAATTTTTTTCACAGCTCCGTTAATGACATCTCCAATTTACGTAAATTTGAGGCCCAATGTAGATACAGTTTGTTTTCACAGAACCAAAGGGTTTTTATGGCTTTGAGGAAGAGTTTTAGTAAAATTTAACTGAATTCTTGTTTTTTGCCTTTAATTTTTTTCTTTTGGCAGTCTGATTTTTAAGTTTGACCACTCAAAGATCTGAATTTCTTCCTCAAGAGGTGCAAGTGAACCTTTTCTATTCATTCGGTTGTTACCTAATGTCTCTTATGTTATTGAATGTATTTGTTTTAAGGAAATTTCTGTGATTTTAGTCAACATTTTGCTTATTCTCAGTAAGTACAGGTCATCCTTTCCTCCTTATAGAATAAGAACTAATTTTGTGGCCGATTGTTTTAACAGAAGGTTTTCTTGCTTTTGGTACTACAAGTTTTTATACAAAATGTTCTGATTTTTGTGCATAATTGCCCATTTTTGCTCTTATTTTTCTTTTGTAAATTGTCACGTTATTTAACAATCTACCTGAAAAAACTTTACAACATTTGAAACTGAACATGTTTTTTTGTTTTTATAACATATGGTTTGAAGGGCAGCGAAACCCTTCTCTTGCAGAAATTGGAAGAGTTTTTTATTTTTGCCCTTGTTGTTAATTTTTGTTGTCATATGCCAAATATTGTGTAATTAACGGTCTCAGTGGCCAACTATATATAAACAATTGAACTTAAATAACTGCTATTGTTAATAACTAATGGCAGTTTTGACTTTCGAAATAAATTTCTTAAAAAAAGCGTAATAGTATTCTTCGACTTATCCCTTTTTGTTCTGGTTTGCGTTTTTTCGTATTTTACAAAGTTGTATCATTTTCGTAAATTAGCCTCATTATTTAGAGCTCTTTTTAATGTTTTGTTGAATCAAACAATAATTTTTGCTGTTGTTAAAAGTTTTTAAATGAGGTCTTCAGGGCTTAAACAATTTGTTTCAGAAGAATTTTGTGAAGTTTAGATACTTTTCAGTTTTTGCGGTTCTTTTTGTTGTTATTTTGTGATAGTCCTATTACAAAAAGATGTTATGATGATCAAAGGAGACGCGAAAGAAGATGTTATATTCTCGCGATTAATATCTTATAAATTTAGGGGCTTCAAAACTGTGGTTTTGTGAAGTTGTTATTGAAACTTATTAGTTCAGCTTTTATTTAATGTTATTTTATAGTCTTACGATTTAGTCTCATTAATAACAGTCGCAATTAGTTTTCCGAGTAGTTGCAAGACAAACTGCCTACTCTTTTAGTCAAATGCTTTTGTTGGCTATGAATTTTGAAAACATTTGTTTTTAATAAAAAAGAGATAGATTTTTGAGATCTGCCAATTTTATTTCTGTTAAATTGTAGCTAAGCATCTCTATATAAGATTCCCATCATTTATCTTTTGAAAAACAATTTGCTCTTCATAACGGTTTTATTTTCCTCAAATGTTCTTTCTGTTTGGAACAACCAGTTTTCATAAAACAAATTTTCGTGATTTTTGCAAATTTGCCCCTTTTTGTAGGTTTTTGTTTTCTTTTCACAGTATCACAATAATGGGCGTCATTTGATATACAAATGTTGTCACCTGCAAAAATGCAAACGAAGATTTTTATTGTTTTTAGTGGTCACTTTAATATTTAATTGATAGGGGGGACATCGTTTTCGTGCATAATTTTCCGTGCAAATTTTGCCTGTATTTGTTCTTTTTGTAATCGTTTGCATATCCTGGATAATGAAAGGCCTTAGTCGCTCTCTATTGAGGTATAAATGACTCTCTCAATGATTTCATTTGATGCATAATGTTTCTAATCAGTTCGAATTTAATACTTTTTTTTTAAAAAAAAAGCAATGTTTTAATAAACTTTTGCCGCTTTTGCTCATTTCTAGTCGACTTGTTGCCAAGTCGCATTGAGGAAAAGTCCCATATTTTGTTCCAAAAATAACCGGTTAATGTTCTTAGTATAAATTTTATCTGATGCCCTTTTGATTTGGTTATTAATGGTTTTCAATAAATGGACAAGGAGTTTTGTTCGTAATTAATATTTGTAAATATTTGATTTTTTTTTGCCGTTTTTTCTGGTAGTCATATTATGGTAGCCAGAGGTCTCATAGATCCTCTAGAGTAGATTGTTTTATTCTTTTAGTAGTTTGTTGAACGATATGTTAATTTTTTAAATCTCTTCCTCATTTGGTAGACAATTAAGTGAAAAATGTAGATGAGCGGGGTCGGAAATTAATGTGCGAACGCACATTACCGAGCCTCGTTGTTCTCTTTTTTTTTCATTTGATTATTTTGAAAGCAATATTTGTTTTCGAAAAGCGTTTTTAATATTGAACAACTATTCAAGTTAGTTTGTGATTGAGTCAAAAGAGCCAAAACACCATATTTGATAACCATGTTAGAAATCATGGTGACTACGATTTATGAAACACAAGATTGAAAGAAACCCCAAAAAATTACAATAAGTTTTCTAACAGCGTCAATTTGATTTAATAACAAAAAAACTGTTAGACTACAGTTCGACAAACCATGTTTCATTTTTCCAAAGTGCCATCCAAATTAGGCTCGACAAACAAAACGGATCATTTAGGATGGTTCACCCCCACAGAAAAGCATAGCTTCAGAGAAAAGACAACCTATTAAAATAGTGGAACATGATTTATCTTTGAGATGGAATAACTTGTTTTTGCAAAGTCAGCCAAAACCATCACTACCGATAACCCTTTAATTAGATGAAAAGAGTCAACGATAAACAAAAAATGCCAAATATTCTTCAGTAATCCCATTCTCCAAAAACAAAAAAAGAATTTGGATATTTAACATTTAAATGATTTTATCGCGTAATTCAAAACAAAAAAGGAATTTGGATATTCAATATTTAAATGATATTATCTTCAGGCAACAGGAAAAATGGTTGATGGGAATGTCCCGATAATAACAAAGTAAAAGTACCAGTCATCTAAAACTGGGTTTTATGGATTTGTCGTCTCAATTTTTGATTTGGTCTTTCTATACTGACTCTGTTGATTCTCGATTGTATTGCTCAGCAATTGATGTTCTAATCAATTCGAGCAGAATGAGCGAAAAACGTAATCAGCCTAGAAGTCAAAAAGATTTCAAGCAAAATGTCAAAAAAACTGACAAGACTGCATAAAACATAAATTTTTAACTTTTTTGTTTATCGAAGTAAAAAAAACATCTTTTCATAGCTATTGAAAAATCAAATTTTGATAGTAAACAAACCTTATAACTTTACAAACAATAGCTAGCAGATTGCCCGAAAATAGCCGCAGTAGCTTTGCAGATCTGCAGTCTCAAAAAGATAGTAAAAGAAACAGACTCAAAATACATTTCTTTCAATTTAAAGCTGAGATGTTAGATTTCTATTAAGAATCTATATAACTTATTGATGCTTCTATTAGCTGCTCTCAAATATTCTTCATTTAGAGTGACACACATTCACTTGACCTTTGAATTAAATTAACGAACAGTCAATTTGAGAGGGAGGTAAGTCATGTGTGACCAAAATTATATTCACGCGAATGAACAAAAAACAAGCTCCACTGTGAAAAATGAAGTCACGCATGCAATTTGGTTGAAACTGCATGAACGAATGAACAAAAAGCAGTTTTTGAGTGATTGTGACATCATATGGTCGTAACAAAAATCTTGATGATTAAATAACAAAAAAACCAAAGTCGGCCAATAATAGCCTCAGAAAGCAAATTTCTCTTTTTCATTGGATAAAAAGGCTGTCAAAACTATACAGTCCAAACAAAATTATCTTGAAAAACCTTTACACTTTGGTACTTAGCAAACATGAACTGTGTACAACACCAATGAGACAAAGTACAGGACACAAAATAACGGAAGTTTATCACAAATGCATTTGAACTAACTGATTGGGAAAAAATGGCGTCGAAAGATTGAGAAACCACCTTCAAATTAGCCACCAATAGAAAACGTAAATCCCGCTTTTCAAAAACAAAATTAGAGATCACCAACCAAAAGTAGCAATAAATGCAGGCAATGACCACAAATGAGAATTTTTAACATCAAATGGGTCCAAGCCAATAGAACAATCAGCTAAAACCTAGAACTACCACAGCTACTGAAAATTAAATTAAGATCAAATTAATAATTTGAAATTGGTAAATGTCAACTTAACCAACCAACCTTGGGCGAATTGCTCTCAAATGACTGGCGAGCGGCTAGCTTCGCCAGTAGCTAGCTATGGCTTAGGGAGGCTGATGTGGGGGAGGGGGTGAAGTGAGGGAGAGGTCAAAATCTAAGAATCACCCTTCACACAATGAATTCATGTCTCAAAAACAGTTCTGTTGCATCGCAATCTTGGAGTCTAGCAAACCGAAAGGCTCTACGAGATCTTAATGACCCGGGCGCTACCTGTTTATCCCAATTTTGAGGCCAGATAGTCAAAAGGGTCAAGCAAATAATCGGTCAACGGAAAAATTGCACCTAAAAAACCACAGGACTGTATAATTGCTACAAATTTTGTTTAAGAGCAATTAAAAACTTTGTTTGAGAGCAATTAATAATCAAATTGGATACAATAGGGTACTAAAAAACTACGTACAACACAATTTGTGTTCCCTAAGCGTTACTTTTGTTCAAAACGTTTGACTTGCGCTAAATAGTGAAGAAATGCGTTTTCAACAAGATTTAAATTTCATGCTCTCCATTGACACAGAAAAGATGGTTAAGCTGCTTTGTTCTTTTTCTGTTTGCCACGCTGTTGCGATTCGATAAGTCCAATTTTTATGGACAAAAATCAACATAGCCGGCAGATTACCGGAAAATAGCCGCCGTTGACGCGCTAGACACACATCGGGATTGAAACAGAAAAAGAAAAAAGAAGAGATGAAAATTGACAATTTTTTTCCTATGTTTCAAAAATCGTTCTATTTCAATGTGCAGTTTCAGTTAGATTCTACACCTATACTTACTTGAGCTTCTATATTAAAGGGTATTAAGCTTAATACTAATATCAGCTATCATTCGCTCTAAAGAACTTTAAAAACCTAATGCACTATGACTTAATGACCGGGCTTTATTGGTTCATCCCGTTTCTTTTGACTTCGATTTTGATCTTCTGACATTGACCGTATTCACTACACTATGTAATTGAATGCGTGAAAAAATTTAGAATCCATTCAGTTGAAACAGTGAGTGAGGTAAGTCAGAAGTTAAACGTGAAAATTGTGATTTATGTAAAACGAAAAACATGATCAAAAGGTAAAGCGAATTAAAAAAAACATAGCAGGACAAGTGATGTACAATTCAAAAAATTTTCATTGACTAAACAAAAAACTAGACCTAAAACGGACTAGGAGTGAACTGTGAAAACCATTTCGAAGAAAATCAGATGAAAAAACAGAAAATAAAAGTAAAATTGCTGCATGTGAACAAAAAACCACTAGCGAGAAAAAATGGTTCGAACAACAAAGTAGGACTAGAAAGAACTATGAGTTGAGTGGGAAAATATTTAGAAAACATAGAAACAAAAATAAATATCAAAGTGAAACAGCCGTATGAGAACAAAAACAAACACCAGTAGCGAGAAAGCAAATTTTTGTTCGAGAAAGCGAAAACGCTGTTTAAAAGGACTTTGAGCAGAATGACAGAAGACGGAAATTAGCCTAGAGAAGTCGAAAATGTTTCACGCAAAATGTCGAAAAAGCGGCAAAATGGGTAAAGCGAAAAAAAGTTCGACGAAGTAAAAAAAAACATAGCAGGACAAGTCCTGACGTACAATTCAAAGAATTTTCTTTGACTAAACAGAAAACTAGACCACGAACGGACTATGAATGGATTGGGAAAACCAATTAGACAAGAATCCGATCAAAAAAATCGAAAAAACTGTAAAAGTCAAAGTGAAAAAATTGCCGCATTTGAACAAAAAACCACTAGCGAGAAAGCGAATTTTTGCTCAAACACCGTTTTCTCACTCTACTTTAAAATTAGAGCAAAAAAATTTCACGCAGCAAAACCATTCGCTTTTTCGCTCCACTTCCTGTTTCGGCGTGACCAAAATCACTACTCCAATTTGACTTCAAAAATCATGAAAATGTGTGAACAGATCTTCTAAAAAAAGACAGTGCCCCAATACAATTCAAATTCTTTGCTTTGCAAAAAAGGAGAGCACCTACATAATAGCCGTTTGAGAGGCCGACGGCAGCTATTAAAAAGCGACTCAAACTTAAATCATGATCTAGTAAACAAGCATGCATGCAAACGATACCAAAAAAGTAACATAACCAACTAACGTCGGGCGAATTGCTCTCAAACAACCGGCGAGCGGTTGGCTTTGTCAGCAGCTAGCCGCGGTTTAGTGAGGCTAGCTTTCGCTTGATTCGACTCTGCAACTTTTAATTTTCTAGCCTTGTTAATAAATAAATCAAATAAAAATCTGATATTTTAAAAATTTGCAAAATATTAGAAAAATTAAATTCGTTTTCGCAGTGAAAAAAAAGCTCACAAATATTCTTGTTTATGGAGTTATGTCAGGTAACCCATGTGCAAGACTTGAAAAGCTTCGTTGGCCAGTACTGATCGTTAAACTCAGAAAAGGACAAAAATATTCAAAAAATTTTGAAAACCAATGCAAAGTTTATCAAAACCTTGCCAAAAATCACGATAATAAAATCTTCAAAACCATTTCATTGTCTCAGCTGACTATCCAGTATCCCTATTTCAAGCCTTAAATAATTTCACTGGCTCATAAAGATCCATAAACTTAGAACATGGCAATAATTATCCGAAAAATTGAAAAAAATTAAATTTTATCAAAAAATTGCAAAAACTCAGGTCACCAAAAAATTGATAATGATTCCATTAACTCTAACAACAATGCAACAGCTCATCATCAAACCTTGGAGGAGGTCCCTAGGACCCTGGTGCCGGAAAAAACAGTAAAAAATTTAAAAAGATTCAAAAACTTGGAAAAAAGGCAAACATTTTTTAAAGATTGCTAATATTAAAATCTTGAAAACATTCCATTACATCTAGAAGCTATGCAGTAACCTACAATAGAACCCTTTCGGAGGTTCCTCGGCTCCTGAGAATGGAGAAACCTAAAAACCAAGAAAAAAAATTGAAAAAAATGCAAGTTTTATCAGAAAAATTGCTAAAATTTGTCATATTAAAAAATTGAAAGCTATTCTAAGGCAATTAAAATCTTTTCAGTAACTTATTATCAAACCCTTAAGGACGGTTTTTGTCCCCTGGGTCTGGAAACACTTGAATAATGAAAAATAAATGTCAAATTTTTTTTTTTTAAAAATCTGCAGGTTTTGTCAAAAAATGCTATGATTCATGACATTAAAATGTTGAAACCATTCCACTGCCACTAGAAACTGTGCAGTGACCTATTATAAAACCCTAGAGGAGGTTCCTTGACACCGAGGGCTGAAAGAACTCAAAAAATGACAAAAATTTTCAAAAAGCTTGAAAAAAAATTGCGAAAATTAACAAAATTGCGTGTTTTTAGCGATCATTCGTCGTCAGTAGTCAGTAGCTACGGGGGAGGCACCGGGGGGGGGGGGGGGGCTGATGGGGGGGAAACATTGGGGTGGGGGTCAGCAGCGCGGTGGTGTGGGTGGGGCAATAGTGGGGGGTCAACAGTGGGGGTGTCTTCAACCTCTAAGAACCGCCCTTCACACCATAAGTATAAGTCTCCAAAACAGTTTGAGCTGAAACAGAGCTGAAAGGCTCTAAGAGCACTTAATGCCCGCTAGGCGCTACCTGTTTATCCCGTTTTCGAGGACGAAAGTAATAAGCGTCAGACGAAAAATCGGTTAAGCGAAAAAACGCATAAAAAAGACCGACAGAACTAATATAACTACGTTTGAGAGCAATTAAACACAGACTCAATGCATCTCCAGGAAACAAACTGTGCGAGTTCCTCAAGAGGATGCTCCTGTGAAAAAATCAAAGATTGTCGCCAATTTTTTCAACGAAAAACAGCTGGAGGTACAAGAATGGTCAGCAAATGGCTCAGATCTGAATCCAACTGAAAATAATGGGCGATTTCGAAGTAACCGTTACTAAAATAGACAGTTCGTTGGGAAAATTTGGAAGAAAAATTGTCGGAAAATTGAATCAAATGTCGTAAAAAAACTTGTGTGAAAACTATGCAAACCGTCTAGTTTATGTCTAAAATTCTGAAAAACGTATTAACTTGTTAATAGAGAACTGATTTGAACTCAAAATGTCTTATTTGATGTATGGGGCACTTTTTAAAAATTGGTTAAGTGTTCGTAGCTTTTTGGTGCCATAGTGGTTGATCAAAATACAGCCATTGAAAATATTTAATTTTCACCCTCGTAACAAAGTGCACTTTTTATTAGATCAAGACTTTGATTAGTTAGAGTAATAAACTAAAATAAAGTACCCCGGCACATTAATTTAACAAGCAATCGCACCTCCCTCTCAGGCTGTCAACCTTTGTCACACCCCGACAACCTACTGAAGCCCTGCTAGCTCAGTCGGTAGAGCGTTGGACTTTTAATCCAACGGACAAGGGTTCGAGTCCCTTGTGCGGCGAAATTTTTTCTCTTAATGTGATAAATATAAAATATCCAATTTATATTGTCATCTGACACAAGACACTTCAAAGACTATTTTCAACCACTTGAATAATTACACCTTCTTGTTTTCTGAGATTTGAATCTCAGTTTAATTGCAATTTACAGGTAGAATTACCTTGAAATTGTTTGGCAGTTAAAACTCTAGGAGGGTACAACTGAACACACTAATTGATGAAGAACTATGAAACTACAATGTAGACCAAAAGAGCAGGGAGAAAAATTGTTGTCATAATTGAACTATTTTTTCCAGATGGACAGCAAGAGAAAACAAGACATTTGCATAGCAAATTAGTAACGTTCATAGTGATATTAGTAAAACAGATTAGTAAACTCCTGGTTTATGTTGATTCCATTTTAGGTTGACCTGAGTGTACTAAAATCAAACATGGAGGAAGTGACTGCTACTGGCAAAGAGTATGTTCAAGATATCTCCACGAAGATTGAGAACTCTGAGATTGTACTTGAGCAACTACTGAACAAAGACAAACAAATCCAAGAGTGAGTCAAAATTTCAAAAGTTCTTAACTTTGATTCAGTTACCAAAGCACAAATTAAACTAAAACACCACAACGAAAAATTATTTCAAAGTGATCAAAGTTGACGAAAGTCCCGTCAGCTCCATGTACACTGTACAACGACCTCAATCCCTCTGAAGTAACTGGAAAGACAGCGGTCACTTTCTAAAATTTCAATATCAACTTTCAAAACTCAATTCAAAAAGAGCAAAGGTGTTATTCCGTCAAACCCGCCAATTACCATATGCACAACAATGATGGAGCCATCTAAGCAAAAATAAAAGCGCGATAATTAGCTCGTCAAAAACCACATCTGATTTTTTAAAGACTGTGAATGTTTTTTGACTTTTGACAATAATTTCGATTGTGCTATTCTAGGAGCACAAAAACTTTTGAGGTCAAGGCGTAGGGTAGTGGATAAGAAACAGAAAAATAGAGAGTTGGTCAATTTTTCACGCCTTTTTGCAATTTCTCGTTATACCGCCTTTCCCGGCAGATCGCGATCAGTCGCTTTTTCGGAAACAAAATTTACGAAAAACTTCAAACAAATACTTGGAATAAGGGGAATCATATAAGCATAATTTTGTCGAGCAAAAGACTCGTGGAATAGAAATAAAAAAGCTAACAAGTTATTTGCCTATTCCAGTTTGCAGTTTCTGGTCACATAGTTTATAGGCCAACTTTCTTTAATTATTTGGAAAAGGAACTGCTGGTGGGCGAAAAATTTTTCTCTCATTTAAAAACTACTTAAAAAACAAAAAACAGGAGGAAAACCGTAATGCTATAAGACATCGAAGAAAAAAACAGACAATATTAGAAAATTTACGATCCAATGGTTAATATCTTCTTCAAAATATTAAACCAAAATAATGCTCAACGAAATTTTCTAAAGCAATTTGTAACTAAAAGAATTAACACTTACGTAAACTTATAAAAAAGCAACTAATTTTACAAACATACTGTTTTCCGGTTGTGTCCGTATAACTAGAAGATCTTAGATGCTTGCTGTTGAAAACTGATTACAAATTCTTCGAACTAAAAAAATTAATCTTTCGATTCTTGCTAACAATATTTATAATTTTCTCATTCTTCTGTCACACTATGAAGCATTTTTTGGAATTTCACCTTTGTTGTTATGAAAACTCTTATAATCACTGCTCATAATTTGTTATGTCCGTTCCAGAGGGGAAAATGAAAACTGTTTTTGTTTCAATTCCGAAATAATCCGCAAAGTTTTGAGATTAACCAATGAGTTTGACTCGATGCATTCCGGAAAAAAACTATAGAATGGCAGTAATTGAATTACTTATATTCTATTAAATCATAATCAAACAAAACAAAAGGTAAATTTCAACAATAGGAGCATAGTTAGGCTTCTGACACTGCGCCGGCTCACAGCAATCACTCGGATAAGAGACGGCCAAATACTTTTTTAGAACTCAGAAAAAGTTAACAAAAACAAACAGGAACGTAACTATAAAGCGGATATTTTAGAGATTTAAGGGCGCAACGGAATATACTGCACGCCGAAAAAAATGTGGAATTGAAAATGCAGCAGAGGTGTTTCGTGCCCTAATCCTCTAGATTCCAATAAGTTTCAAAACCCAACTCCTAAGTAGTGTTTTTGTAAGTTAGCTCTCTAGGCAACATTACTTTCTTTAAAAATACTGTCCTGACTAAATTGCAGAAAACAAGCATACACTATATCAGTTTAAATCAGCTATCTGAAGTTATATATGCACCTCCTAAAAGTTATATCACAACACGCAGAAATCTAGGTTAAGAACTCTCTGTCTTACGAAGAGAGAGAGGAGAGCCTTCACTTACAATCTTAAAATCGAAAAGAAGCTGTAAAAATATTACACAAAAATTAACCGGTATATACAGTGCGCAATGTACGAAATAATTAAGTAAAAATAGTTTTCTAATATGCGGAAAAGATCCCAATATCACTCATGGTTATATCAAGTTCATCCCTTAATTAAAAGCTCACTTCTAATTTGGGTTCAGACTTCTATGTTTCATTAGTGCTTCTAAATCTCTTCACGGAGACAAAATAAAAAAGCGCGAACTTATCATTATTAACATTTGCTGAATAAATCTCTTATAAAGTCCTATATTAGCGAGACATTATAGTTTTATTGGAATTCGATTCAACTCTTCGGAGCTATGGCCAAAAGTTATAACTTTCGCTACAATTCTTAATTTATCTGAAGATAGCTAAGGTTAGAAGCTCCATTTCTAAGAAGTTCTAACAAAGTCGAAAAACTAAGAACATCAATTAAAATCAGGAACCCAATATAACATAGCGCTGATTACAATTATCGCGGAAAAATATCAGTTTGAAATTTTTCACAAAAGTTCCTGTTTTGTTCAAATCCGTTGCACTAACTTTCTGATGTTCTCTAAAAGTATATCTAATATGATCTTGATGTTCTCTAAAAATCATATCAAGGATTCTGGCAAGAGATTCGATGCAACTTTGTTCGATAATTTTGAAGAGATTCGCATCAAAGAATTCAGTCATCAGCAACTCTTAACAGAAACAAATCACATGAAGCAATAGTCAAGTCACATGCCAAACAAGCCAAGGGAGAGGAAACCTAGCTTGAAAAAAACCTAAAAATGATGAGACCGAGAGGAAAAAATGTTTAGAATTATCTCTAAGAGAGTCAAAAATGCTATTTAGAGAATACGGTCTCACTATAAAGTGAAAAGTGCATAATAAGAAAAAAATATATTTATTTGCAATTTGCTCTCAGCAACACATTTCTTTAGAAAAAACAAAAATGCACGCGTGAACAACCAACTTAGAGTCGTTAAATTTTATTTTTAATTGGAATACTGATTTTAAAACCAGAAATCAAAGCATCACTTTTTGATATGCAGTAAATATTTCGCTCGGAAAGTTAAGGACATATGAGCTGAGTACGCTAGGTTCCTTATATTCGATTAATCAAAACAAGACCACAGTCAATGGCAATCATGGAGCTATTATAAATCAAAACTGGAGATTTCATTATGAAGTTTAGCATCTTTTTAATACAACCAAAACTACAGCTTTTCATAAAAATCACTCCTTCCTCAAAGACAGGCGGAAGATAGTCAGAAAAACTCCTTATACACATTTTGAACACATGATGTATCAAAAACACAAACATAACCGACTAACGTCGGGCGAATTGCTCTCAAACGACCGGCGAGCGGTTGGCTTCGCCATTAGCTAGCCACGGTTTAGAGAGGCTAGCTTCAGCTTCATTGAAGGGGCGTGAGGTGAGGGAGGGTAAAAGATGATATCACACCACGTGACAGCAGCTGAGGTGCGGCATCAATAAAAGAGTTAAGGAAAATGAGAAACAGATAGATATAAGAGATAAAACGTGAACGATAAAGAGGAAAGAAACCCCAACCGACAGAGAGACAGCTAGGATAATTTTCCATGATGAGATTCGACACTGCAAGTTTCCAGATTTTGAAGAGAAAACATATTCACAAAGTTTTTGTCTCTGTTATGTAACAAAGAGTTCTGTCATGTAACCCATCTGCAAAACTCGTTGGCCAGTAATGATCGTTAAAGCCAGAAAAGGACAAAAACACTCAAAATTTTAACAGTCACAAATTTTAACAAAATCTTGCTAAAATTCGTGATAAAAATATCTTTAGAACCATTTCGTTTTCTCAAGAGACTATCCAGTGTTCCTATTTCAAGCCTTAAATATTTTCACTGGCTCAAAAAGATTCATAAACTTAGAACATGGTAATAACTATCCGAAAAATTGAAAAAATGAAATTTTATCAAAAAATTGCAAAAAATCAGATTACTAAAAAATTGATAACCATTCCCCTAACTCAAAAACTATGCAGCAGCTTATTATCAAACCTTGAGAGGGTCCCTGTCCCCTGGTGTCGGAAAAAATTTTTAAAAATATTCAAAAAAATTGTAAATATTTTTTTAAAATTTGTCAAAATCGTGATATTAAAATCTTGAAAAACATTCCATTACATCTAAAAACTCTTGAGGCTCTAGAAACTTAGAAAACGACAAACAATTTCAAAAAAATTGCTATAATTTATGATAACAAAAAGTTGAAAACTAATCATTGGCCGCTGAAAACTTTTCAGTTGCTTATTAAACCATAACGGAGGTTTTCGGAGCCCTGAGGCTGAAAAAACCTGAATAATGACAACAAATGTCAAAAAGACTGAAAAAAATGCTATTTTTGTAAAAAAAAATGAGAAAAATAGTGATGATAAAATCTTGAAAAACATTACATTACATCTGGAAACTACACAGTAACCTATTATCAAGACCTAAAAGCGGTTCATTGGCTCTTGAGACACCTAAAAAATGGCAAAAATTTTCAAAAAACGAAAAAAATTGCAAGTTTAATAAAAAAATAAAAAAATGCTAAAATTTGTGATATTCAAAAGTTGAAACCAATTACATGGCCAATAAAAAATTTGCAGTAACTTATTATCCAACCCCTAATGATGTTTTCTGGCCCCTGAGTCTGAAACAGATTGAATAATGACAATAAATGTCAGAAAACATGAAAAAAATTGCAAGTTTTGTCAAAATGCCTGATGTTAAAATCTTGATAATCATTCCATTACCACTAGAAACTATGCAATAATCTATTATCAAACCCTAGAGGCGGTTTTTTGGCACCTAGGGCAGACATAACTCAAAAAATGACAAAAATTTAAAAAAAAAGCTTCAAAAAAAATGGGAAAATTAGTATAAATTTGCGTGTCTTTGTTTGGATTACCAAATTTATAGCTGTTAAAATGGTCACAAAAAGTACTTATGAATTGTAAAAGACCTTTATAAACTTTAACCAGCCTCAATTTTAGCCTGGTCCAACAAAAAAATCGAAAAATGACGAAAAACACGAAAGATTGCAACATTTTGGGCTCAAAAACTCCTAAGAATGACCTTTTAACCTTAAACTACGGCCTTCCCAGTAGCTTCACCACAATAAGCACTTGAAGGACTACTAACGTCAGCTTTGGGTCTCTAATGAAACATAATGCCCACTGGGCCTTACCTGTTTATCCCGTTTTGAACGATCAGAGTCATGGAAAAATGTGTCAAAAAGTAAAAAGACAGAGCCGGGGGTGGGGGGGGGGGGTACCGGGGGAGGCTGATAAAGGGGGGGGGTTGGGCAACATTGGAGTGGGGGGTGGGACAATAGTGGGGGGGGGGTTGAACAGTGGGGGTGTTTTCAACCTCTAAGAATCGCCCTTCACGCCATAAGTATAAGTCTCCAAAACAGTTTGAGCTGAAACAGAGCTGAAAGGCTCTAAGAGCACTTAATGCCCACTGGGCGCTACCTGTTCATCCCGTTTTTGAGGACGAAAAGTCAAAAGCGTCAGACATAAATCGGTCAAGTGAAAAAATTGCATAAAAAAGACCAACAGGACTAATATAATTGCTACAAACTTCGTTTGAGAGCAATTAAACAAGACAGATTACAAATTTACTTTAGGCAATCAAGAGAAAGAAAGTAGAAAGGTGACATATTGGTGGATTATGCTGCTACTGACAATACTGCGCAAGAGCTAGTTAAAACAAAAAAAACTACATTTAAAAATTGGCAGCGATGTCTTATGTTTGGAACAATTTTTCGACCATAAATTGTTCTAAAAGGTTTTAAAAAGTGCCATCAATCAAAAGTTCTCTTAAATATTGTCAGTTCATCAAGCGGTGTCTCTAAGTTTAACTATAACAGATCATCACAGGTAAGATTTGTTTAAAGATATTTCCTTTTAGATTTCAAATCAGAGTGAGTTATCATCCCAGTCTTAATTATCAATGAGTTATATGACCAACAAGACAATATTATAGGTCAAGACTATTAATGCAATAGCGGCCATTAGATTGCTTATCTTAAGTTCAGGAAACAATTTGATGTTTTTAGAAAGAGCAATTATTTATTTTCCTGGTCATAGACTTGCGATAAAAGACAAACCATGAATATCCAGAATTTTGAGCGTTGAGTAACTTTCAGAGCCCTGCTAGCTCAGTCGGTAGAGCGTTGGACTTTTAATCCAACGGTCAAGGGTTCGAGTCCCTTGTGGGGCGAAATTTTAAAAATTACAATATTGATC
The DNA here is from genome assembly GCF_964194025.1 of Convolutriloba macropyga. Taxonomy (NCBI): domain Eukaryota; kingdom Metazoa; phylum Xenacoelomorpha; order Acoela; family Convolutidae; genus Convolutriloba; species Convolutriloba macropyga. Next base: position 55,080,841 of record NC_134471.1, on the reverse strand, counting down.
GTTTTGAATGGACAAAAATATTAGGCAACTACCTGATTCTTATTCCGAAAGCTTTTATACTTTCCACAGTACAATAGTGAAGCACGTAACGCCTCTTCGAATGACAGGAAAACTATTTTCTGAACAATCCAATGCTTGCTATCTACTTGCAAAGGCACGCTACTATACACAGTATACACAGTTGGTATTAAAAGCCAGGCTCTCTCACATTTTTGACGTTCCACTTCGATGTGGTTTTAAGCTACAGTCCCTCCAATGACAATATAAACTATTATAAAAGTTGACAATAATTTCGTGCAGGTGCTGCATTGCAGGTTCTAAAAAATATTTTATAAAAGTTGAGAACTGCTATCTTTAGAACCTTGGACAAGGAGATTGCGGAAGCCAAAGCCGTTATCCAGACTTCGTCCAAGATAGTGAAACAAAACAAGTCAATTTTCGGAAAGGTGTGGGATGAGACCAAGGAAATCTTCGGCGAGACAATGTGTCTCATTACTTTCGGATATTGGTGTCCAAATAAGGTACGTTGAAAGTAACTATCACAGTTCCCTGACCATCAACCTGAACAGATCCCGCTTCGTACCGCTAGTAGTACCCCTAAAGAGGAAGTGCGACATTGCCGCTGCCGGCATCAAGTAAGTCTCCAAATCTTAAGGATGTGAGCCTCGCCAGTCGCGAAAGCTCCATTATTACCGATAACAATCACCAATCAATTTATTTTGTAATGTGAACAACCATTTTGCAACAACCATAATTCTCAATACTAGATATCAATGTTAAAGTGGTGAGTTGCAGTCTCACGGGTTCTAAAATTTACTAATAATTCTTAACTTACCAGTCAACATATTTTTTTGATTTTCAATACCGATGTTGCAATAGAGCGACCAAAAACCGCAATACTAAGAATCACAGAGTAAAGATTGCAATTCTTCCCAACATCGAAATTTCATGCTCAAGTTAAAATAATTTGGCGAATTAATTTACAAGAGATGGTTTCAAGAGAAAATAAAAGCATTACAATTTTTTTTCGAAAGGAAACAAAATTGAAAAGTAACAAAAATATCTTCATTTACAAGTATTTCAAATTTCATTTATAAAGTTTTTTTGGGTGACATTAAATTGATTAGGCAAGAGACGTCCTCAATTCTCTCCTTTTGAATTGAAAAAAAATTATACCGACTGAGGAGCTGAAGGTTTTCATACGAAAAAGAATCGATTTCAAAATTACTTGAGTTTACAAGATGAACTAGAATAGTACGCTTCTCACCTGTGATCATTCCGTAAAACAATTCGAAAACCAAACAGGAACAGGAAATCGTCAGCGGCCATGGTAGAGCCGGCAACGCGTAAGTCTTATAATCTTTAAGTCGTGAGATAGAGCTTTAGTGACCGCAAACTTAATAGTAATAATTCTAACTAAATTCAATATATTTTCTTGTTTTTTCAAAGCCGATGTTGCAATATCACATCCAAAAACCTCAAAACCAGTAGCCACAATTTAATTTCTGACTCTTTCCTAACATCGATATTTTAAGGTTAAATTGAAATAGCTCGGAGAACCATTTAAGACAACAAGATCAACATTTCGTTAAATTTTCCTCAATTCTGTTTTAAATGAACAACGTGACACCGACTCACGAGCTGAAGGTTGCCATTCGCAGAGCAATGGATCTAAAAACTGATAGGAAAAATCGAACTTTCTTATTTATGAAATCCTAAAGAGTGCGGAAATTAAATCAAGTCTGATTAGCTTGCAAGCAAGTCTGATTAGCTTAAAGTCGCGAGTTCGAGACTCACTGTTCGCAAACTTGATAGATATAATTCTATCACTGGAAACTCAAAATAGCTTTCTGTTTTTTTCATTGCCAATTTTGCAATAAAAAAACAACAAAAATAATCTCAACATAATATTTTTACTCTTTCCTAACATCAATTTTTTAAGCTTAAGATGAATTAGCCAAAAAAACATTTTAAGACAGCAACACCAACGTTCCGTTATATTGTTCCGAATCACAGTTAGGAAGTGCTAAGAGTTGTCACCAGCTGGCTGGTCACGCAACTTAGTGCCATGTTTTTAACTCTCAACAGAAGACTGGGGCAGAATAAAAAGTTTTAAAGGTTACCTATTGAACTCCATTAAACTTGGTTAGGAAAGGACACGTCAATAACGCATGGAGATAACAAGATTTCAAAAAGTTATTGCCTTACAAGAGGTGGGATTGAAATAAAAGCATTACAATATCTTTTTGTAAGAAACCATGTTGAACAATTAACTCAAATAGTTTCGGTTAAAAGTATTTTAATTTTAAACTTCAATTATAAAGTCTATCTGATTAACACTGATTAAGGAACCACATCATTAGTTCTATTTCATTTTTTGGCGAATATCATGAGACCGACATAAAAGTTGAAGGTGGCCAAACGCAGCAGAACAATGGATGTAAAAAACAACTGATAGCCAGAAATTTTTATTAAGGAAAAGCAAGGAGAGCAAGGAGCTTTTTATAAAGGAAAACCTTAAGATAGCAGAAACTAAATCAGTTTGAATATGACTTGAGCTTAAATGAATATCTAGTATATTAAGATTCCGAACTATGATGGTTCCCTAAAACCTACAAACAAAGACCCGCAGGAGCATAAAGGCTTGCGCGACCATGGCGCAGTCGGCAGTGCGTAAGTCTCAAAATCTTAAGGTCATGAGTTCGATCATCAATGGTCGCAAAAATTTGATTATGAATTCTACCACTCAAAATTCAAAACTTTTTCCGGTTCCATCGATGCAGATGAAACAATAAAGCATTCAAAAACCTTAAAACAAACAATCAACGTAATTTACAACTCTTTCCCAACATCGATATTTAAAGCTTAAGTTGAAATAGCTTGGAGAACTATTTAATACAGCAAGATCAACATTCCGTTAAAGATATTCGAATTACAGAAAAAAGAAGTGCTAAGAGTTGCCATCAGCTGGCTGAGAAACTTAACTAAGTTTCACGCTTTCAGCTCTAGACCCAAAAGACTGGTGGAAGACTAATTTTTTAAAAAAAATTACTCATTAATTTTTGTAAATTTGCTTGCGAATGGTCACAGCATCAACGCGAAACACTAATCATATCTCAACTAGTTAATTAATGTCTTACAAGAGACGTGAACAATCTAAAAGCAAAATAAATTGTTTTTAAAAGAAAACAATGTTAACAAGAAACTAAAACAGTTTCATTTACAAGTAGTTGGAATTTCATTTATAAAGCCTTTCTGAGTAACACTGACCTAAATAAGGAAAGACATCCTAAGTTCTCATACAACAATAGTAAACTTCAGAAATATGATTGCTCCTTAAATCTATCCAAAAAACAGCAGGAACGGTAAGCGTTCAGGGACCATGGCACAGCCAGCAGCGTCTAAGTCTAATAATTTTACATTTTGAATTGTAAAGTCTTTTTTGATTAACACTGACCAGATTATGAAGAACAGACATCCTAATTCCTCTTTCATTTTTGAGTGAACAACATAAGACCGACACACAAGCTGAAGGTCGCCAAAAGCCAAAGATGAATAGATGTAAAAAAAACTGTAATAAAAATTGAACTTTTTCAATAGGAAAACGATAAGATTAACAAAACTCAATCAAATTCGATATACTTGAGTTCACATTATTAATTAGAATAGGACACTTCCGAAATATAATTATTACTTGGTTTTAATTGAAAAAATCACCAGGAACGGTAAAACGACAGCGAGCAATGCGCTGTCGGCAGCGCATATGTCTCAAAACCTTAAGGTCGTGAGTTGCAGACTCAGTGATCGGAAACTCTTAAGTATTTATTCTACCACTCAATTCAAAATATTTTCCTGTTTTATCAGGCAACCGATGTTCCAAAGTAGCATCCAAAAACCTCAAAACCAAGAGTCACTTAGTTTTTGACTTTATCCCAACATCGATAATCAAAACTTAAGTTGCATTAGCTTGGGGAGCTATTAAGAACAACAATATCAGCAATTCGTTATTTTTCCTCGAATCACAGTAAGGAAGTGCTAAGGGTTGCCACCAGCTGGCTGACACATCCAACTAAACTTCATGGTCTTTAGCTCTAGAAACAAAATCCCGTGGGATGAAAACAAAATTCTTTGGATGAAAACAAAAATTTCATTTGAACTGTTGAAACAAAAGCATTACAGTTTGTCTTCAAAAGAAAACCAATTTAACAATTAACTAAAAAAAATTATTTAAAATTAGGTTGAATTTCAATTATAAAGTCTTATTCGAGTAATTATAATCTGATTATGGAAACACATCCTTGATTGTCTTTCATTTCTAGTGAACAACAAGAGACTGACTCACAAACTCAAGGTCATCAAACGCAGCAGGACAATGGATGGCAAAAACTAAATCAATTTCAGAAATAATTGTGTTTATATGACTAGCTAGATTAGTACTTAGAAAATATGATTATTCCTTAAAAAATATTTTAAAAAACTAACAGGAACAGCTAAGCCTCCAGCGATCACGACGCAGTCGCCAGCGCATATATCAAAAAATCGTAAGGTCGAGAGTTCGAGCCTCACTGGTCGCAACCTTTTTAGCATTAATTCTAAAACTCACAATTCAATAAATTTTCTTTTCTTTACTGCGGATGTGTCAATATAGCATCCAAAACATCAAAGCGAACAATCACAACGTAATTTTTGACTCTTTTCACAGTCGATATTTTAAGTTTAAGTTGAAATAGATCTGAGAACTATTTAGCTGAAGAAGTTTCATTTGCAAAGTCTTTTTTGAATGACACTGACCTGATTAAGGCAAGTTCTGGTTCATTTCTTACAGAGAACAACATGAGAACGATTCACAAGCTGAAGTTTGCCGAATGCGACAGAAAAATGACAGTAAAAAACTGATAGCAATAAAATTGAACAATTATTAGAGAGAAAACTTAAAGCCGCATAAACTAAACAAACTTCCATATTAATTGAGTTTATATGATTAACTAGAGCAGTATAATTCCGAACTCTGACGATTATTCTCTAAAAACTATTGAGAAGAACTACCAGGAGCGGTACGCCGTCAGCGATCATGGCGCAGTCGGCAGCGCTTAAGTCTAGTAAACTTATGGTCGTGAGTTCCAGCCCCACTGGTAGCCATCTTTTTAGTATTAAATCTACCGACCTCCATTCAATATAGTTTATCGGTTTCTCAATGCCCATGTCGCAATATAGCATTCCAAAATCTCAAAGAAACACAAGATTGTTGACTCTTTCTCAACAACGATATTTTAAGAATAAGTTGAAATAGCTTAGAGAACTATTTAAGACAACAAGATCAAAATTGCATTTAAAATTTTGAAATCACACAAATAGGAAGTTGCCATCAGCTTGCTGAGGAACTCAAAAAATTTCATTTTTTCTTACCTCTAGAATCAAAAGCCTGGGGGAAGAATTATAATAAGAAAAAAATAAAAAAAGAAGAAAACGTTAAAAAGTTACCTGTTGAATTCTTGTAAATTTTATTGGCAATGGTCATCAACGCTAAAAATATCAGATCTCAACTAGCTACTGTCTTACAACTGAAACAAAGAGAAGCAAAACTATTATATCATAATATATTAATTCTACCAAAAACCAATTGAAAATAAATTCTTGTTTTAACAATGCGGATGTTGGGATATCAAAAAATGCAAAACAGAAAATCACACAGTATATTATGGCTCTTTCCTAACATTCATGCCTAAACTTAGGTTGAAAGAGCTTGGAAAAAAAATTTGCGACAAGGTCAACGTTTCCTTTATTTTTTTCGAATCACATATTTAAGAGGCGCTAAGAGTTATAACCACCCCAGAACCCAAAGCAAATTTCTAGTGATTATTTCTACAACTAAATGAGAAAATTAAAAAAAATTAAAGATTTCTATTGAACTATTGTAATTTTGGTAGGAAATGGTCAAAGCAACAACGCTCAATTTTTATCAGATCTCTAATAGCTACTGTTTTAAAAGAAGTGGGAACAAAATGAAAGCATTAGGAGCTGTTTTCGAAAGAAACCAAGTTTGTTTAACAAAAAACTAACATAGCCTGCAGATTGCCAGAAAATAGCCGCGATAGAAAGAAAATAGATCGTCTCTTAAAGATGGTAAGAGGAAACAGACCGCAAAAACTTTAATGTTTAACGCATTGCTGACTCTATTAGCTGACCTTAAAAACCCTGTAGTTAGACTGACACACATTCATTCGACCTTATCTCTTTGACATACTGTATCGGAAAATCGATTTCAGAGTGAAGAAGTCATTTTTGAGAGTGATGTAAGTCACGGTGACCAAAAATTAATCACTCGAATGAACAAAAACACTCTCCGCTAAGAGTGAAAAATGACGTCAGGAACGCAATTAAGTTGAAGTTTCAAGAACGAATGAACAAGAAGCAGACTTGAAGTGCTGATTGTGACGTCAAATGGCCGTAACAAACACTGATGTTGACCAAACAATCAAAACTAAGAGACGGCCAATAATATCCTAAGCTATCGCTTTGCTGTTACTAAAAATAGTTTCACATACAGGTATTTGAAGTTTCATTTATAAAGTCCATTTTGAGCAACACTGATCTGATTAGGAAACCCATCCCAAGTTCTCTAACTAGAATAGTACAATTCTGAACTATGATTGTTCATTAAAGTCTATACACAAAACTAACAGAAACAGTAAGCCTTCAGCGACAATTGCGCAGTCGGCAGCGAGAAAGTCACAAAATCCTCCGGTCATGAGATCGAGCCTCACTGGTTGCCAACTTTATAGTATTAAATCTAGTATTCAAAATTCAACAATTTTTCTTTTTTTCAATGCGGATGATGCAATATACCATCCAGAAAAAACAAAAATCAAAACACAATTTTTGGTCCTTTCCCAACATCAACATTTTAAACTTAAGTTGAAATAGCTTAGAGAACTGTTTGAGACAACGAGAGAAAATTTTCATGATTTCCTCCGAATCAAATAGTTCGATCATCAATGGTCGCAAAAATTTGATTATGAATTCTACCACTCAAAATTCAAAACTTTTTCAGGTTCCATCGATGCAGATGAAACAATAAAGCATTCAAAAACCTTCAAACAAACAATCAACGTAATTTACAACTCTTTCCCAACATCGATATTTAAAGCTTAAGTTGAAATAGCTTAGAGAACTATTTAATACAGCAAGATCAACATTCCGTTAAAGATATTCGAATTACAGAAAAAAGAAGTGCTAAGAGTTGCCATCAGCTGGCTGAGAAACTTAACTAAGTTTCACGCTTTCAGCTCTAGACCCAAAAGACTGGTGGAAGACTAATTTAAAAAAAAAAATTACTCATTAATTTTTGTAAATTTGCTTGCGAATGGTCACAGCATCAACGCGAAACACTAATCATATCTCAACTAGTTAATGTCTTACAAGAGACGTGAACAATCTAAAAGCAATATAAATTGTTTTTAAAAGGAAACAAGGTTAACAAGTACCTAAAACAGTTTCATTTACAAGTAGTTGGAATTTCATTTATAAAGCCTTTCTGAGTAACACTGACCTAAATAAGGAAAGACATCCTAAGTTCTCATACAACAATAGTAAACTTCAGAAATATGATTGCTCCTTAAATCTATCCAAAAAACAGCAGGAACGGTAAGCCTTCAGGGACCATGGCACAGCCAGCAGCGTCTAAGTCTAATAATTTTACATTTTGAATTGTAAAGTCTTTTTTGATTAACACTGACCAGATTATTAAGAACAGACATCCTAATTCCTCTTTCATTTTTGAGTGAACAACATAAGACCGACACACAAGCTGAAGGTCGCCAAAAGCCGAAAATGAATAGATGTAAAAAAACTGTAATAAAAATTGAACTTTTTCAATAGGAAAACGATAAGATTGCCAAAACTCAATCAAATTCGATAAACTTGAGTTCACATTATTAATTAGAATAGGACACTTCCGAAATATAATTATTACTTGGTTTTAATTGAAAAAATCACCAGGAACGGTAAAACGACAGCGAGCAATGCGCTGTCGGCAGCGCATATGTCTCAAAACCTTAAGGTCGTGAGTTGCAGACTCAGTGATCGGAAACTCTTAAGTATTCATTCTACCACTCAATTCAATATATTTTCCTGTTTTATCAGGCAACCGATGTGGCAAAGTAGCATCCAAAAACCTCAAAACCAAGAGTCACTTAGTTTTTGACTTTATCCTAACATCGATATTCAAAACTTAAGTTGAATTAGCTTGGGGAGCTATTAAGAACAACAAGATCAGCAATTCGTTATTTTTCCTCAAATCACAGTAAGAAAGTGCTAAGAGTTGCCATCAGCTGGCTGAGAAACTAAACTAAGTTTCACGCTTTCAGCTCTAGACCCAAAAGACTGGTGGAAGACTAATTTAAAAAAAAATTTACTCATTAATTTTTGTAAATTTGCTTGCGAATGGTCACAGCATCAACGCGAAACACTAATCATATCTCAACTAGTTAATGTCTTACAAGAGACGTGAACAATCTAAAAGCAATATAAATTGTTTTTAAAAGGAAACAAGGTTAACAAGTACCTAAAACAGTTTCATTTACAAGTAGTTGGAATTTCATTTATAAAGCCTTTCTGAGTAACACTGACCTAAATAAGGAAAGACATCCTAAGTTCTCATACAACAATAGTAAACTTCAGAAATATGATTGCTCCTTAAATCTATCCAAAAAAAAGCAGGAACGGTAAGCCTTCAGGGACCATGGCACAGCCAGCAGCGTCTAAGTCTAATAATTTTACATTTTGAATTGTAAAGTCTTTTTTGATTAACACTGACCAGATTATTAAGAACAGACATCCTAATTCCTCTTTCATTTTTGAGTGAACAACATAAGACCGACACACAAGCTGAATGTCGCCAAAAGCCGAAGATGAATAGATGTAAAAAAACTGTAATAAAAATTGAACTTTTTCAATAGGAAAACGATAAGATTGCCAAAACTCAATCAAATTCGATATACTTGAGTTCACATTATTAATAAGAATAGGACACTTCCGAAATATAATTATTACTTAGTTTTAATTGAAAAAATCACCAGGAACGGTAAAACGACAGCGAGCAATGCGCTGTCGGCAGCGCGTATGTCTCAAAACCTTAAGGTCGTGAGTTGCAGACTCAGTGATCGGAAACTCTTAAGTATTCATTCTACCACTCAATTCAATATATTTTCCTGTTTCATCAGGCAACCGATGTGGCAAAGTAGCATCCAAAAACCTTAAAACCAAGAGTCACTTAGTTTTTGACTTTATCCCAACATCGATATTCAAAACTTAAGTTGAATTAGCTTGGGGAGCTATTAAGAACAACAAGATCAGCAATTCGTTATTTTTCCTCGAATCACAGTAAGGAAGTGCTAAGGGTTGCCACCAGCTGGCTGACACATCCAACTAAACTTCATGGTCTTTAGCTCTAGAAACAAAATCCCGTGGGATGAAAACAAAATTCTTTGGATGAAAACAAAAGTTACATTTGAACTGTTGAAACAAAAGCATTACAGTTTGTCTTCAAAAGAAAACCAATTTAACAATTAACTTAAAAAAATTATTTAAAATTAGGTTGAATTTCAATTATAAAGTCTTATTCGAGTAATTATAATCTGATTATGGAAACACATCCTTGATTGTCTTTCATTTCTAGTGAACAACAAGAGACTGACTCACAAACTCAAGGTCATCAAACGCAGCAGGACAATGGATGGCAAAAACTAAATCAATTTCAAAAATAATTGTGTTTATATGACTAGCTAGATTAGTACTTAGAAAATATGATTATTCCTTAAAAAATATTTTAAAAAACTAACAGGAACAGCTAAGCCTCCAGCGATCACGACGCAGTCGCCAGCGCATATATCAAAAAATCGTAAGGTCGAGAGTTCGAGCCTCACTGGTCGCAACCTTTTTAGCATTAATTCTAAAACTCACAATTCAATAAATTTTCTTTTCTTTACTGCGGATGTGTCAATATAGCATCCAAAACATCAAAGCGAACAATCACAACGTAATTTTTGACTCTTTTCACAGTCGATATTTTAAGTTTAAGTTGAAATAGATCTGAGAACTATTTAGCTGAAGAAGTTTCATTTGCAAAGTCTTTTTTGAATGACACTGACCTGATTAAGGCAAGTTCTGGTTCATTTCTTACAGAGAACAACATGAGAACGATTCACAAGCTGAAGTTTGCCGAATGCGACAGAAAAATGACAGTAAAAAACTGATAGCAATAACATTGAACAATTATTAGAGAGAAAACTTAAAGCCGCATAAACTAAACAAACTTCCATATTAATTGAGTTTATATGATTAACTAGAGCAGTATAATTCCGAACTCTGACGATTATTCTCTAAAAACTATTGAGAAGAACTACCAGGAGCGGTACGCCGTCAGCGATCATGGCGCAGTCGGCAGCGCTTAAGTCTAGTAAACTTATGGTCGTGAGTTCCAGCCCCACTGGTAGCCATCTTTTTAGTATTAAATCTACCGACCTCCATTCAATATAGTTTATCGGTTTCTCAATGCCCATGTCGCAATATAGCATTCCAAAAACCCCAAAGAAACACAAGATTGTTGACTCTTTCTCAACAACGATATTTTAAGAATAAGTTGAAATAGCTTAGAGAACTATTTAAGACAACAAGATCAAAATTGCATTTAAAATTTTGAAATCACACAAATAGGAAGTTGCCATCAGCTTGCTGAGGAACTCAAAAAATTTCATTTTTTCTTACCTCTAGAATCAAAAGCCTGGGGGAAGAATTATAATAAGAAAAAAATAAAAAAGAAAACGTTAAAAAGTTACCTGTTGAATTCTTGTAAATTTTATTGGCAATGGTCATCAACGCTAAAAATATCAGATCTCAACTAGCTACTGTCTTACAACTGAAACAAAGAGAGGCAAAACTATTATATCATAACATATTAATTCTACCAAAAACAATTGAAAATAATTTCTTGTTTTAACAATGCGGATGTTGGGATATCAAAAAATGCAAAACAGAAAATCACACAGTACATTATGGCTCTTTCCTAACATTCATGCTAAACTTAGGTTGAAATAGCTTGGAAAAATAATTTGAGACAAGGTCAACGTTTCCTTTATTTTTTTCGAATCACATATTTGAGAGGCGCTAAGAGTTATAACCAGCCCAGAACCGAAAGCAAATTTCTAGTGATTATTTCTACAACTAAATGAGAAAATTGAAAAAAATTAAAGATTTCTATTGAACTACTGTAATTTTGGTAGGAAATGGTCATAGCAATAACGCTCAATTTTTATCAGATCTCTAATAGCTACTGTTTTAAAAGAAGTGGGAACAAAATGAAAGCATTAGGAGCTGTTTTCGAAAGAAACCAAGTTTGTTTAACAAAAAACTAACATAGCCTGCAGATTGCCAGAAAATAGCCGCGATAGAAAGAAAATAGATCGTCTCTTAAAGATGGTAAGAGGAAACAGACCGCAAAAACTTTAATGTTTAACGCATTGCTGACTCTATTAGCTGACCTTAAAAACCCTGTAGTTAGACTGACACACATTCATTCGACCTTATCTCTTTGACATACTGTATCGGAAAATCGATTTAAGAGTGAAGAAGTCATTTTTGAGAGTGATGTAAGTCACGGTGACCAAAAATTAATCACTCGAATGAACAAAAACACTCTCCGCTAAGAGTGAAAAATGACGTCAGGAACGCAATTAAGTTGAAGTTTCAAGAACGAATGAACAAGAAGCAGACTTGAAGTGCTGATTGTGACGTCAAATGGCCGTAACAAACAATCATGTTGACCAAACAATCAAAACTAAGAGACGGCCAATAATATCCTAAGCTATCGCTTTGCTGTTACTAAAAAAAGTTTCACATACAGGTATTTGAAGTTTCATTTATAAAGTCCATTTTGAGCAACACTGATCTGATTAGGAAACCCATCCTAAGTTCTCTAACTAGAATAGTACAATTCTGAACTATGATTGTTCATTAAAATCTATACACAAAACTAACAGAAACAGTAAGCCTTCAGCGACAATTGCGCAGTCGGCAGCGAGAAAGTCACAAAATCCTCCGGTCATGAGATCGAGCCTCACTGGTTGCCAACTTTATAGTATTAAATCTAGTATTCAAAATTCAATTTTTCTTTTTTTCAATGCAGATGATGCAATATACCATCCAATGCCTTAAAACAAAAAAATCAAAACACAATTTTTGGCCCTTTCCCAACATCAACATTTTAAACTTAAGTTGAAATAGCTTAGAGAACTGTTTGAGACAACGAGAGAAAATTTTCATGATTTCCTCCGAATCAAATAGTTAGCAAAGGCAAAGCCTTGCAACCAGCTGGCTGAAAAACGAAACTAAATTTTGAGTTTTTAGCTCTAAAACTAAACGACTGGGGATGAATAAAACTTAGTCACCCACTGAACTATTGTAATTTTGGTTGGAAATGCTTATAACAACAACGCCAAAACTGCATCAGATCTTAATAGTTATTGGCTTACAAGAAGTGCGAGCAATAAACAAAAAAGCATGACCTAACTTTCAGAACTAACTATCTTCATGAACAATTATCTGAAATTTCATTTAAAAGACTTTTTTGAGTAACACTGACCTGATTAAGGAAAGACATCCTAAGTTCTAATTCATTAATTAGTCAAAAACTTGACACCGAATCAAAGACTGAAGGTCGCCAAAAGCAGCAGAACTATGGAGATAAAAGCTGATAGCAAAAAGAAGAAATTTTTTAAATAGGAGTTCATAAGATTGCGTAAATTAAATCAGTTTCAAAATTAGTTGAGCTTATATGAATGACAAGAATAGTACACTTCTGAAGTATGATTCCCAAAATTATACACAATTAATTGAATTAGTTTTCTTATGTCGTTAACTAAAAAACGAAAGAGAACTTAGGATGTCTTTCCTTAATCAGTTCAGTTTTACTCAAAAAAGATTATAAATGAATTTTCAATTACTTTTAAAGGAGTCTTTTTTGAGTAACACTGAAATGATCAAGGAAAGACATCCTAAGTTCTCTTTCGTTTTTTAGTTAACGACATAAGACCGACTAACAAGCTGAGGGTTGCCAAACACAGCAGAACAATAGATGTAAAAAACGGATGTCAAAAATTGAATTAATATACATAAACCATAGAGTATTAAATCTACTAATCACAATTCAATTTTTCCTGGATTTTTTTTTCATTGCAGATGTTGCTATATAGCATCCAAAAACCTCAAAATCAAAAAATCCCGAAATTTTTTTGGCTTTTTAACATCGATACTAAATTGCAATAGCTTGGAGAAATATTTTTTTGAGGCAACAGGATCAACATTCCTTTGACTTTTTCGAATCACAAATGAGGTGCTAAGAGTTGCCACCAGCTGGATTAGAAACTCAACTAAACTTCATGGTTTTAGCTCTCGAACAAAAAGCCTGCAAAAAGTATATAAAAAGATTAAAAGTTATTTAAACTATTTTAATTTTGGTTTGGAACGCTCATATCGACCATGCTAAAAATTATCAGATCTCAGCTATTTCTCAATCCAGTACAAATTGATTAGGAAAAGAACCAAGTTTAATAATTAATTAAAATAGTTTTATTTACGAGTAATCGAAATTTTATATATGAAGTCTTTTTTGAGTAACACTGACCTGATTAAGGAAAGACATCCTAAGATCTAGTTAATTATTTAGTCAACAACTTGACACCGAATCACAAGCTGAAGGTCGCCAAAAGAAAAAGAACTAGAAGTAAAAGCTGATAGCAAAAAGAAGATTTTTGTTCTGTAGGGAACCATAAGATTGCGGAAACTAAATCAATTTCAATATTAGTTGAGCTTATATGAGTGACTGGAATAGTACACTTCCGAACTATGATTGGTCCTCAAACTCAGCACAGAAAAACCAACCGGAGCTGTAAGAAATCAGCGACCATGGAGCAGAAAGTAGCGCGTAAGTCTCATAATCTTAAGGTCGGCAGTTCGCGCCTCACTGGGCGCAAACTTTATAGTATTAAATCTACTACTCACAATTCAATATTTTTCCTGGTTTTTTCAACGCAGATGTTGCTATATAGCAACCAAAAACCTCAAAACCAAACAATCCCAAAAATTTTTTGGCTCTTACCTGACATCGATATTTAAAACTTAAGTTGAAATAGCTTGGAGAAATGTTTAAGGCAACAGGATCAACATTCCTTTAACTTTTTCGAATCACAGGAGGTGCTAAGAGTTGCCACCAGCTGGGTTAGAAACTCAAATAAACTTCATGGTTTTAGCTCTCGAACAAAAAGCCTGAGAGAAGTATATATAAAAATTAAAAGTTATTTAAACTATTTTAATTTTGGTTTGGAACGGTCATATCGACCATGCTAAAAAATTATCAGATCTCAGCTATTTCTCAAACCAGTACAAATTGATTAGGAAAAGAATCAAAATTAACAATTAATTAAAATCGTTTTATTTACGAGTAATCAATATTTTATATATGAAGTCTTTTTTTGAGTAACACTGACCTGATTAAGGAAACACATCCTAAGATCTAATTAATTATTTAGTCAACAACTTGACACCGAATCGCAAGCTGAAGGTCGCCAAAAGAAAAAGAACTAGAAGTAAAAGCTGATAGCAAAAAGAAGATTTTTGTTCTGTAGGGAACCATAAGATTGCGGAAACTAAATCAATTTCAATATTAGTTGAGCTTATATGAGTGACTGGAATAGTACACTTCCGAACTATGATTGGTCCTAAAACTCAGCACAGAAAAACCAGCAGGAGCTGTAAGAAATCAGCGACCATTGCGCAGAAAGTAGCGCGTAAGTCTCATAATCTAAATGTCGGCAGTTCGCGCCTCATTGGGCGCAAACTTTATAGTATTAAATCTACTACTCACAATTCAATTATTTTCCTGGTTTTTTCAACGCAGATGTTTCAATATATCGTCAAAAAACCTCAAAACCAAACAATCACAAAATTTTTTTGGGCTCTTTCCTAACATCGACATTTAAAACTTAAGTTGAAATAGCTTGGAGAAAAATTTAAGACAACAGGATCAACACTCCTTTAACTTTTTCGAATCACAGGAGGTGCTAAGAGTTGCCACCAGCTGGGTTAGAAACTCAAATAAACTTCATGGTTTTAGCTCTCGAACAAAAAGCCTGGGAGAAGAATATAAAAAGATTAAATTATTTTAACTCTTTTAATTTAGGTCATATCGACCACGCTAAAAAATTATCAGATCTCAACTATTTCTCAAACCAGAAAAAATTGATTAGGAAAAGAACCAATTAACTAAAATAGTTTCGTTTACGAGTAATAGAAATCACAAGCTGAAGGTCGCCAAAAGAAAACGAACTATGGGTGTAAAAACTGATAGCAAAAAGATTTTTTTCTGTAGGGAACCATAAAATTGGTGAAACTAAATCAGTTTCAATATTAGTTTCAACGATGGTTTTAGCTGTTGAACAAAAGCCTGGGAGAAGAATATAAAAAGATTAAAGGTTATTTATAAAACTATTTCAATTATGGTTGGGAATGATGATATCGGCCAACCAAAAAAAACGTCAGATTTCAACTATTTACTGTTTTGCAAGACGTGCGAACAAAAACAACAGTACAAATTGATTAGGAAAAAAAAGTTTATTAAGTAACTAAAATAGTTTCAATTACGAGTAATCGAAATTTCATTTATTAAGTATTTTTTGAGTAACACTGACCTGATTAAGGAAGGACATCCTAATTGCTTATTCATTATTAGTCAACATTTTGACACCACCGACTTACAGACTGAGGGGTCATCAAAACGCAGCAGAACTTTGGATGTAAAAGCTGATAGCAAGAAATGAGTTTTTTAAATATAGAAAACCTTAACATAGCGGAAACTAAATCAGTTTCAATATTACTTGAGCTTATATGAATTACTAGAATAGTACACTTTCAAACTATGATTGATCCTTAAATCCTTAAGCTTAACACAGAAAATCAGCAGGAGCTGTACTAAAACAGCTGCACCATAGATCTCAGCTATTTCTCAAACCAGTACAAATTGATTAGGAAAAGAACCAAGTTTAAAAATTAATTAAAATAGTTTTATTTACGAGTAATCGAAATTTTATATATGAAGTCTTTTTTGAGTAACACTGACCTGATTAAGGAAAGACATCCTAAGATCTAATTCATTATTTAGTCAACAACTTGACATCGAACCACAAGCTGAAGGCCGCCAAAAGAAAAAGAACTGGATGTAAAAGCTGATAGCAAAAAGAATTTTTTTTCTGTAGGGAACCATAAGATTGCGGAAACTAAATCAATTTCAAAATTAGTTGAGCTTATATGAGTGACTGGAATTGTACACTTCCGAACGATGATTGGTCCTTAAACTCAAGACAGAAAAACCAGCAGGACCTGCAAAAATTGATTGTCTTTCATTTCTAGTGAACAACAATAGACTGAATCACAAGCTCAAGGTCACCAAACGCAGCAGAACAATGGATGGCAAAAACTAAATCAATTTCAATATTAATTGGGTTTATATGAATAGCTAGATTACTACTTAGAAATAGGATTATTCAAAAAACTAACAGGAACAGCTAAGCCTTCAGCGATCATGACCCAGTCGCCAGCGCATAAGTCAAATAATCGTAAGGTCGAGAGTTCGAGCCTCACTGGTCGCAACCCTTTTAGCATTAATTCTAAAACTCACAATTCAATAATTTTTCTTTTTTTAATGCGGATGTGTCAATCTAGCATTCAAAAACATCAAAGCGATCAATCACAACGTAATTTTTGGCTCTTTTCAACGTCGATATTTTAAGTTTAAGTTGAAATAGATTTGAGAACTATTTAGCTGAAGAACAAGCTGGCTGAGAAACGCAACAAAATTTCTTGTTTTTGGATTTGCAGCCAAAAGTAAAGACATTCACGAGTATTTGAAATCATTTACAAGTAGATGGAGTTTCATTTGCACAGTCTTTTTTGAGTAAAACTGACCTGACTAAGGCAAGTTCTGGTTCATTTCTTATAGGGAACAACATAAGAATGATTCACAAGCTGAATTTTGCCGAACGCGACAGAAAAACGACAGTAAAAAACTGATAGCAAAAACATTGAACAATTAATATCGAGAAAACTTAAAGCCGCATAAACTAAAGAAACTTCCATATTAATTGAGTTTATATGATTAACTAGAGCAGTATAATTCCGAACTCTGACGATTATTCTCTAAAAACTACACAGAAGAACTACCAGGAGCGGTACGCCGTCAGCGATCATGGCGCAGTCGGCAGCGCTTAAGTCTAGTAAACTTATGGTCGTGAGTTCCAGCCCCACTGTTAGCCAACTTTTTAGTATTAAATCTACCGACCTCCATTCAATATAGTTTCTCGGTTTCTCAATGACCATGTCGCAATATAGCATTCCAAAATCTCAAAGAAACACAAGATTGTTGACTCTTTCTCAACAACGATATTTTAAAAATGAGTTGAAATAGCTTGGAGATAGCTTGGAAATAGCTATTTCATTTTTTACCTCTAGAACCAAAAGCCTGGGGGAAAAATTATATTAAGAAAAAAATAAAAAAGAAGTAAAAATCAAAAAGTTACCTGTTGAATTTTCGTAAATTTTATTGGGAATGGTCAACAACGCTAAAAACAAATAATCACAAAGAATTTGTGGTCTTTCATAATATTGATATTTAAAACTTGGAGAGTTGAAATAGCTTGGAGAAATTTTAAGGCAACAGGATCAACATTCCTTTAACTTTTTCAAATCACAAATGAGGTGCTAAGAGTTGCCACCAGCTGGATTAGAAACTCAACTAAACTTGATGGTTTTAGCTGTCGAACAAAAGCCTGGGAGAAGAATAGAAAAAGATTAAAAGTTATTTATAAAACTATTTCAAATATGGTTGGGAATGGTGATATCGTCCACCCAAAAAAACCTTAGATTTCAACTATTTACTGTTTTGCAAGACGTGCGAACAAAAACAACAGTACAAATTGATTAGGAAAAAAACAAGTTTAATAACTAAGTAAAATATTTTAAATTACGAGTAAACGAAATTTCATTTATTAAGTATTTTTTGAGTAACACTGACCTGAATAAGGAAGGACATCCTAATTGCTTATTCATTATTAGTCAACAATTTGACACCACCGACTTCCAGACTGAGGGTCATCAAAACGCAGCAGAACTTTAAATGTAAAAGCTGATAGCAGGAAATGAGTTTTTTAAATATACAAAACCTTAACATAGCGGAAACTAAATCAGTTTCAATATTACTTGAGCTTATATGAATGACTAGAATAGTACACTTCCAAACTATGATTGATCCTTAAACTTAATACAGAAAAACCAGCAGGAGCTGTACGAAAACTGCGACCATGGCGCAGTCGGCAGCGCGTAAGTATTATAATCTTAAGGTCGTGAGTTCGAGCCTCACTGGTCGGAAACTTTATAGTTTTAAATCTTCTACTCTCAATACAAAACTTTTGCTCTTGTTTATTCAACGAGGGTGTTGCAATATAGCATCAAAAAACCTCAAAAAGAAACAATCACAAAATTTTTTTGGGCTCTTTCCTAACATCGACATTTAAAACTTAAGTTGAAATAGCTTGGAGAAAAATTTAAGGCAACAATATCAACATTCCCTTAACTTTTTCGAATCACAAAGAAGGAGGTGCTAAGAGCTGCCACCAGCTGGATTAGAAACTCAACTAAACTTGACGGTTTTAGCTGTCGAACAAAAGCCTGGGAGAAGAATATAAAAAGATTAAAAAGATATTTATTCAACTATTTCAACTATGGTTGGGAATTGTGATATCGGCCAACCAACAAAATGTCAGATTTCAACTGTGTGCTGTATTGCAAGACGTGCAAACAAAAAAATCAGTACAAAGTGATTACGAAAAGAACCAAGTTTAATAACTAACTAAAATAGTTTCATTTACGAGTAATCGAAATTTCATTTATTAAGTCTTTTTGAGTAAAACTGACATGATTAAGTAAGGACATCCTAAGTGCTTATTCATTATTTAGTCAACAATTTGACACCACCGACTTACAGACTGACGGTCACCAAAACGCAGCAGAACTTTGGATGTAAAAGCTGATAGCAAGAAATGAGTTTTTTAAATATAGAAAACCTTAATATAGCGGAAACTGAATCAGTATCAATATTAGTTGAGCTTATATGAATGACTAGAATGGTACACTTCCAAACTGTGATTGGTCCCTAAACTCAACACAGAAAAACCAGCAGCAGCTGTACGAAAACAAAGACCATGGCGCAGCCGGCAGCGCGTAAGTATTCTAATCTTAAGGTCGTGAGTTCGAGCCTCACTAGATTTAAAACTATAAAGATTTAAAACTTGATAGTTTTAAATCTACTTTTCTCATTCCAATATTTTTGCTCTTGTTTATTTAATGAAGGTGTTGCAATATAGCATCAAAAAGTTGAAATAGCTTGGAGAAAAATTTAAGGCAACAAGATCAACATTCCTTTAACTTTTTCGAATCCCAAAGAAAGAGATGCTAAGAGTTGCCACCAGCTGGATTAGAAACTCAACTAAACTTGATGATTTTAGCTGTCGAACAAAAGCCTGGGAGAAGAATAGAAAAAGATTAAAAGTTATTTATTAGACTATTTCAACTATGGTTGGGAATGGTGATATCGGCCACCCAAAAAAACGTCAGATTTCAACTAATTACTGTTTTGCAAGACGTGCGAATAAAAACAACAGTACAAATTGATTAGGAAAAAAAACAAGTTTAATAACTAAGTAAAAAAGTTTCAATTACGAGTAATCAAAATTTCAATTATAAAGTATTTTTTGAGTAACACTGACCCGATTAAGGCAAGTTCTGGTTCATTTCTTATAGGGAACAACATGAGAACGATCCACAGGCTGAATTTTGCCGAACGCGACAGAAAAATGACAGTAAAAAACTGATAGCAAAAACATTGAACAATTAATATCGAGAAAACTTAAAGCCGCATAAACTAAACAAACTTCCATATTAATTGAGTTTATATGATTAACTAGAGCAGTATAATTCCGAACTCTGACGATTATTCTCTAAAAACTACACAGAACAACTACCAGGAGCGGTACGCCGTCAGCGATTATGGCGCAGTCGGCAGCGCTTAAGTCTAGTAAACTTATGGTCGTGAGTTCCAGCCCCACTGGTAGCCAACTTTTTAGTATTAAATCTACCGACCTCCATTCAATATAGTTTCTCGGTTTCTCAATGCCCATGTCGCAATATAGCATACCAAAATCTCGAAGAAACACAAGATTGTTGACTCTTTCTCAACAACGATATTTTAAAAATAAGTTGAAATAGCTTGGAGGTAGCTTGGAAATAGCTATTTCATTTTTTACCTCTAGAACCAAAAGCCTGGGGGGGAAAATTATAATAAGAAAAAAATAAAAAAGAAGTTAAAATTAAAAAGTTACCTAATGAATTTTTGTAAATTTTATTGGGAATGGTCAACAACGCTAAAAACAAATAATCACAAAGAATTTGTGGTCTTTCATAATATTGATATTTATAACTTGGAAAGTTGAAACAGCTTGGAGAAATTTTTAAGGCAACAGGATCAACATTCCTTTAACTTTTTCGAATCACAAAAGAGGTGCTAAGAGTTCCCACCAGCTGGATTAGAAACTCAAATAAACTTGGTTTTAGCTGTCAAACAAAAGCCTGGAAGAAGAATACAAAAAAGTTAAAAGTTATTTATTAAACTATTTCAATAATGGTTGGGAATAGTGATATCGGCCACCCAACAAAACGTCAGATTTCAACTATTTACTGTTCCGCAAGACGTGCGAACAAAAACAACAGTACAAACTGATTAGGAAAAAGAACAAGTTTAATAACTAAGTAAAATAGTTTCAATTACGAGTAATCGAAATTTCATTTATTAAGTATTTTTTGAGTAACACTGACCTGATTAAGGAAGGACATCCTAATTGCTTATTCATTATTAGTAAACAATTTGACACCACCGACTTTCAGACTGAGGGTCACCAAAACGCAGCAGAACTTTGGATGTAAAAGCTGATAGCCAGAAATGAGTTTCTTAAATATACAAAACCTTGATATAGCGGAAACTAAATCAGTATCAATATTACTTCAGCTTATATGAATGACTAGAATAGTACACTTCCAAACTATGATTGATCCTTAAACTCAAAACAGAAAAACCAGCAGGAGCTGTACGAAAACAGCGACCATGGCGCAGTCGGCAGCGCGTAAGTATTATAATCGTAAGTTCATGGGTTCGAGCCTCACTGGTCGCAAACTTTATAGTCTTAAATCTTCTACTCTCAATACAATACTTTTGCTCTTGTTTATCCAATGAGGGTGTTGCAATATAGCATCAAAAATTTCAAAAACAAACAATCACAATTATTTTTTGGGCTCTTTCCTAACATCGACATTTAAAACTTAAGTTGAAATAGCTTGGAGAAAAATTTAAGGCAACAAGATCAACATTCCTTTAACTTTTTCGAATCACAAAGAACGAGGTGCTAAGAGTTGCCACCAGCTGGATTAGAAACTCAACTAAACTTTAAGGCAACAAGATCAACATTCCATTAACGTTTTCGAATCACAAAGAAAGAGGTGCTAAGAGTTGCCACCAGCTGGATTAGAAACTCAACTAAACTTGATGGTTTTAGCTGTCGAACAAAAGCCTGGAAGAAGAATATAAAAAAGTTAAAAGTTATTTATTAAACTATTTCAATAATGGTTGGGAATAGTGATATCGGCCACCCAACAAAATGTCAAATTTCAACTGTGCTGTATTGCAAGACGTGCGAACAAAAAAATCAGTACAAAGTGATTAGGAAAAAAACCAAGTTTAATAACTAACTAAAATAGTTTCATTTACAAGTAATCGAAATTTCATTTATTAAGTCTTTTTTGAGTAACACTGACCTGATTAAGTAAGGACATCCTAAGTGCTTATTCATTATTTAGTCAACAATTTGACACCACCAACTTACAGACTGAGGGTCACCAAAACGCAGCAGAACTTTGGATGTAAAAGCTGATAGCAAGAAATGAGTTTTTTAAATATAGAAAACCTTAATATAGCGGAAACTAAATCAGTATCAATATTACTTGAGCTTATATGAATGACTAGAATGGTACACTTCCAAACTGTGATTGGTCCTTAAACTCAACACAGAAAAACCAGCAGGAGCTGTACGACAACTGCGACCATGGCGTAGTCGGCAGCGCGTAAGTATTATAATCTTAAGGTCGTGAGTTCGAGCCTCACTGGTCGCAAACTTTATAGTTTTAAATCTTCTACTCTCAATACAATATTTTTGCTCTTGTTTTTTCAATTACGTTGCAATATAGCATCCAAAAACCTCAAAACAAACAATCACAAAGTATTTTTGGCTCTTTAATAATATTGATATTTAAAACTTGACAAGTTGAAATAGCTTGGACAAATATTTAAGGCAACAGGATCGACATTCCTTAAACTTTTTCGAATCACAAAGGAGGTGCTAAGAGTTGCCACCAGCTGGATTAGAAACTCAACTAAGCTTTAAGGCAACAAGATCAACATTCCATTAACTTTTTCGAATCACAAAGAAGGAGGTGCTAAGAGTTGCCACCAGCTGCATTAGAAACTCAACTAAACTTGATGGTTTTAGCTGTCGAACAAAAGCCTGGGAGAACAATATAAAAAGGTTAAAATTTATTTATTAAACTATTTCAACTATGGTTGGGAATAGTGATATCGGCCACCCAACAAAATCTCAGATTTCAACTTTGTGCTGCATTGCAAGACGTGCGAACAAAAAAATCAGTACAAAGTGATTAGGAAAAAAACCAAGTTTAATAACTACCTAAAATAGTTTCATTTACAAGTAATCGAAATTTCATTTATTAAGTCTTTTTTGAGTAACACTGACCTGATTAAGTAAGGACATCCTAAGTGCTTATTCATTATTTAGTCAACAATTTGACACCACCAAATTACAGACTGAGGGTCACCAAAACGCAGCAGAACTTTGGATGTAAAAGCTGATAGCAAGAAATGAGGTTTTTAAATATAGAAAACCTTAATATAGCGGAAACTAAATCAGTACCAATATTACTTGAGCTTATATGAATGACTAGAATGGTACACTTCCAAACTGTGATTGGTCCTTAAACTCAACACAGAAAAACCAGCAGAAGCTGTACGAAAACTGCGACCATGGCGTAGTCGGCAGCGCGTAAATATTATAATCTTAAGGTCGTGAGTTCGAGCCTCACTGGTCGCAAACTTTATAGTTTTAAATCTTCTACTCTCAATACAATATTTTTGCTCTTGTTTTTTCAATTACGTTGCAATATAGCATCCAAAAACCTCAAAACAAACAATCACAAAGTATTTTTGGCTCTTTAATAATATTGATATTTAAAACTTGACAAGTTGAAATAGCTTGGAGAAATATTTAAGGCAACAGGATCGACATTCCTTAAACTTTTTCGAATCACAAAGGAGGTGCTAAGAGTTGCCACCAGCTGGATTAGAAACTCAACTAAGCTTTAAGGCAACAAGATCAACATTCCATTAACTTTTTCGAATCACAAAGAAGGAGGTGCTAAGAGTTGCCACCAGCTGCATTAGAAACTCAACTAAACTTGATGGTTTTAGCTGTCGAACAAAAGCCTGGGAGAACACTATAAAAAGGTTAAAAGTTATTTATTAAACTATTTCAACTATGGTTGGGAATAGTGATATCGGCCACCCAACAAAATCTCAGATTTCAACTGTGTGCTGTATTGCAAGACGTGCGAACAAAAAAATCAGAACAAAGTGATTAGGAAAAAAAAACAAGTTTAATAACAAACTAAAATAGTTTCATTTACGAGTAATCGAAATTTCATTTATAAAGTCTTTTTTGCGTAACTGTGACCTGATTAAGTAAGGACATCCTAAGTGCTTATTCATTATTTAGTCAACAATTTGACACCACCGATTTACAGACTGAGGGTCACCAAAACGCAGCAGAACTTTGGATGTAAAAGCTGATAGCAAGAAATGAGTTTTTTAAATATAGAAAACCTTAATATAGCGGAAACTAAATCAGTATCAATATTACTTGAGCTTATATGAATGACTAGAATGGTACACTTCCAAACTGTGTCCTTAAACTCAACACAGAAAAACCAGCAGGAGCTGTACGAAAACAGCGACCATGGCGCAGTCGGCAGCGCGTAAGTGTTACAACCTTAAGGTCGTGAGTTCGAGCCTCACTGGTGGCAAACTTTATAGTTTTAAATCTACTCTCAATACAAAATTTTTGCTCTTGTTTTTTCAATTATGTTGCAATATAGCATCCAAAAACCTCAAAAAAACAATCACAAAGTATTTTGGCTCTTTAATAATATTGATATTTAAAACTTGACAAGTTTAAATAGCTTGGAGAAATATTTAAGGCAACAGGATCCACATTCCTTTAACTTTTTCGAATCACGAAGGAGGTGGTAAGAGTTGCCACCAGCTGGATTAGAAACTCAACTAAACTTTAAGTCAACAAGATCAACATTCCTTTAACTTTTTCGAATCACAAAGAAGGAGGTGCTAAGAGTTGCCACCAGCTGGATTAGAAACTCAACTAAACTTGATGGTTTTAGCTGTCGAACAAAAGCCTGAGAGAAGAATATAAAAAGGTTAAAAGTTATTTATTAAACTATTTCAACTATGGTTGGGAATGGTGATATCGGCCACTCAACAAAATGTCAGATTTCAACTGTGTGCTGTATTGCAAGACGTGCGAACAAAAAAATCAGTACAAAGTGATTAGGAAAAAAACCAAGTTTAATAACTAACTAAAATAGTTTCATTTACAAGTAATCGAAATTTCATTTATTAAGTCTTTTTTGAGTAACACTGACCTGATTAAGGAAGGACATCCTAATTGCTTATTCATTATTAGTCAACAATTTGACACCACCAACTTACAGACTGAGGGTCACCAAAACGCAGCAGAACTTTGGATGTAAAAGCTGATAGCAAGAAATGAGTTTTTAAATATAGAAAAACTTAATATAGCGGAAACTAAATCAGTTTCAATATTACTTGAGCTTATATGAATGACTAGAATAGTACACTTCCAAACTGTGATTGGTCCTTAAACTCAGCACATAAAAACCAGCAGGAGCTGTACGAAACCAGCGACCATGGAGCAGTCGTTAGCGCGTAAGTTTCATAATCTTAAGGTCGTGAGTTCGAGCCTCACTGATCGCAACCTTTATAATTTCAAGACTACTTCTCTCATTTCAATATTTTTGCTCTTGTTTATTCAAGGAGGGTGTTGCAATATAGCATCAAAAAACCTCAAAACCAAACAATCGCAAAAAAAAATTTTTGGGCTCTTTCCTAACATCGACATTTAAAACTTAAGTTGAAATAGCTTGGAGAAAATTTAAGGCAACAGGATCATAATTCCGTTAACTTTTTCGAATCACAAAGGAGGTGCTAAGAGTTGCCACCAGCTGGATTAGAAACTCAACTAAACTTGATGGTTTTAGCTGTCGAACAAAAGCCTGGGAGAAGAATATAAAAAGATTAAAAGTTATTTATAAAACTATTTCAATTATGGTTGGGAATGATGATATCGGCCACCCAAAAAAAACGTCAGATTTCAACTTTTTGCTGTTTTGCAAGACGTGCGAACAAAAACAACAGTACAAATTGATTAGGAAAAAAAAACAAGTTTATTAAGCAACTAAAATAGTTTCAATTACGAGTAATCGAATAAAATAGTTTCAATTACGAGTAATCGAAATTTCATTTATTAAGTATTTTTTGAGTAACACTGACCTGATTAAGGAAGGACATCCTAATTGCTTATTCATTATTAGTCAACATTTTGACACCACCAACTTACAGATTGAGGGTCATCAAAACGCAGCAGAACTTTGGATGTAAAAGCTGATAGCAAGAAATGAGTTTTTTAAATATAGAAAACCTTAATATAGCGGAAACTAAATCAGTTTCAATATTACTTGAGCTTATATGAATGACTAGAATAGTACACTTTCAAACTATGATTGATCCTTAAACTTAACACAGAAAAACAAGCAGGAGCTGTACGAAAACAGCCACCATGGCGTAGTCGGCAGCACGTAAACATATAATCTTAAGGGCGTGAGTTCGAGCCTCAGTGGGCGCAAACTTTATAATTTTAAATCTACTACTCTCGTTTCAATATTTTTGCTCTTGTTTATTCAATGAGGGTGTTGCAGTATAGCTTCCAAAAACCTCAAAACAAATAGTCACAAAGTATTTTTGGCTCTTTCATAATATTGATATTCAAAACTTGGAAAATTGAGATAGCTTGGAGAAAATTTAAGGCAACAGGATCAACATTCCATTAACTTTTTCGAATCACAAAGGAGGTGCTAAGAGTTGCCACCAGCTGGATTAGTAACTCAACTAAACTTGATGGTTTTAGCTGTCGAACAAAAGCCTGGGAGACGAATATAAAAAGATTAAAAGTTATTTATAAAACTATTTCAATTATGGTTGGGAATGTTGATATCGGCCACCTAAAAAAACGTCAGATTTCAACTATTTACTGTTTTGCAAGACGTGCGAACAAAAACAACAGTACAAATTGATTAGGAAAAAAACAAGTTTAATAACTATCTAAAATAGTTTCAATTATGAGTAATCGAAATTTCATTTATTAAGTATTTTTGAGTAACACTGACCTGATTAAGGAAGGACATCCTAATCGCTTATTCATTATTTAGTAAACATTTTGACACCACCGCCCTACAGACTGAGGGTCATCAAAACGCAGCAGAACTTTGAATGCAAAAGCTGATAGCAAGAAATGAGTTTTTTAAAAATAGATAACCTTAATATAGCGGAAACTAAATGAGTTTCAATTTTACTTGAGCTTATATGAATAACTAGAATAGTACACTTCCAAACTACGATTGATCCTTAAACTCAACAAATAAAAACCAGCAGGAGCTGTACGAAACCAGCGACCATGGCGCAGTCGGCAGCGCGTAAGTCTCATAATCTTAAGGTCGTGAGTTCGAGCCTCACTGGTCGCAAATTTTATAGTTTTAATTCTACTTCTCTCATTTCAATATTTTTGCTCGTGTTTATTCAATGAGGGTGTTGCAGTATAGCTTCCAAAAACCTCAAAACAAATAATCGCAAAGTATTTTTGGCTCTTTCATAATATTGATATTCAAAACTTGGAAAATTGAGATAGCTGGGAGAAAATTTAAGGCAACAGGATCAACATTCCGTTAACTTTTTCGAATCACAAAGGAGGTGCTAAGAGTTAACACCAGCTGGATTAGAAACTCAACTAAACTTGATGGTTTTAGCTGTCGAACAAAAGCCTGGGAGACGAATATAAAAAGATTAAAAGTTATTTATAAAACTATTTCAATTATGGTTGGGAATGTTGATATCGGCCACCTAAAAAACGTCAGATTTCAACTATTTACTGTTTTGCAAGACGTGCGAACAAAAACAACAGTACAAATTGATTAGGAAAAAAACAAGTTTAATAACTAACTAAAATAGTTTCAATTATGAGTAATCGAAATTTCATTTATTAAGTATTTTTTGAGTAACACTGACCTGATTAAGGAAGGACATCCTAATTGCTTATTCATTATTAGTCAACATTTTGACACCACCGACTTACAGACTGAGGGGTCATCAAAACGCAGCAGAACTTTGGATGTAAAAGCTGATAGCAAGAAATGAGTTTTTTAAATATAGAAAACCTTAATATAGCGGAAACTAAATCAGTTTCAATATTACTTGAGCTTATATGAATTACTAGAATAGTACACTTTCAAACTATGATTGATCCTTAAATCCTTAAGCTTAACACAGAAAATCAGCAGGAGCTGTACTAAAACAGCTGCACCATAGATCTCAGCTATTTCTCAAACCAGTACAAATTGATTAGGAAAAGAACCAAGTTTAAAAATTAATTAAAATAGTTTTATTTACGAGTAATCGAAATTTTATATATGAAGTCTTTTTTGAGTAACACTGACCTGATTAAGGAAAGACATCCTAATTGCTTATTCATTATTTAGTAAACATTTTGACACCACCGCCCTACAGACTGAGGGTCATCAAAACGCAGCAGAACTTTGGATGCAAAAGCTGATAGCAAGAAATGAGTTTTTTAAATATAGAAAACCTTAATATAGCGGAAACTAAATTAGTTTCAATATTACTTGAGCTTATATGAATGACTAAAATAGTACACTTCCAAACTATGATTGATCCTTAAACTCAACAAAGAAAAACCAGCAGGAGCTGTACAAAACCAGCGACCATGGCGCAGTCGGCAGCGCGTAAGTCTCATAATCTTATGGTCGTGAGTTCGAGCCTCACTGGTCGCAAACTTTATAGTTTTAATTCTACTTCTCTCATTTCAATATTTTTCTTCTTGTTTAATCAATGAGGGTGTTGCAATATCGCATCAAAAAACCTCAAAACCAAACAATCACAAAATTTTTTTGGGCTCTTTCCTAACATCGACATTAAAAACTTAAGTTGAAATAGCTTGGAGAAAAATTTAAGGCAACAGGATCAACATTCCTTTAACTTTTTCGAATCACAAATGACGCGCTAAGAGTTGCCACCAGCTGGATTAGAAACTCAACTAAACTTGATGGTTTTAGCTGTCGAACGAAAGCCTGGGAGAAGAATATAAGAAGATTAAAAGTAATTTATTAAACTATATCAATTATGGTTGGAAATGGTGATATCGGCCACCCAACAAAATGTCAGATTTCAACTGTTTACTGTCTTGCAAGACGTGCGAACAAAAAACTAGTACAAATTGATTAGGAAAAAAACCGAGCTTAATAGCTAACTAAAATAGTTTCATTTACGCATAATCGAAATTTCAATTATTAAGTCTTTTTTGAGTAACACTGACCCGATTAAGGAAGGACATCCCAAGTGCCTTTTCATTATTTAGTCAACATTTTGACACCAACGACTTACAGACTGATGGTCATTAAAACGCAGCAGAACTTTGGATGTAAAAACTGATAGCAAGAAATGAGTTTTTTAAATATAGAAAACCTTAATATAGCGGAAACTAAATCAGTTTCAATATTGCTTGAGCTTATATGAATGACTAGAATAGTACACTTCCAAACTATGGTTGATCCTTAAACTCAACACAGAAAAACCAGCAGGAGCTGTACGAAACCAGCGACCATGGCGCAGTCGGCAGCGCGTAAGTCCCATAATCTTAAGGTCGTGAGTTCGAGCCTCACTGGTCGCAAATTTTATAGTTTTAATTCTACTTCTCTCATTTCAATATTTTTGCTCTTGTTTAATCAATGAGGGTGTTGCAATATCGCATCAAAAAACCTCAAAACCAAACAATCACAAAATTTTTTTTTGAACTCTTTCCTAACATCGACATTAAAAACTTTAGTTGAAATAGCTTGGAGAAAAATTTAAGGCAACAGGATCAACATTCAGTTAACTTTTTCGAATCACAAAGGAGGTGCTAAGAGTTAACACCAGCTGGATTAGAAACTCAACTAAACTTGATGGTTTTAGCTGTCGAACAAAAGCCTGGGAGACGAATATAAAAAGATTAAAAGTTATTTATAAAAACTATTTCAATTATGGTTGGGAATGTTGATATCGGCCACCTAAAAAAACGTCAGATTTCAACTATTTACTGTTTTGCAAGACGTGCGAACAAAAACAACAGCACAAATTGATTACGAAAAAAACAAGTTTAATACCTAACTAAAATAGTTTCAATTATGAGTAATCGAAATTTCATTTATTAAGTATTTTTTGAGTAACACTGACCTGATTAAGGAAGGACATCCTAATTGCTTATTCATTATTTAGTAAACATTTTGACACCACCGCCCTACAGACTGAGGGTCATCAAAACGCAGCAAAACTTTGGATGCAAAAGCTGATAGCAAGAAATGAGTTTTTTAAATATAGAAAACCTTAATATAGCGGAAACTAAATTAGTTTCAATATTACTTGAGCTTATATGAATGACTAAAATAGTACACTTCCAAACTATGATTGATCCTTAAACTCAACAAAGGAAAACCAGCAGGAGCTGTACAATACCAGCGACCATGGCGCAGTCGGCAGCGCGTAAGTCCCATAATCTTAAGGTCGTGAGTTCGAGCCTCACTGGTCGCAAATTTTATAGTTTTAATTCTACTTCTCTCATTTCAATATTTTTGCTCTTGTTTAATCAATGAGGGTGTTGCAATATCGCATCAAAAAACCTCAAAACCAAACAATCACAATTTTTTTTTTGAACTCTTTCCTAACATCGACATTAAAAACTTTAGTTGAAATAGCTTGGAGAAAAATTTAAGGCAACAGGATCAACATTCCGTTAACTTTTTCGAATCACAAAGGAGGCGCTAAGAGTTAACACCAGCTGGATTAGAAACTCAACTAAACTTGATGGTTTTAGCTGTCGAACAAAAGCCTGGGAGACGAATATAAAAAGATTAAAGTTATTTATAAAACTATTTCAATTATGGTTGGGAATGTTGATATCGGCCACCTAAAAAAACGTCAGATTTCAACTATTTACTGTTTTGCAAGACGTGCGAACAAAAACAACAGTACAAATTGATTACGAAAAAAACAAGTTTAATAACTAACTAAAATAGTTTCAATTATGAGTAATCGAAATTTCATTTATTAAGTATTTTTTGAGTAACACTGACCTGATTAAGGAAGGACATCCTAATTGCTTATTCATTATTTAGTAAACATTTTGACAACACCGCCCTACAGACTGAGGGTCATCAAAACGCAGCAGAACTTTGGATGCAAAAGCTGATAGCAAGAAATGAGTTTTTTAAATATAGAAAACCTTAATATAGCGGAAACTAAATCAGTTTCAATATTACTTGAGCTTATATGAATGACTAGAATAGTACACTTCCAAACTATGATTGATCCTTAAACTCAACAAAGAAAAACCAGCAGGAGCTGTACAAAACCAGCGACCATGGCGCAGTCGGCAGCGCGTAAGTCTCATAATCTTAAGGTCGTGAGTTCGAGCCTCACTGGTCGCAAACTTTATAGTTTTAATTCTACTTCTCTCATTTCAATATTTTTCTTCTTGTTTAATCAATGAGGGTGTTGCAATATCGCATCAAAAAACCTCAAAACCAAACAATCACAAAATTTTTTTGGGCTCTTTCCTATTATCGACATTAAAAACTTAAGTTGAAATAGCTTGGAGAAAAATTTAAGGCAACAGGATCAACATTCCTTTAACTTTTTCGAATCACAAATGTGCGCTAAGAGTTGCCACCAGCTGGATTAGAAACTCAACTAAACTTGATGGTTTTAGCTGTCGAACAAAAGCCTGAGAGAAGAATATAAAAAGATTAAAAGTAATTTATTAAACTATATCAATTATGGTTGGGAATGGTGATATCGGCCACCCAACAAAATGTCAGATTTCAACTGTTTACTCTCTTGCGAGACGTGCGAACAAAAAACTAGTACAAATTGATTAGGAAGAAAACCGAGCTTAATAGCTAACTAAAATAGTTTCATTTACGCATAATCGAAATTTCATTTATTAAGTCTTTTTTGAGTAACACTGACCCGATTAAGGAAGGACATCCCAAGTGCCTTTTCATTATTTAGTCAACGTTTTGACACCAACGACTTACAGACTGATGGTCATCAAAACGCAGCAGAACTTTGGATGTAAAAGCTGATAGCAAGAAATGAGTTTTTTAAATATAGAAAACCTTAATATAGCGGAAACTAAATCAGTTTCAATATTGCTTGAGCTTATATGAATGACTAGAATAGTACACTTCCAAACTATGGTTGATCCTTACTCTCAACACAGAAAAACCAGCAGGAGCTGTACGAAACCAGCGACCATGGCGCAGTCGGCAGCGCGTAAGTCTCATAATCTTAAGGTCGTGAGTTCGAGCCTCACTGGTCGCAAACTTTATAGTTTTAATTCTACTTCTCTCATTTCAATATTTTTGCTCTTGTTTAATCAATGAGGGTGTTGCAATATCGCATCAAAAAACCTCAAAACCAAACAATCACAAAATTTTTTTTTGAACTCTTTCCTAACATCGACATTAAAAACTTTAGTTGAAATAGCTTGGAGAAAAATTTAAGGCAACAGGATCAACATTCTGTTAACTTTTTCGAATCACAAAGGAGGTGCTAAGAGTTAACACCAGCTGGATTAGAAACTCAACTAAACTTGATGGTTTTAGCTGTCGAACAAAAGCCTGGGAGACGAATATAAAAAGATTAAAAGTTATTTATAAAACTATTTCAATTATGGTTGGGAATGTTGATATCGGCCACCTAAAAAAACGTCAGATTTCAACTATTTACTGTTTTGCAAGACGTGCGAACAAAAACAACAGTACAAATTGATTACGAAAAAAACAAGTTTAATAACTAACTAAAATAGTTTCAATTATGAGTAATCGAAATTTCATTTATTAAGTATTTTTTGAGTAACACTGACCTGATTAAGGAAGGACATCCTAATTGCTTATTCATTATTTAGTAAACATTTTGACACCACCGCCCTACAGACTGAGGGTCATCAAAACGCAGCAGAACTTTGGATGCAAAAGCTGATAGCAAGAAATGAGTTTTTTAAATATAGAAAACCTTAATATAGCGGAAACTAAATTAGTTTCAATATTACTTGAGCTTATATGAATGACTAAAATAGTACACTTCCAAACTATGATTGATCCTTAAACTCAACAAATAAAAACCAGCAGGAGCTGTACAAAACCAGCGACCATGGCGCAGTCGGCAGCGCGTAAGTCTCATAATCTTAAGGTCGTGAGTTCGAGCCTCACTGGTCGCAAACTTTATAGTTTTAATTCTACTTCTCTCATTTCAATATTTTTCTTCTTGTTTAATCAATGAGGGTGTTGCAATATCGCATCAAAAAACCTCAAAACCAAACAATCACAAAATTTTTTTGGGCTCTTTCCTATTATCGACATTAAAAACTTAAGTTGAAATAGCTTGGAGAAAAATTTAAGGCAACAGGATCAACATTCCTTTAACTTTTTCGAATCACAAATGTGCGCTAAGAGTTGCCACCAGCTGGATTAGAAACTCAACTAAACTTGATGGTTTTAGCTGTCGAACAAAAGCCTGGGAGAAGAATATAAAAAGATTAAAAGTAATTTATTAAACTATATCAATTATGGTTGGGAATGGTGATATCGGCCACCCAACAAAATGTCAGATTTCAACTGTTTACTGTCTTGCGAGACGTGCGAACAAAAAACTAGTACAAATTGATTAGGAAGAAAACCGAGCTTAATAGCTAACTAAAATAGTTTCATTTACGCATAATCGAAATTTCATTTATTAAGTCTTTTTTGAGTAACACTGACCCGATTAAGGAAGGACATCCCAAGTGCCTTTTCATTATTTAGTCAACGTTTTGACACCAACGACTTACAGACTGATGGTCATTAAAACGCAGCAGAACTTTGGATGTAAAAGCTGATAGCAAGAAATGAGTTTTTTAAATATAGAAAACCTTAATATAGCGGAAACTAAATCAGTTTCAATATTGCTTGAGCTTATATGAATGACTAGAACAGTACACTTCCAAACTATGGTTGATCCTTAAACTCAACACAGAAAAACCAGCAGGAGCTGTACGAAAACAGCCACCATGGAGTAGTCGGCAGCGCGTAAGTATTATAATCTTAAGGGCGTGAGTTCGAGCCTCACTGGTCGCAAACTTTATAGTTTTAAATCTACTACTCTCGTTTCAATATTTTTGCTCTTGTTTATTCAATGAGGGTGATGCAGTATAGCTTCCAAAAACCTCAAATGAAATAATCACAAAGTATTTTTGGCTCTTTCATAATATTGATATTTAAAACTTGGAAAGTTGAAATAAATTGGAGAAAAATTAAGGCAACAGGATCAATATTCCTTTAACTTTTTCGAATCACAAAAGAGGTGCTAAGCGTTGCCACCAGCTGGATTAGAAACTCAACTAAACTTGATGGTTTTAGCTGTCGAACAAAAGCCTGGGAGAAGAAAATAAAAAGATTAAAAGTTATTTATAAAACTATTTCAATTATGGTTGGGAATGATGATATCGGCCACCCAAAAAAAAGCGTCAGATTTCAACTATTTACTGTTTTGCAAGACGTGCGAACAAAAACAACAGTACAAATTGATTAGGAAAAAAAAACAAGTTTAATAAGTAACTAAAATAGTTTCAATTACGAGTAATCGAAATTTCATTTATTAAGTATTTTTTGAGTAACACTGACCTGATTAAGGAAGGACATCCTAATTGCTTATTCATTATTAGTCAACATTTTGACACCACCGACTTACAGATTGAGGGTAATCAAAACGCAGCAAAACTTTGGATGTAAAAGCTGATAGCAAGAAATGAGTTTTTTAAATATAGAAAACCTTAATATAGCGGAAACTAAATCACTTTCAATATTACTTGAGCTTATATGAATGACTAGAATAGTACACTTTCAAACTATGATTGATCCTTAAATCCTTAAATCTAACACTGAAAACCAGCAGGAGCTGTACTAAAACAGCCACCATGGCGTAGTCGGCAGCGCGTAAGTATTATAATCTTAAGGGCGTGAGTTCGAGCCTCACTGGTCGCAAACTTTATAGTTTTAAATCTACTACTCTCGTTTCAATATTTTTGCTCTTGTTTATTCAATGAGGGTGATGCAGTATAGCTTCCAAAAACCTCAAATGAAAGAATCACAAAGTATTTTTGGCTCTTTCATAATATTGATATTTAAAACTTGGAAAGTTGAAATAGCTTGGAGAAAAATTAAGGCAACAGGATCAATATTCCTTTAACTATTTCGAATCACAAAAGAGGTGCTAAGCGTTGCCACCAGCTGGATTAGAAACTCAACTAAACTTGATGGTTTTAGCTGTCGAACAAAAGCCTGGGAGAAGAATATAAAAAGATTAAAAGTTATTTATAAAACTATTTCAATTTTGGTTGGGAATGATGATATCGGCCACCCAAAAAAAAGCGTCAGATTTCAACTATTTACTGTTTTGCAAGACGTGCGAACAAAAACAACAGTACAAATTGATTAGGAAAAAAACAAGTTTAATAAGTAACTAAAATAGTTTCAATTACGAGTAATCGAAATTTCATTTATTAAGTATTTTTTGAGTAACACTGACCTGATTAAGGAAGGACATCCTAATTGCTTATTCATTATTAGTCAACATTTTGACAACACCGCCCTACAGACTGAGGGTCATCAAAACGCAGCAGAACTTTGGATGCAAAAGCTGATAGCAAGAAATGAGTTTTTTAAATATAGAAAACCTTAATATAGCGGAAACTAAATCAGTTTCAATATTACTTGAGCTTATATGAATGACTAGAATAGTACACTTCCAAACTATGATTGATCCTTAAATCCTTAAACTTAATACACAAAACCAGCAGGAGCTGTACTAAAACAGCCACCATGGCGGAGTCGGCAGCGCGTAAGTATTTTAATCTTAAGGGCGTGAGTTCGAGCCTCACTGGTCGCAAACTTTATAGTTTTAAATCTACTTCTCTCGTTTAAATATTTTTGCTCTTGTTTATTCAATGAGGGTGTTGCAGTATAGCTTCAAAAAACCTCAAAACAAATAATCACAAAGTATTTTTGGCTCTTTCATAATATTGATATTTAAAACTTGGAAAGTTGAAATAGCTTGGAGAAAAATTAAGGCAACAAGATCAACATTCCTTTAACTTTTTCGAATCACAAAGAAAGAGGTGCTAAGAGTTGCCACCAGCTGGATTAGAAACTCAACTAAACTTTAAGGCAACAAGATCAACATTCCTTTAACTTTTTCGAATCACAAAGAAGGAGGTGCTAAGAGTTGCCACCAGCTGGATTAGAAACTCAACTAAACTTGATGGTTTTAGCTGTCGAACAAAAGCCTGGGAGAAGAATATAAAAAGATTAAAAGTTATTTATAAAACTATTTCAATTATGGTTGGGAATGATGATATCGGCCACCCAAAAAAAACGTCAGATTTCAACTATTTACTGTTTTGCAAGACGTGCGAACAAAAACAACAGTACAAATTGATTAGGAAAAAAAAACAAGTTTATTAAGTAACTAAAATAGTTTCAATTACGAGTAATCGAAATTTCATTTATTAAGTATTGTTTGAGTCACACTGACCTGATTAAGGAAGGACATCCTAATTGCTTATTCATTATTAGTCAACATTTTGACACCACCAACTTACAGATTGAGGGTCATCAAAACGCAGCAGAACTTTGGATGTAAAAGCTGATAGCAAGAAATGAGTTTTTTTAAATATAGAAAACCTTAAAATAGCGGAAACTAAATCAGTTTCAATATTACTTGAGCTTATATGAATGACTAGAATATTACACTTTCAAACTATGATTGGTCCTTAAATCCTTAAACTTAATACACAAAACCAGCAGGAGCTGTACTAAAACAGCCACCATGGCGGAGTCGGCAGCGCGTAAGTATTTTAATCTTAAGGGCGTGAGTTCGAGCCTCACTGGTCGCAAACTTTATAGTTTTAAATCTACTACTCTCGTTTCAATATTTTTGCTCTTGTTTAGTCAATGAGGGTGTTGCAGTATAGCTTCCAAAAACCTCAAAACAAATAATCACAAAGTATTTTTGGCTCTCTCATAATATTGATATTCAAAACTTGGAAAATTGAAATAGCTTGGAGAAAATTTAAGGCAACAGGATCGACATTCCTTAAACTTTTTCGAATCACAAAGGAGGTGCTAAGAGTTGCCACCAGCTGGATTAGAAACTCAACTAAGCTTTAAGGCAACAAGATCAACATTCCTTTAACTTTTTCGAATCCCAAAGAAAGAGATGCTAAGAGTTGCCACCAGCTGGATTAGAAACTCAACTAAACTTGATGATTTTAGCTGTCGAACAAAAGCCTGGGAGAAGAATAGAAAAAGATTAAAAGTTATTTATTAGACTATTTCAACTATGGTTGGGAATGGTGATATCGGCCACCTAAAAAAACGTCAGATTTCAACTATTTACTGTTTTGCAAGACGTGCGAACAAAAACAACAGTACAAATTGATTAGGAAAAAAACAAGTTTAATAACTAAGTAAAATATTTTAAATTACGAGTAAACGAAATTTCATTTATTAAGTATTTTTTGAGTAACACTGACCTGATTAAGGATGGACATCCTAATTGCTTATTCATTATTTAGTAAACATTTTGACACCACCGACCTACAGACTGAGGGTCATCAAAAGGCAGCAGAACTTTGGATGCAAACGCTGATAGCAAGAAATGAGTTTTTTAAATATAGAAAACCTTAATATAGCGGAAACTAAATTAGTTTCAATATTACTTGAGCTTATATGAATGACTAAAATAGTACACTTCCAAACTATGATTGATCCTTAAACTCAACAAAGAAAAACCAGCAGGAGCTGTACAATACCAGCGACCATGGCGCAGTCGGCAGCGCGTAAGTCCCATAATCTTAAGGTCGTGAGTTCGAGCCTCACTGGTCGCAAATTTTATAGTTTTAATTCTACTTCTCTCATTTCAATATTTTTGCTCTTGTTTAATCAATGAGGGTGTTGCAATATCGCATCAAAAAACCTCAAAACCAAACAATCACAAATTTTTTTTTTGAACTCTTTCCTAACATCGACATTAAAAACTTTAGTTGAAATAGCTTGGAGAAAAATTTAAGGCAAGAGGATCAACATTCCGTTAACTTTTTCGAATCACAAAGGAGGCGCTAAGAGTTGCCACCAGCTGGATTAGAAACTCAACTAAACTTGATGGTTTTAGCTGTCGAACAAAAGCCTGGGAGAAGAATAGAAAAAGATTAAAAGTTATTTATAAAACTATTTCAATTATGGTTGCGAATGTTGACATCGGCCACCTAAAAAACCTCAGATTTCAACTATTTACTGTTTTGCAAGACGTGCGAGCAAAAACATCAGTACAAATTGATTAGGAAAAAAAAAGTTTAATAACTAACTAAAACAGTTTCAATTACGAGTAATCGAAATTTCATTTATTAAGTATTTTTTGAGTAACACTGACCTGATTAAGGATGGACATCCTAATTGCTTATTCATTATTTAGTAAACATTTTGACACCACCGACCTACAGACTGAGGGTCATCAAAAGGCAGCAGAACTTTGGATGCAAACGCTGATAGCAAGAAATGAGTTTTTTAAATATAGAAAACCTTAATATAGCGGAAACTAAATCAGTTTCAATATTACTTGAGCTTATATGAATGACTAGAATAGTACACTTCCAAACTATGATTGATCCTTAAACTCAACAAACAAAAACCAGCACGAGCTGTACGAAACCAGCGACCATGGCGCAGTCGGCAGCGCGTAAGTCTCATAATCTTAAGGTCGTGAGTTCGAGCCTCACTGGTCGCAAACTTTATCGTTTTAATTCTACTTCTCTCATTTCAATATTTTTGCTCTGGTTTATTCAATGAGGGTGTTGCAATATAGCATCAAAAAACCTCAAAACCAAACAATCACAAAATTTTTTTGGGCTCTTTCCTAACATCGACATTTAAAACTTAAGTTGAAATAGCTCGGAGAAAAATTTAAGGCAACAGGATCAATATTCCTTTTACTTTTTCGAATCACAAATGAGGTGATAAGAGTTGCCACCAGCTGGATTAGAAACTCAACTAAACTTGATGGTTTTAGCTGTCGAACAAAAGCCTGGGAGAAGAATATAAAAAGATTAAAAGTTATTCATTAAACTATTTCAATTATGGTTGGGAATGGTGAAATCGGCCACCCAAAAAAACGTCAGATTTCAACTATTTACTGTTTTGCAAGACGTGCGAACAAAAACAACAGTACAAATTGATTAGGAAAAAAACAAGTTTAATAACTAACTAAAATAGTTTCAATTACGAGTAATCGAAATTTCATTTATTAAGTATTTTTTGAGTAACACTGACCTGATTAAGGATGGACATCCTAATTGCTTATTCATTATTTAGTAAACATTTTGACACCACCGACCTACAGACTGAGGGTCATCAAAAGGCAGCAGAACTTTGGATGCAAACGCTGATAGCAAGAAATGAGTTTTTTAAATATAGAAAACCTTAATATAGCGGAAACTAAATCAGTTTCAATATTACTTGAGCTTATATGAATGACTAGAATAGTACACTTCCAAACTATGATTGATCCTTAAACTCAACAAACAAAAACCAGCAGGAGCTGTACGAAACCAGCGACCATGGCGCAGGCGGCAGCGCGTAAGTCTCATAATTTAAGGTCGTGAGTTCGAGCCTCACTGGTCGCAAACTTTATAGTTTTAACTCTACTTCTCTCATTTCAATATTTTTGCTCTGGTTTATTCAATGAGGGTGTTGCAATATAGCATCAAAAAACCTCAAAACCAAACAATCACAAAATTTTTTTGGGCTCTTTCCTAACATCGACATTTAAAACTTAAGTTGAAATAGCTCGGAGAAAAATTTAAGGCAACAGGATCAATATTCCTTTTACTTTTTCGAATCACAAATGAGGTGATAAGAGTTGCCACCAGCTGGATTAGAAACTCAACTAAACTTGATGGTTTTAGCTGTCGAACAAAAGCCTGGGAGAAGAATATAAAAAGATTAAAAGTTATTCATTAAACTATTTCAATTATGGTTGAGAATGGTGAAATCGGCCACCCAAAAAAACGTCAGATTTCAACTATTTACTGTTTTGCAAGACGTGCGAACAAAAACAGCAGTACAAATTGATTAGGAAAAAAGACAAGTTTAGTAACTAACTAAAATAGTTTCAATTACGAGTAATCGAAATTTCATTTATTAAGTATTTTTTGAGTAACACAGACCTGATTAAGGATGGACATCCTAATTGCTTATTCATTATTTAGTAAACATTTTGACACCACCGACCTACAGACTGAGGGTCATCAAAAGGCAGCAGAACTTTGGATGCAAAAGCTGATAGCAAGAAATGAGTTTTTTAAATATAGAAAACCTTAATATAGCGGAAACTAAATCAGTTTCAATATTACTTGAGCTTATATGAATGACTAGAATAGTACACTTCCAAACTATGATTGATCCTTAAACTCAACAAACAAAAACCAGCAGGAGCTGTACG
The DNA here is from genome assembly GCF_964194025.1 of Convolutriloba macropyga. Classification (NCBI taxonomy): domain Eukaryota; kingdom Metazoa; phylum Xenacoelomorpha; order Acoela; family Convolutidae; genus Convolutriloba; species Convolutriloba macropyga. The sequence continues at coordinate 55,040,613 of NC_134471.1, read as the reverse complement.
AAACCAGCGACCATGGCGCCGTCGGCAGCGCGTAAGTCTCATAATCTTAAGGTCGTGAGTTCGAGCCTCACTGGTCGCAAACTTTATAGTTTTAATTCTACTTCTCTCATTTCAATATTTTTGCTCTGGTTTATTCAATGAGGGTGTTGCAATATAGCATCAAAAAACCTCAAAACCAAACAATCACAAAATTTTTTTGGGCTCTTTCCTAACATCGACATTTAAAACTTAAGTTGAAATAGCTCGGAGAAAAATTTAAGGCAACAGGATCAATATTCCTTTTACTTTTTCGAATCACAAATGAGGTGATAAGAGTTGCCACCAGCTGGATTAGAAACTCAACTAAACTTTAAGGCAACAAGATCAACATTCCTTTAACTTTTTCGAATCACAAAGAAGGAGGTGCTAAGAGTTGCCACCAGCTGGATTAGAAACTCAACTAAACTTGATGGTTTTAGCTGTCGAACAAAAGCTTGGGAGAAGAATATAAAAAGATTAAAAGTTATTTATTAAACTATTTCAATTATGATTGGGAATGGTGAAATCGGCCAACCAAAAAAACGTCAGATTTCAACTATTTACTGTTTTGCAAGACGTGCGAACAAAAACAGCAGTACAAATTGATTAGGAAAAAAAACAAGTTTAGTAACTAACTAAAATAGTTTCAATTACGAGTAATCGAAATTTCATTTATTACGCATTTTTTGAGCAACACTGACCTGATTAAGGATGGACATCCTAATTGCTTATTCATTATTTAGTAAACATTTTGACACCACCGACCTACAGACTGAGGGTCATCAAAAGGCAGCAGAACTTTAGATGCAAAAGCTGATAGCAAGAAATGAGTTTTTTAAATATAGAAAACCTTAATATAGCGGAAACTAAATCAGTTTCAATATTACTTGAGCTTATATGAATGACTAGAATAGTAAACTTCCAAATTATGATTGATCCTTAAACTCAACAAACAAAAACCAGCAGGAGCTGTACGAAACCAGCGACCATGGCGCAGTCGGCAGCGCGTAAGTCTCATAATCTTAAGGTCGTGAGTTCGAGCCTCACTGCTCGCAAACTTTATAGTTTTAATTCTATTTCTCTCATTTCAATATTTTTGCTCTTGTTTATTCAATGAGGGTGTTGCAATATAGCATCAAAAACCTCAAAACCAAACAATCACAAAATTTTTTTGGGCTCTTTCCTAACATCGACATTTAAAACTTAAGTTGAAATAGCTCGGAGAAAAATTTAAGGCAACAAGATCAACATTCCTTTAACTTTTTCGAATCACAAAGAAAGAGGTGCTAAGAGTTGCCACCAGCTGGATTAGAAACTCAACTAAACTTTAAGGCAACAAGATCAACATTCCTTTAACTTTTTCGAATCACAAAGAAGGAGGTGCTAAGAGTTGCCACCAGCTGGATTAGAAACTCAACTAAACTTGATGGTTTTAGCTGTCGAACAAAAGCCTGGGAGAAGAATATAAAAAGATTAAAAGTTATTTATAAAACTATTTCAATTATGGTTGGGAATGATGATATCGGCCACCCAAAAAAAACGTCAGATTTCAACTATTTACTGTTTTGCAAGACGTGCGAACAAAAACAACAGTACAAATTGATTAGGAAAAAAACAAGTTTATTAAGTAACTAAAATAGTTTCAATTACGAGTAATCGAAATTTCATTTATTAAGTATTTTTTGAGTAACACTGACCTGATTAAGGAAGGACAACCTAATTGCTGATTCATTATATAGTCAACAATTTGACACCACCAACTTACAGACTGAGGGTCATCAAAACGCAGCAGAACTTTGGATGTAAAAGCTGATAGCAAGAAATGAGTTTTTTAAATTTGAAAACCTTAATATAGCGGAAACTAAATCAGTTTCAATATTACTTGAGCTTATATGAATGACTAGAATAGTACACTTCCAAACTATGATTGATCCTTAAACTCAACACAGACAAAACCAGCATGAGCTGTACGAAACCAGTGAACATGGCGCAGTCGGCAGCGCGTAAGTCTCAGAATCTTAAGGTCGTGAGTTCGAGCCTCACTGGTCGCAAACTTTATAGTTTTAAGACTACTTCTCTCATTTCAATATTTTTTCTCTTGTTTTTTCAATGAGGGTGTTGCAATATAGCATCAAAAAAACTCAAAACCAAACAATCACACAATTTTTTTTGGGCTCTTTCCTAACATCGACATTTAAAACTTAAGTTGAAATAGCTTGGAGAAAAATTTAAGGCAACAGGATCAACATTCCTTTAACTTTTTCGAATCACAAATGAGGTGCTAAGAGTTGGCAACAGCTGGATTAGAAACTCAACTAAACTTGATGGTTTTAGCTGTCGAACAAAAGCCTGGGAGAACAATATAAAAAGATTAAAAGTTATTTATTAAACTATTTCAATTATGGTTGGGAATGGTGAGATCAGCCACCCAAAAAACGTCAGATTTCAACTATTTACTGTTTACTGTTTTGCAAGACGTGCGAACAAAAACAACAGTACAAATTGATAAGGAAAAAAAACAAGTTTAATAACTAAGTAAAATAGTCTCAATTACGAGTAATCGTAATTTCATTTATTAAGTATTTTTTCAGTAACACTGACCTGATTAAGGCAGGACATCCTAATTGCTTATTCATTATTTAGTCAACAATTTGACACCACCAACTTACAGACTGAGGGTCATCAAAACGCAGCAGAATTTTGGATGTAAAAGCTGATAGCAAGAAATAAGTTTTTTAAATATAGAAAACCTTAATATAGCGGAAATTAAATCAGTTTCAATATTACTTGAGCTTATATGAATGACTAGAATAGTACACTTCCAAACTATGATTGATCCTTAAACTCAACACAGAAAAACCAGGAGCTGTACGAAACCAGCGACCATGGCGCAGTCGGCAGCGCGTAAGTCTCATAATCTTAAGGTTGCAATATAGCATCAAAAAACCTCAAAACCAAACAATCACAAAATTTTTTTGGGCTCTTTCCTAGCATCGACATTTAAAACTTAAGTTGAAATAGCTTGGAGAAAAATTTAAGACAACAGGATCAACACTCCTTTTTCGAATCACAAATGAGGTGCTAAGAGTTGCCACCAGCTGGATTAGAAACTCAACTAAACTTGTTGGTTTTAGCCGTCGAACAAAAGCCTGGGAGAAGAATATAAAAAGATTAAAGGCTATTTTTAAAATTATTTCAATTATGGTTGGGAATGGTGAAATCGGCCACCGACATAACCGACTTACAGACTGAGGGTCACCAGAACGCAGCAGAACTTTGGATGTAAAAGCTGATAGCAAGAAATGAGTTTTTTAAATATAGAAAACCTTAATATAGCGGAAACTAAATCAGTTTCAATATTACTTGAGCTTATATGAATGACTAGAAAGGTACACTTCCAAACTATGATTGGTCCTTAAACTCAACACAGAAAAACCAGCAGCTGTACGAAAACAGCGACCATGGCGCAGTCGGCATCGCGTAAGTATTATAATCTTAAGGTCGAGAGTTCGCGCCGTACTGATCGCAAACTTTATAGTTTTAATTCTACTACTCTTATTTCAATATTTTTGCTCTTGTTTATCCAATGAGGGTGTTGTAATATAGCACCAAAAATTTCAAAATTAAACAATCACAAATATTTTTTTGGGCTCTTTCCTAACATCGACATTTAAAACTTAAGTTGAAATAGCTTGGAGAAAAAATTAAGGCAACAAGATCAACATTCCTTTTTACTTTTTCGAATCACAAATGACGCGCTAAGAGTTGCCACCAGCTGGATTAGAAACTCAACTAAACTTGATGGTTTTAGCTGTCGAACAAAAGCCTGGGAGAAGAATATAAAAAGATTAGAAGTAATTTATTAAACTATAACAATTATGGTTGGGAATGGTGATATCGGCCACCCAACAAAATGTCAGATTTCATCTGTTTACTGTCTTGCGAGACGTGCGAACAAAAAACTAGTACAAATTGATTAGGAAAAAAACCGAGCTTTATAGCTAACTAAAATAGTTTCATTTACGCATAATCGCAATTTCATTTATTAAGTCTTTTTTGAGTAACACTGACCCGATTAAGGAAGGACATCCCAAGTGCCTATTCATTATTTAGTCAACATTTTGACACCACCGACTTACAGACTGAGAATCACCAAAACGCAGCTGAACTTTGCATGTAAAAGCTGATAGCAAGAAAAGAGTTTTTTAAATATAGAAAACCTTAATATAGCGGAAACTAAATCCGTTTCAATATTACTTCAGCTTATATGAATGACTAGAATAGTACATTTCTAAACTATGATTGATCCTTAAACTCAACACAGAAAAACCAGCAGGAGCTGTACGCAACCAGCGACCATGGCGCAGTCGGCAGCGTGTAAATCTCATAATCTTAAGGTCGTGAGTTCGAGCCTCACTGGTCGCAAACTTTATAGTTTTAAGACTACTTCTCTCATTTCAAGATTTTTGCTCTAGTTTATTCAATGAGTATGTTGCAATATAGCTTCCAAAAACCTCAAAACAAATAATCACAAAGTATTTTTTGGCTCTTTCATAATATTGATATTTAAAACTAGGAAAGTTGAAAAAGCTTGGAGAAAGATTTAAGGCAACAAGATCAACATTCCTTTTTACTTTTTCGAATCACAAATGACGCGCTAAGAGTTTCCACCAGCTGGATTAGAAACTCAACTAAACTTGATGGTTTTAGCTGTCGAACAAAAGCCTGGGAGAAGAAAATAAAAAGATTAAAAGTTATTTATTAAACTATTTCAATTATGGTTGGGATTGGTGATATCGGCCACCAAACAAAATGCCAGATTTCAACTGTTTACTGTCTTGCAAGACGTGCGAACAAAAAATCAGTACAAATTGATTAGGAAAAAAACCGAGCTTTATAGCTAACTAAAATAGTTTCATTTACGCATAATCGCAATTTCATTTATTAAGTCTTTTTTGAGTAACACTGACCCGATTAAGGAAGGACATCCTAATTGCTTATTCATTATTAGTCAACATTTTGACACCACCAACTTACAGATTGAGGGTCATCAAAACGCAGCAGAACTTTGGATGTAAAAGCTGATAGCAAGAAATGAGTTTTTTAAATATAGAAAACCTTAATATAGCGTAAACAAATTCAGTTTCAATATTACTTGAGTTTATATAAATGACTAGAATAGTACACTTCCAAACTATGATTGATCCTTAAACTCAACACAGAAAAACCAGCAGGAGCTGTACGAAACCAGCGACCATGGCGCAGTCGGCAGTGCGTAAGTCTCAGAATCTTAAGGTCGTGAGTTCGAGCCTCACTGGTCACAACCTTTATAGTTTTTAGATTACTTCTCTCATTTGAAAGTTTTTGCTCTTGTTTATTCAAGGAGGGTGTTGCAATATAGCATCAAAAAACCTCAAAACCAAATAATAACAAGTTTTTTTTGGGCTCTTTCCTAACATCGACATTTAAAACTTAAGTTGAAATAGCATGGAGAAAAATTTCAGCCAATAGGATCAACATTCCTTTAACTTTTTCGAATCACAAAGAAGGAGGTGCTAAGAGTTGCCACCAGCTGGATTAAAAACTCAACTAAACTTGATGGTTTTAGCTGTCGAACAAAAGCCTGGGAGAAGAATATAAAAAGATTAAAAGTTATTTATTAAACTTTTCAATTATGGTTGGGAATGGTGATATCGGCCACCCAACAAAATGCCAGATTTAAACTGTTTACTGTCTTGCAAGACGTGCGAACAAAAAAACCAGTACAAATTGATTCGGAAAAAACCGAGCTTAATAGCTAACTAAAATAGTTTCATTTACGCGTAACCGAAATTTCATTTATTAAGTCTTTTTTGAGTAACACTGACCCGATTAAGGAAGGACATCCTAAGTGCTTATTCATTATTTAGTCAACAATTTGACACCACCGACTTACAGACTGAGGGTCACCAAAACGCAGCAGAACTTTGCATGTAAAAGATGATAGCAAGAAAAGAGTTTTTTAAATACAGAAAACCTTAATATAGCGGAAACTAAATCAGTTTCAATATTTTTTTAGCTTATATGAATGACTAGAATGGTAAACTTCCAAACTGTGATTGGTCCTTAAACTCAACACACAAAAACCAGCAGGAGCTGTACGAAAACAGCGACCATGGCGCAGGCGTCAGCGCGTAAATATTATAATCTCAAGGTCGAGAGCTCGAGCCTCACTGTTCGCAAACTTTATAGTTTTAATTCTACTACTCTCATTTCAAAATCTTGGCTTTTGTTTATTAAATGAGGTTGTTGCAGTATAACTTCCAAAAACCTCAAAACAAATAATCACAAAGTATTTTTGGCTCTTTCATAATATTGATATTTAAAACTTGGAAAGTTGAAATAGCTTGGAGAAATATTTAAGGCAACAAGATCAACATTCCTTTAACTTTTTGAAATCACAAAGGAGTTGCTAAGAGTTGCCAACAGCTGGATTAGAAATTCAACTAAACTTGATGGTTTTAGCTGTCGAACAAAAGCCTGGGAGAAGGATATAAAAAGATTAAAAGTTATTTGTTAAACTATTTCAATTATGGTTGGGAATGGTGATATTGACCACCCAACAAAATGCCAGATTTCAACTGTTTACTGTCTTGCAAGACGAGCGAACAAAAAAACCAGTACAAATTGATTAGGAGAAAAACCGAGCTTAATAGCTAACTAAAATAGTTTCATTTACGCGTAACCGAAATTTCATTTATTAAGTCTTTTTTGAGTAACACTGACCCGATTAAGGAAGGACATCCTAAGTGCTTATTCATTATTTAGTCAACAATTTGACACCACCGACTTACAGACTGACGGTCACCAAAACGCAGAACTTTGCATGTAAAAGCTGATAGCAAGAAAAGAGTTTTTTAAATATAGAAAACCTTAATATAGCGGAAACTAAATCAGTTTCAATATTTTTTTAGCTTATATGAATGACTAGAATGGTACACTTCCAAACTGTGATTGGTCCTTAAACTCAACACAGAAAAACCAGCCGGAGCTGTACGAAACCAGCGACCATGGTGCAGTCGTCAGCGCGTAAGTATTATAATCTGAAGGTCGAGAGCTCGAGCCTCACTGTTCGCAAACTTTATAGTTTTAATTCTACAACTCTCGTTTCAAAATCTTGGCTTTTGTTTATTCAATGAGGTTGTTGCAGTATAACTTCCAAAAACCTTAAAACAAATAATCACAAAGTATTTTTGGCTCTTTCAAAATATTGATATTTAAAACTTGGAAAGTTGAAATAGCTTGGAGAAATATTTAAGGCAACAAGATCAACATTCCTTCACTTTTTTGAATCACAAAGGAGGTGCTAAGAGTTGCCAACAGCTGGATTAGAAATTCAACTAAACTTGATGGTTTTAGCTGTCGAACAAAAGCCTGGGAGAAGAATATAAAAAGATTAAAAGTTATTTATTAAACTACTTCAATTATGGTTGGGAATGGTGATATCGGCCACCCAACAAAATGCCAGATTTCAACTGTTTACTGTCTTGCAAGGCGTGAGAACAAAAAAACCAGTACAAATTGATTAGGAAAAAAACCGAGCCTCATAACAAACTAAAATAGTTTCATTTACGAGTAATCGAAATTTCATTTATTAAGTCTTTTTTGAGTAACACCGACCCGATTAAGGAAGGACATCCTAAGTGCTTATTCATTATTTAGTCAACAATTTGACACCACCGACTTACAGACTGAGGGTCATCAAAACGCAGCAGAACTTTGGATGTAAAAGCTGATAGCAAGAAATGAATTTTTTAAATATAGAAAACCTTAATATAGCGTAAACAAATTCAGTTTCAATATTACTTGAGTTTATATAAATGACTAGAATAGTACACTTCCAAACTATGATTGATCCTTAAACTCAACACAGAAAAACCAGCAGGAGCTGTACGAAACCAGCGACCATGGCGCAGTCGGCAGTGCGTAAGTCTCAGAATCTTAAGGTCGTGAGTTCGAGCCTCACTGGTCACAACCTTTATAGTTTTTAGATTACTTCTCTCATTTGAAAGTTTTTGCTCTTGTTTATTCAAGGAGGGTGTTGCAATATAGCATCAAAAAACCTCAAAACCAAATAATAACAAGTTTTTTTTGGGCTCTTTCCTAACATCGACATTTAAAACTTAAGTTGAAATAGCATGGAGAAAAATTTAAGCCAATAGGATCAACACTCCTTTAACTTTTTCGAATCAAAAATGAGGTGCTAAGAGTTGCCACCAGCTGGATTAGAAACTCAACTAAACTTGGTGGTTTTAGCTGTCGAACAAAAGCCTGGGAGAAGAATATAAAAAGATTAAAGGTTATTTATAAAACTATTTCAATTATGGTTGGGAATGGTGAAATCGGCCACCGACACCACCGACTTGCAGACTGAGGTCACCAAAACGCAGCAGAGTTTTGGATGTAAAAGCTGATAGCAAGAAATGAGTTTTTTAAAAATAGAAAACCTTAATATAGCTGAAACTAAATCAGTATCAATATTACTTGAGCTTATATGAATTACTAGAATGGTACACTTCCAAACTGTGATTGGTCCTTAAACTCAACACAGAAAAACCAACAGGAGCTGTACGAAACCAGCGACCATGGCGCAGTCGGCAGAGCGTTAGTCTCATAATCTTAAGGTCGTGAGTTCGAGCCTCACTGGTCGCAAGCTTGATAGTTTTAAGATTACTTCTCTCATTTCAAAATTTTTGCTCTTGTTTATTCAAGGAGGGTGTTGCTATAGAGCATCAAAAACCTCAAAACCAAACAATCACAAAATTTTTTTGGGCTCTTTCCTAACATCGACATTTAAAACTTAAGTTGAAATAGCTTGGAGAAAAATTTAAGGCAACAGGATCAACACTCCATTAACTTTTTCGAATCACAAAAGAGGTGCTAAGAGTTGCCACCAGCTGGACTAGAAACTCAACTAAACTTGATGATTTTAGCTGTCGAACAAAAGCCTGGGAGAAGAATATAAAAAGATTAAAGGTTATTTATAAAACTATTTCAATTATGGTTGGGAATGGTGAAATCGGCCACCCAAAAAACGTCAGATTTCAACTATTTAATGTTATGCAAGACATGCGAACAAAAACAACAGTACAAATTGATTAGGAAAAAAAAACAAGTTTAATAATTAACTAAAATAGTTTCAATTACGAGTAATCAAAATTTCATTTATTAAGTATTTTTTGAGTAACACTGACCTGATTAAGGAAGGACATTCTAATTGCTTATTCATTATTTAGTCAACAAATTGACACCACCAACTTACAGACTGAGGGTCATCAAAACGCAGCAGAACTTTAGATGTAAAAGCTGATAGCAAGAAATGAGTTTTTTAAATATAGAAAACCTCAACATAGCGGAAACTAAATCAGTTTCAATATTACTTAAAGCTTATATGAATGACTAGAATAGTACACTTCCAAACTATGATTGATCTTTAAACTCAACACAGAAAAACCAGCAGGAGCTGTACGTATCCAGCGACCATGGCAGTCGGCAGCGCGTAAGTCTCATAACCTTAAGGTCGTGAGTTCGAGCCTCACTGGTCGCAAACTTTATAGTTTTAAGACTACTTCTCTCATTTCAATACTTTTGCTCTTGTTTATTCAAGGAGGGTGTTGCAATATAGCATCAAAACACCTCCAAACCAATCAATCACAAAATTTTTTTTTGGGCTCTTTCCTATCATCGACATTTAAAACTTAAGTTGAAATAGCTTGGAGAAAAAATTAAGGCAACAGGATCAACACTCCTTTAATTTTTCGAATCACAAATGAGGTGCTAAGAGTTGCCACCAGCTGGATTAGAAACTCAACTAAACTTGATGGTTTTAGCTGTCGAACAAAAGCCTGGGAGAAGAATATAAAAAGATTAAAGGTTATTTATAAAACTATTTCAATTATGGTTGGGAATGGTGAAATCGGCCACCAAAACGTCAGATTTCAACTGTTTACTGTTTTGCAAGACGTGCGAACAAAAACAACAGTTTAAACTGATTAGGAAAAAAAACAAATTTAATAACTAACTAAAATAGTTTCAATTACGGGTAATCAAAGTTGCATTTATTAAGTATTTTTTGAGTATTACTGATCTGATTAAGGAAGGACTTCCTAATTGCTTAGTCAACAATTTGACACCCAGACTGAGGGTCATCGAAACGCAGAACTTTGGATGTAAAAGCTGATAGCAAGAAATGAATTTTTTAAATATAGAAAACCTTAAAATAGCGTAAACTAAATCAGTTTCAATATTACTTGAGCTTATATAAATGACTAGAATAGTACACTTCCAAACTATTATTGATCCTTAAACTCAACACAGAAAAACCAGCCGGAGCTGTACGAAACCAGCGACCATGGTGCAGTCGGCAGCGCGTAAGTCTCATAACCTTAAGGTCGTGAGTTCGAGCCTCACTGGTCGCAACCTTTATAGTTTTAAGACTACTTCTCTCATTTCAATATTTTTGCTCTTGTTTATTCAAGGATGGCGTTGCAATATAGCATCAAAAAACATCAAAACCAATCAATCACAAAATTTTTTTGGGCTCTTTCCTTACATCGACATTTAAAACTTAAGTTGAAATAGCTTGGAGAAAAATTTAAGGCAACAGGATCAACATTCCTTTAACTTTTTCGAATCACAAATGAGGTGCTAAGAGTTTCCACCAGCTGGATTAAAAACTAAACTAAACTTGATGGTTTTAGCTGTCGAACAAAAGCCTGGGAGAAGAATATAAAAAGATTAAAGGTTAATTATAAAACTATTTCAATTATGGTTGGGAATGGTGAAATCGGCCACCCAAAAAACGTCAGATTTCAACTATTTACTGTTTTGCAAGACGTGCGAACAAAAACAACAGTACAAATTGATTAGGAAAAAAAAACAAGTTTAATAACTAACTAAAATAGTTTCAATTACGAGTAATCAAAATTTCATTTATTAAGTATTTTTTGAGTAACACTGACCTGATTAAGGAAGGACATCCTAATTGCTTATTCATTATTTAGTCAACAATTTGACACCACCAACTTACAGATTGAGGGTCATCAAAACGCAGCAGAACTTTAGATGTAAAAGCTGATAGCAAGAAATGAGTTTTTGAAGTATAGAAAACCTTAATATAGCGTAAACTAAATCAGTTTCAATATTACTTGAGCTTATTTAAATGACTAGAATAGTACACTTCCAAAATATTATTGATCCTTAAACTCAACGCAGAAAAACCAGCAGGAGCTGTACGAAACCAGCGACCATGGTGCAGTCGCCAGCGCGTAAGTCTCATAACCTTAAGGTCGTGAGTTCGAGCCTCACTTGTCGCAAACTTTATAGTTTTAAATCTACTTTTCTCATTCTAATATTTTTGCTCTTGTTTATTCAAGGAGGGTGTTGCAATATAGCATCAAAAAACCTCAAAACCAAACAATCACAAAATTTTTTTGGGCTCTTTCCCAACATCGACATTTAAAACTTAAGTTGAAATAGCTTGGAGAAAAATTTAAGGCAACAGGATCAACACTCCTTTAACTTTTTCGAATCACAAATGAGGTGCTAAGAGTTGCCACCAGCTGGATTAGAAACTCAACAAAACTTGATGGTTTAAGCTGTCGAACAAAAGCCTGGGAGAAGAATATAAAAAGATTAAAGGTTATTTATAAAACTATTTCAATTATGGTTGGGAATGGTGAAATCGGCCACCAAAACGTCAGATTTCAACTATTTACTGTTTTGCAAGACGTGCGAACAAAAACAACAGTTTAAATTGATTAGGAAAAAAACAAATTTAATAACTAACTAAAATAGTTTCAATTACGGGTAATCAAAGTTGCATTTATTAAGTATTTTTTGAGTATTACTGACCTGATTAAGGAAGGACTTCCTAATTGCTTAGTCAACAATTTGACACCCAGACTGAGGGTCATCAAAACGCAGAACTTTGGATGTAAAAGCTGATAGCAAGAAATGAATTTTTTAAATATAGAAAACCTTAATATAGCGTAAACTAAATCAGTTTCAATATTACTTGAGCTTATATAAATGACTAGAATAGTACACTTCCAAACTATTATTGATCCTTAAACTCAACACAGAAAAACCAGCAGGAGCTGTACGAAACCAGCGACCATGGTGGAGTCGGCATCGCGTAAGTCTCATTACCTTAAGGTCGTGAGTTCGAGCCTCACTGGTCGCAACCTTTATAGTTTTAAGACTACTTCTCTCATTTCAATATTTTTGCTCTTGTTTATTCAAGGATGGCATTGCAATATAGCATCAAAAAACCTCAAAACCAAACAATCACAAAATTTTTTTGGGCTCTTTCCTTACATCGACATTTAAAACTTAAGTTGAAATAGCTTGGAGAAAAATTTAAGGCAACAGGATCAACACTCCTTTAACTTTTTCGAATCACAAATGAGGTGCTAAGAGTTTCCACCAGCTGGATTAAAAACTAAACTAAACTTGATGGTTTTAGCTGTCGAACAAAAGCCTGGGAGAAGAATATAAAAAGATTAAAGGTTATTTATAAAACTATTTCAATTATGGTTGGGAATGGTGAAATCGGCCACTCAAAAAACGTCAGATTTCAACTATTTACTGTTTTGCAAGACGTGCGAACAAAAACAACAGTACAAATTGATTAGGAAAAAAAACAAGTTTAATAACTAACTAAAATAGTTTCAATTACGAGTAATCAAAATTTCATTTATTAAGTATTTTTTGAGTAACACTGACCTGATTAAGGAAGGACATCCTAATTGCTTATTCATTATTTAGTCAACAAATTGACACCACCAACTTACAGACTGAGGGTCATCAAAACGAGGCAGAACTTTAGATGTAAAAGCTGATAGCAAGAAATGAGTTTTTGAAATATAGAAAACCTCAACATAGCGGAAACTAAATCAGTTTTAATATTACTTAAAGCTTATATGAATGACTAGAATAATAAACTTCCAAACTATGATTGATCCTTAAACTCAACACACAAAAACCAGCAGTAGCTGTACGTATCCAGCGACCATGGCGCAGTCGGCAGCGCGTAAGTCGCATAATCTTAAGGTCGTGAGTTCGAGCCTCACTGGTCACAAACTTTATCGTTTTAAGACTACTTCTCTCATTTCAATATTTTTGTTCTTGTTTATTCAAGGAGGGTATTGCAATATAGCATCAAAAAACCTCAAAACCAAACAATCACAAAATTTTTTTGGGCTCTTTCCTAACATCGACATTTAAAACTTAATTTGAAATAGCTTGGAGAAAAATTTAAGGCAACAGGATCAACACTCCTTTAACTTTTTCAAATCACAAATGAGGTGCTAAGAGTTGCCACCAGCTGGATTAGAAACTCAACTAAACTTGATGGTTTTAGCTGTCGAACAAAAGCCTGGGAGAAGAAAATAAAAAGATTAAAAGTTATTTATTAAACTATTTCAATTATGGTTGGGATTGGTGATATCGGCCACCAAAACAAAATGCCAGATTTCAACTATTTACTGTTTTGCAAGACGTGCGATTAAAAACAACAGTACAAATTGATTAGGAAAAAAACAAGTTTAATAACTAATTAACATAGTTTCAATTACGAGTAATCGAAATTTCATTTATTAAGTATTTTTTGAGTAACACTGACCTGATTAAGGAAGGACATCCTAATTGCTGATTCATTATTTAGTCAACAATTTGACACCACCAACTTACAGACTGAGGGTCATCAAAACGCAGCAGAACTTTGGATGTAAAAGCTGATAGCAAGAAATGAGTTTTTTAAATATAGAAAACCTTAATATAGCGGATACTAAATCAGTTTCAATATTACTTCAGCTTATATGAATGACTAGAATAGTACATTTCTAAACTATAATTGATCCTTAAACTCAACAAAGAAAAACCAGCAGGAGCTGTACGCAACCAGCGACCATGGCGCAGTCGGCAGCGTGTAAATCTCATAATCTTAAGGTCGTGAGTTCGAGCCTCACTGGTCGCAAACTTTATAGTTTTAAATCTACTTTTCTCATTCCAATATTTTTGCTCTTGTTTATTCAATGAGGGTGTTGCAATATAGCATCAAAAAACCTCAAAACCAAACAATCACAAAATTATTTTGGGCTCTTTCCTAACATCGACATTTAAAACTTAAGTAGAAATAGCTTGGAGAAAAAATTAAGGCAACTGGATCAACACTCCTTAAACTTTTTCGAATCACAAATGAGGTGCTAAGAGTTTCCACCAGCTGGATTAGAAACTCAACTAAACTTGATGGTTTTAGCTGTCGAACAAAAGCCTGGGAGAAGAAAATAAAAAGATTAAAAGTTATTTATTAAACTATTTCAATTATGGTTGGGATTGGTGATATCGGCCACCAAACAAAATGCCAGATTTCAACTGTTTACTGTCTTGCAAGACGTGCGAACAAAAAATCAGTACAAATTGATTAGGAAAAAAACCGAGCTTAATAGCTAACTAAAATAGTTTCATTTATGCGTAATCGAAATTTCATTTATTAAGTCTTTTTTGAGTAACTGTGACCCGATTAAGGAAGGACATCCTAAGTGCTTATTCATCATTTAGTCAACAATTTGACACCACCGACTTACAGACTGAGAATCACCAAAACGCAGCAGAACTCTGCATGTAAAAGCTGATAGCAAGAAATGAGTTTTTTAAATATAGAAAACCTTAATATAGCGGAAACTAAATCAGTTTCAATATTACTTGAGCTTATATGAATGACTAGAATGGTACACTTCCAAACTGTGATTGGTCCTTAAAATCAACACAGAAAAACCAGCAGGAGCTGTACAAAAACAACGACCATGGGGCAGTCTTCAGCGCGTAAGTCTAATAATCTTAAGGTCGTGAGATCGAGCCTCACTTGTCGCAAACTAAATAGTTTATCTACTACTCTCATTTCAATATTTTTGCTCTTGTTTTTCAATGAGGGTGCTGCAGTTTACCTTCCAAAAACATCAAAACAAACAATCACAAAGTATTTTCGGCTCTTTCAACTCATTGATATTTAAAACTCAAGCTGAAATAGCTTGGAATAACATTTAGGGCAACAGGATCAACATTTGCTTAAACTTTTTTGAATTACAGAGTTAGGAGCTTGAGCTTATATAGTACACTTCTGAACTATGATTCCAAAAAAGATACACAGAAAAACTAGCAGGAGCGGCAAGGCTTGCGTGAAAGTCGAATAATCTGAAGGTCGTGAGTTCGAGCCTCAATGGTCGCACATTTTATAGTATTATATCTACTACTCACAATTCGAAATGAATTCTGTTTTTTTTTCAATGCGGATGTTGCAATAGAGCATCCAGAAAATGAGAACAAACAATCACAAAGTAGTATTTGGCTCTTTCATTGATATTTAAAATTTAAGTTAAAAAAGCTCGGAGAAATATTTAAGTCAACAGGATACACGCTTTCGAGTTAGGAGGCGCTACGAGTTGACACCAGCTGGATTAGGAACCCAACAAAATTTCATGTTTTTAGAATCGAAAGCATGGGAGAATAAAAATGTTATAACTGAAGTATTATAAGGGGTGCGAACATAATGAAACCATTAAAGTTGTTTACGGAAGGAACGAAGTTTAACAATCAACTAAAATAGTTTCACTTACAAGTAAATGAAATTTCATTTAAAAAGTCTTTTTTGAGTAACACTAGCCTGATTAAGGAAACACATCCTAAGTTCCAATTCATCAATTAGTCAACAACTTGACAACAAATTCTAAGCTGAAGGTCGCCAAAAGAAACAAAACTATGGATTTAAAAGCTGATAGCAAAAATAAAAGATTTTTTATGTAGGAAACCATAAAATTGCGAAAACTAAATCAGTTTCAATTTTACTTGAGTTTTTAAAAATAAATAAGTTCCGAACTATGATTGATTTCTAAAATCTACGCATAAAAACCATCAGGAGAACAAAATTTTGAGCAACCATGGAGCAGTTCGCAGAGCGTCAGTCTCAATCTTAAGGTCGTGAGTTCGAGCCCCAACGGTCGCAAACTTTTTAGTATTATTTCTACAACGCATAATTCAATATAATTTCGGATTCATTTAATGCAGATGTTGCAATATAGCATCCAAAAACCTCAAACCAAACTATCAACGTACATTATGAATCTTTCCCAACATCGACATATGAGGCTTAAGTTGAATGGCTTGAAAAAATATTTAATACAGCAAGATCAACATTCCGTTTAACATTTTCGAATCAGAGGAAAATGAACTGCTAAGAGTTGTCAACAGCTGGCTGAAAAACCCAAACAAATTTCACGTGCTTAGCTGTAGAATCAAAAGCTTGGTGAAAGGTTATAAAAAAATTTAAAAAATTTTCTCATTAAATGTAAATTTGGTTGAGAATGGTCATAGCAGCAACGGTAAACACTTATCACCTCAAAGTAAACCTCACTTATCACCTCAGGTTTACAGCAACGGTAAACCTTAAATAGGTACTGTCTTACAAGCGGTGGGAACAAAAAAAAGCAATACAAGCTGTTTTCAAAAGAAACCAAGGTTAAAAAGAAACTAAAACAGTTTCATTTACAAGTAACTGGAATTTCCTTTATAACATCTTTTTTTTGAGTAACGATGACCTAATTAAGGAAAGACTTCGTAAGTTCTCATTCATTATTGAGTGACAGAAGACTCCTTGATGTTCTGGTCTGGTGAGGACGAAAAAGACGACACACCACATACCATAAAAAAACCTCGAAAAAATTATACACGAAAAATACGTAGTAGGAAAATGTACGTAATATAACTTATAGCAGAAACTTTCAGATTGCAGAAAACTAAATCAATGTCAAAATTACTTGAGCTAATATGATTACTTCTTATGGTTACTCCTTCTATGGTTACTCCTTATGAAATTATTTAAATAACAGTAGGAACGAAAAACCGCCAGCGAGCAAGGCGCAATTGGTAGCGTATAAGTCTTATAATCTTACAGTCGGGTCTCACTGGTCGCAACTTTTATATCATTATTTGTAACAATCATAATTCAATACAATCTCTTGTTTCTTCAATGCCAATGTTGCAAAATAGCATCCTAAAAGCACAAAACCAACAATCACAACGTAATTTTCGACTCTTTCATAACATGGATAATTTGGTCTTAACTTTTATTAGCTATGAGAACAATTTAAGACAAGATCAAGATTTCAAGACAGATGTTGCAATATAGCATCATAAAACTGCAATACCATAAATCACAAACAAAAGACCTGAACTTCTACCAACATTTCTATACTAAGCTTGAACTAAAATAGCGCAGAGAACTATTTAAGACAGAGTGACGAACATTTCGTTAAACGTTTTGTATTTTCAATACCCGTATTGCAAGATAACATCCAAAAACCGCAAAACTACGAATCACAGCGTAATAATTTGACCTTAGCCTAAAGTCGATACTTTTAAGGTTAAATTAAAATAGCTCGGTGAATCATTCAATACACGTTTGCGTAAAATTTTTCGAGGAACTGCAACGAGTTTCTGCCGGCTCATATGACCCAATAAAATGCAAATCCTTTCATTTTATTACGATTCTGAGACCAGAATATATGAGTTTCAGAATTAACCTAGTGAACGCTTGAAAACTTGATTGCGAATGGTCATAACAGGAATGCAGAAACTTGGCACATCATAACGAGTTACTAACCTACAAAAGATGGGGACAAAAAAAGCATTAAAACTTTTTGTAGGAAACTAAGTTTCAAACTCATCTACAGTAAATTCATTTACATGTATTTAAAATTTCAAATACCAAGTCCTTTTTGAGTAAAGAACATCGATTTGACCAGGGAAGAGACATTTTAAATTCTGTATGTTTTCGAGAACATAACATGAGACCGACCCTGAAGGTCGCTAGAAACTAGAAACTCAGAATACTGAAATTAAATCAGTTGCAAATTAACTTGAGTTTATGACTATCTGGGAAAAACAATATTTCTTCAAAAGTATTAACCACACCTGTGCATCTAAATTGTTTTTGTTTTCTCTTATAATACTAATCGATAAACCCGGAGGAAGCTGAAACCGTCAGCGACAATAGCACCGTCAGCAGCGCATCAGTCTCAAATTTTTCCGGCCATCAGTTAGAGTCGAAAAGTTAATATTACCAATGCTGCCAAACATTACTCTCAATATACTTTTGCAAGGTCAATACCAATGTTGCAATATAACATCTCGCAATGCAATACTTAAAATCAAAAACAGTTGATTGAATTTTACTTATAATCAGTACTTTAGGTTTAGATTAAGTATCTTCGAGAACAATGTAAGATAAATGATCACGATTTTGAGCTTAACTTTTTTAATCAATTAGGAAGAGCTACAAATCACCGCCTGCTCAGATCTACCAAAAATTTTCGAGCAATTAACAACATATCAATTTTACATATTTAGAAGTAGCCTAATACCTTCTTGAAAGCTTGGGAGTGACAGCAAAACAGTCAACTATTTCTGATAAAACAACACAAATTTGCTGAAAGTAAATCCCTTTTACAAATACGTGAGTTTATGACTAACTAGAATAGTAGTATACTGCGAAACTTTGATTACTACTCAACAGTATTAAAAAACGGCAGGAATAGGAAACCATCAGCGAACATGGTGAAAAATTTAACCACATCTGTAAACTCTTCAACAAAACCCGGCCAAAACTTTATTAAGTCAGTGACCACAGCGCATCCAAATCGAAGGTTGTGCGATTAAACCTAAGGTTGTGAGTGCGATTACCACTGTTCGCGATCATTATATTATTACCAAAAAAGTCACTAGTTACAACATTTTTTAATTTTTCACAACCAAGGCTTCAGTATAATAATTAAAACGCTCAAAACCAGGAAATGACAAGGCAAAGAATTGAAGTTTGCCAGTCATAGAGAGTTAAAGCGTCGATAAAATAGCTGCTCTAAGTCGAAGTAATCTGAAAATTGTGTGAAACTGTATTGAATCAAACAAATAGGAAGTGCTACATGTTGCCTCCGGCTCAGATCCCCAAATAAATAATAAGTTAATTAACTCTAGCGCCACAAATATAGCGCCCAGTGAACTCTTGTAAGCTTGATTGGGAATGATCATAGCCTTGATTGTGATTTATCGTAGCAAGAGCGCAAAAATGATATCAGATCTTAACTAGCCACTGACTAACAAGAGAAGGGGAACAAAATAAAAGCATTTGAGCTTGTTTTCAAAGCAACCAAGTTTTAGGATAAATTCGCTCACCAGTATTTCAAAAATCATTCATTAGGTCTTTTTCATGTATTGAACAATGAACTGATCAAAGAAGAGGCATTTTTAGTTTCTTATAACTTTTAGTGAATAACATGAGATAGTCTCCCAAGCTGAAAGCGGTCATATACAAATAAAACAATGTATATTAAAACTCATAGCAAAAAATCGCCTTTCAGAAGCAACAAAAGACTGCTGAAATTAAATCAATATCAAATGCTCTTGATTTTATGAATAAAAAATTGCATTTTCTCTAAAGTAGTAACCACACGTTATAAAAAAAGATTATTCAATATAAAATTATTCGACATCCCCATTCAAAGCCTGAAGACGTCAAATTCCATTGCGCAGTGGGCAACTCGTAGGTCTAGTATTCTGAAAGTGGTCACAAATTCTCTATTGTTAAAGCTAAAAATCACCAGTCACTATATTTTGTTCAATGCCACATCGAAGCTTTAACATGGCATTCGAAAAATGAAATACCAAGAAAAAACAAGATAATATTTGAATATTTCCCAAAAATCGATATATAAAACGCAGAAAAGACAATATGGAACCAAATGTAAGTCAAAAATAACTCAAAATTTTGTAAACGTTTCTTGAATCAATCATGAAGGAAATGCTACAAGTGTGTACTAACTCAGATCCCGAAAAATGATAT
The DNA here is from genome assembly GCF_964194025.1 of Convolutriloba macropyga. Lineage (NCBI taxonomy): Eukaryota > Metazoa > Xenacoelomorpha > Acoela > Convolutidae > Convolutriloba > Convolutriloba macropyga. The sequence goes on along the minus strand of NC_134471.1, from coordinate 55,020,662 downwards.
ATAAATCTAGTACAGCACTCTTAGGGCTACAATTTTAAAGAGTTGAAAGTAGTCTTAAAAATATTAAAAGTCACCTTGAAAATCTCAGCTTAATTTTTTTCGTTTAGTAGTATTTCAAAATTCATTAATCAGGTCTTTTGTGAAGGGGATTGATCAAGGAAGTTTTCAGTTCTCAATAGGTTTCACTGAATACAATGTGACAGACTCACGATATGAATGCCACAGTATACAACAAAGACATTCTATGTTAGAACTGATAGCAAAAAACCACACTCTTTTCTTAATGAAAGAATTCAAGATTGCTGAAATTAAATCATTTTCAAACATGGCTGAGGTTAGGACTAGCTGCAAGAAAATAGCGTGCGTTTCTTGGAAAGTATTAACCACACTAGAACAAACGTTCTTTAACGTCAATAACATTATTCAACAATATCGGGTGCGTAAGTCAGCAGAGCATAAGTCTCATAATTTTAAGGTAGTGAGTGATGGACCCTTATCGCAAACTTAGTGTTATTATCATAACACTCAACGGTCGAATTATTTAGCATACTGAAAAATATAGCATACTGAATTATATAACGATACTGAAAAATAGCATCCAAAAACCGCAAAACTGAAAATGAAAACATAAGAGATTTGAATTTTTCCTTACATCGTTATTTTAAGCTTTGACTGTAATTGCTTAGAGAACCATTTAAGACAATACGAATCACGTTAAACTGAAGTTTATAAAATAATCAAACAGATATACAGTGTTACAAGTTCCTCGGCTACCCTGCTAATTTTTGTTCCGACACCTCTTGAGGGGGGAGGAACTATATACTCATATGGGTTTTTTGTTGTTCAGTCAATTTTGGCCGATCGATATATTCATCATAGAGAGTTGAGACTGGTATCATTAGAAAGCTTGTCCAGCGTAGAATATGGAATTAAAAAGATTTTTTTGATTTTCGTTTTCGACAGGGAGATATCGATGTTTAAACTTTCGAGACAATAGAGTGAATTCCGTTGATTTCATTCACCTTTTTTCGGAACTTTTGACTAAAATTTCGCCAATTTTGATAAAATTTAATAAAATTTTACAAGAAAATGTTGTTGATTTTACGTTTAAAGACAAAACATATTGTCGGCTAATTTCATGGAATTTTTTGGTGACAAATTCCAGCTAAATATTTCACAAAATTCAGACTTTTTCATCAAAAACAGCTCGAAATAAGTTTCTTTAAACCACTCTGATTAAATTTGCAGGAAGTTCACACCCAAACACCACTAACACAATCTTTGTAGACTGAAAATGGGGCTAATTGCACTTCAACTTCCGTTGAGCGTGCTCTGTAAATAAAACTTTGCCGTTTTTTGCTAACTTTATTCGTTGATTATCAAAAACGCAACATTTATTTTTGATTTTTTAACTAACAAAATATCTATATCAATGAAATTCCAAAAATTAAATATTCCTAATGGACAATCAGAAATAGCAGAATTAGTTCTGTGCCAATCTTGGGCGTTAAAATCTAAAAATAATTCTGATTGTCGTCATTCGTTTTTTTATAAAAAAAAAGTTCGATCTTTTTTATATTAATTAAATAACAGAACATTTCGAATCAAAGCTCACTAGTGATAGTTCCTATTGGCCTCCTAATAAGCTCAAAATTAATTTAACTAGTTTATTGCTTGAAAGCTTATGGTCATTCTGACTTTTAAAATACTTGATTTTTAAATAAAAAATGGCTTATTAAACTTTGCCTCCATTTTTCTCTTAATTTGGTCAACTCGTAACTTAGTGTCAGCAATCAAAGAGTGCTCTTTTTTCTGCTGAATTCAGATTTAGTCTTTATTGCGGCTTTACGCCTTAAGTTATTGTGTTCTGGCTTTGATATTACTAGATTTCACAATTTTTTTTTTAATTTTTAGGTATTTGCCCATTTGTAATGTTTTCTAGTTTTGTCAAAATATCACGTTATTGTCAGTTCATATATCACAATTTTCGGGTTCAAAGAAACGCAAAATTGATAATATTTAAATCCTTAACGGTATAGATTGTGGTTCTTTACCGCTTCGAGAGTACTTTCCCGAAGAATTTAAAAGAATTTTTTAAAATTTGTCTTTAACTGTCCTTTTTACTTTGTCTTTTTAGTCGTATTCAATTTCCTGTACAATGACTCGGTTTGACTGGCTTTTCTTAGAAGAGTGGATCAGCCGATGTTCTGATATTAGAAGATAGATAATGGCTTTCATGACTTTGAAAACAATTGTTTTCCAAAATGAAAAAAAAACATTTCAACTTCGCAATTTTGTTCCTTTTATTGTCTGTTTGTTCCCTGGTCTCGTTAATTAAAGTCTAAAGATGACATTATTTTTGTCAAGAGAAGGTGTCAAAAGGGATTGGTGTCACAAAATCTAATGTTTTTAAAGAATTCGTTATGACCTTACTGGCTTTGACACGGGTTTTTCACATAAAAAAAAGTCAATTAATTTTGATTTTTGTCATATTTGACGTTCTTTTGTAGATGTAAGACTTGTTCTGATAATGTTCTTGTTCTGATAAATCTGTCATGATAATTTCAGGTCTTGAGGGCTTCCTTTGGAAGAATAAACGAACCTATTCAATTTTTTCATTTTGTAATTCATGGCTTTCATGTCTTTGGAAATAAATTTAAAAAATAAATTGAAATTTAAAAAATAAATTGAAATAAATTTTATGTCTTTGGAAAAAAAATAAGTATTACTTATTAAGTATTTTCTTTTTTTTTCTAATTGTTGCTTATTTTCATTAACGAGCGGTCACAGAATACATTATCGTTGTTCGACGAAGGTGCAATCGAACCTATTTTGGGGGCCAAAGTATGGCTTTACGGCTCCCAAAGCATTTTCTGGCAAGTTTAAATTAATTTTTAGTTTGTTGTCTATTTGTTGTTCTTTTTGTAACTGCATAAAAAATTGAACACCAAGAGTTCTTAATTCAATTCTATAGAAGCATTGGTAATTGTAAACCTATGGGATATTTTAGTTGATTCCTAATGGTTTTCATTACTTTGAAATTAATTGTTTTTTTTTTAAAAAATTCAGCGAATTTTCTAACTTTAAAGTTTCTGTTCTTTTTTGTCTAATTGTTATCAAGCTTTATTATCAACTGGCGAATAACCATTTTTTTGGTGAATTACAAATTATTTTGTTTATTTTCAGTTTTATCTGACGCTATTTTGACTTTGTTATTAAGTTTTGTTTTTTAAAACGGACATAAATTTTTTAATGTAATTAATGTTTGCTGTTGTTTGATTTTGCCGTTCATGTTCGCTCGCGTTCTTAATATCGGCTTATCTCATCAATCTAATGCATCATTTTTTACTCCACTGAGTTATTTGCTTTGGAGGCTATCTTTTCGTTCATACACCATTTTTTTTTTTTGAAAAATACTTGAATTTTTTGTGTTTTTCCATCTGTTCCTCATTTGGTAGACAACTATGCCAAAACTGTGGATGAGCGGGGTCGGAACCTTACGTGCGATCGCACATTACCGAGCCGCCTTGTCAGTTTTTCAACTCAAACGCTATAACCCTGGGGACAAAAAAAATTTAAAATTAACCTGGTGGACTCTTTTACGCTTGATTGTGAATCATCATAGCAAGTACGCCCAATTTTTTTTATGACACCCTAACTGGTTAATGTATTACCAGAGATGGGATTAAAATAAAAGCATCAAAACTCTTTTATAAAGAAACTAAGTTTTAAAACTTAAAGGAAATAATTTCATTTACTAGTATTTCAAACTTCAGCTATAAAGTCTTTTTAGAGTAGAAAACATTGAATTGATCAACAAAAGGACATCTTAAATTCTCTATATATTTGTGTGAACATCATGAGACGAACTCTCAAAACTTAAGGTCGTGATTTCGAGCCTCACTGGTCGCAAACTTGAAATTATTAATGATGACATTCACTAGTTACAAAGTTTTTTTTCAATGAAGTCGCATAACATTTACAAAGCGCAATACGGAGAACCGAAAAAGAAAAAAATTGAAGTTTCTTGAACATCGATACTTATAACGTAGATAAAATAGTTTGGAAACTTATGTGGAGAAAAATATTCGAACTTTTTATTTGAACAGAAGTCGACATCAACACAGCAGTCGACAGCAGTTGAAGTCGAGGAACCACCCAAATTCGATCCAGCAGTACTAGGTTCGCTGCCAACATGTGACAAACTTCAGGTATGTCTCCATCTTAATTGAGCTCAAAGCCAACACCATACTGACCTAAAACAAAAAAGAAACTAAAATTTCTACTTATTATGAACACGTTATATATGCTTTATGACCACTAAACTTGAATACCCAAAATGCTGGTAAACACAAAACATAAACGAAAACGAATTTAATTACCTCAATGAATTATCAGATTTGCTCCTCTTTTGCATCCACACTGATGAACTATCTTTAACTGAAAATTGTACACCCTTGTAATATATCAATTTGGAAACACAGAATTTGTAACTGAGGATCAAAAAAGGGCACAGGGGCAAAACATAAAAGATAAACTAGTTTTTTTATAAATAATGAAATAACTAGAATGATCCGGTTTAACATTTGAAAGAGCAACCCCCTCGCCCAATATCATTTCAAAAACTCATCTAGCCAACAACCGAAAAGAAAATAATTATTTCGAGTTGGATATTGGAAACAACAGAAATTGTTGACTGATAAGACTACTCTTAACGCTAAAAATAGCAGTTTATTGCTTACGTATGTTTCAAGTCGAAAGGTACTATTTCTTCTCAGATTGATAATTGACTGACCAGATACAAAAAATTAACGGCCGGAATTTTCATCCTCCATTGATCCAGGAGCCTGTTAGCTTTATCTGTAGAGTGGGACTTTTAATGCAGCGGTCAAGGGTTCGATTCCATTGTGGGGCGCATCTCTTCGCTATACTTATCTTCGATAACTTTTCAACAAAACAATTTTTCCCCATCTGGGCTAAGACAAGGACATTATGTTCACAAAAAAAACGACAAACTTCATGATGGATCTTGACAAAGATGGCTACGGCTAAAATAAAAATGAATCCACTAGGTTTGTCATTAGACTGAGTTCAGAACTCAATTAATGGCTTTCACATAATAGCTTGAAAAGCCTTCAAACAGTTACGAAAAACTATCTACTGAAATGGGACCCCACGAAAAAACAATACATAGATAGCCCTTTTTCCTCGAATTCTGCGATACTATTAGAATATTAATATAAGCAGTTATAATATTAATACTAAGCCTTAACAAAGCATGAGCTCAAAACATATGGTCATTTAAAACAAAATTCAGAACATACGAACACGAACAGACGGCTGTCAGAAGTTGAGAAAAAAATAGGAAAAGCACAAAGACAAAAACATGTGATCAGTTAACAAATTTCGTAGCATTACCAGAATCTGTTGTTGATGATAGATACACCATTAACCATCAGGTATAAATTGAGGGGAAAATATTCAAGTCGCAGGTAATATTTGTTCTCAATTCTGTATAGGGAAGGACTCTTCCCTAAAAGCCAACCGTCAAGTGTCCTTTATGCGTCCTGTCTTTTCCACCAAACTTTAATTGATATTTTTCCAAAAAATTTTGTTATTTTAACGAAGAGGAATTTAAATGCACAAAAAATCGAAAAAAAGGTTCTTGACCAATATGTCTACCACTAATGTAAAATGAATCCAGCAGAAGGATTTTTGCACACTGAGTTAAACTGTAATAGGACCCCATAAAAACAAACTAATTCCGATACAATTAAAGCAATAATATACGTAGTACTAATATTAATACAATTCGTTACCTAAAGAAAAAGAAAAATGTAAACATACAAAAAATGGCTATGAGTATGAATTCAACATATATGGCAATATTATGAGAATATGTACTTTGTTGATTTTAACTAACCCTTTACTTCAAGAAAGAACCAACTAAGGCCAACTTAAGCAGCATGAACAGAAGGTTGTCAAAGTTAAGAAAAAACAGAAAAAGCACAAAATCATGAGCATGAGTTCAACATATTTGTTCAGTTACCAGAACCAGTTAAGGATGTCAGATGTACTACTATTCGTCACCTATGTTTGTTCTCACATTGATAATCGAATTGACCAGAGACATATTACCAGCAGCATTTTTAGTCCCTACTCAATTCCCGGGACCCACGATCTCAGTTGCTAGATCGCTGGACTTTTAATCCAATTTTCAAGGGTCCGAGTTGTTTGTGGGGCGTAGACTTTTCACTATACTTCCATTGATATTGTTTCGCTAATTGGCATTATGCTCTGAACTGAGATCAATATTTACCAGCGTCAAGCTAATTGCTCTCAAACGATTGGCGAAGGGTTGACTTTGGTAGTTCATAGCTTAAGTAAGTAAGCGAATATTCAGTGGTTGAGTGGGCGGGATGTGGGTTTAAATGAAGCGTTAGCGGCATAGGCAAGGAGTGGTGTAACTAAAAACATCAAATTGCCCCTCACATCAGGAATTTACACCTAAAGAGCCGAAATCGGTGTTGGAGCTCAACTTTCGAAATCACACTTTGAGACTATTAATGCACTTATAAAACTGTTCAGCAAGTTAGTGCGCCAGAGCACACTATTTCTCAGGAAAAAAGGCAGGAACTCATTGTTGAGACAAAAAACGGCCAAATAATCCGTAGCATAATTAACTGCATGAAAAATCTAACATAATTAATATAATTGGTACAAACTGCGCTTGCAAGCAAACTAAACTCTAATTTTATTAATCTGTTATGAGGTGTTTACAAAAACGGTTGTGAAACGTTAAAATTTTAAACAACTCACTAACGTCTAAACAATTCCCCTTAAACGACTAGTGGAACTCAATTCTATTGCAGCCTGCTTCCGCTGGGTCTCCAAATGACGTCATTGGAGGTTACACTAACAAAATAATAGTGAACAACGTCAAATTTGGTGTACTTTTCATACCACTTTTAGTACTGAACTGCCACCACTTGAGTTCAGCTGCTGACACTTCTGATTGCGAGAGAAATCTGATTCACACAAAACGAAACAGTCAAGGGCGTAAAAGTTACCTGAAAAGTCAATTCGGTCAAGCAAAATGAGCAACACGTTTATAATAATCGCTTCAAACTTCGTTCAGATCAATTAATGAAAAATATGAGATCTGAAAACTAATGGGATGAAAAAAACAATTATAAGTATCTCGAAAAGATGATACAAAACCCTTCAGAAAAACAGAAAACGGCATTCAGTGGTTACCGCAAAATAAAGCACAACGTTCGATAAAAATTGCCATTTCTCTAAATTTATTGTGAAAATTGCGAAAAGTAGCACTGGATTCCAATTGTGAAAAGTGGCACTGGATTCCAATACAAGCAGCTAACAAAATTATCTAGCCCCGAGCTTGTGCTTCCCAAAATTCATAAATTGCCCTGAAGCCTGAATTTAAAGAGTTTAATAAAAACAAAAAACGTTTAACATAGCTAGCAGACTTGTAGTGAGAACAAGGCCGCGATAGCTTCAAAGCTCTGTAGTCACAAATAACAGAAAAAAACAACAGGGAAGTCCTGAACTACAATTGAGAGAATTTTATTCAACTAAACCGAAAAAAAACTAGATCTAGAAATACATTTAGAAAAAAAAATAGTTGAAAACTCGTAGAAACTGTAACACAACTCGAATGAATCTGATGCCAAATAAGAACAGAAAAACTAACCAAACAATTTCTTAAAATTAAAAATTTTTATTATTTGACACAGTAATTCAAGTGAAAATCCTCCTTCGTGCTTCTGTTATCATTCAATAATGACCATTTATTAGTCATGTCGTAATAGCCTAACCAACTCTTCTTTTTTGGAAATAAAAAACAAAAACTGCAAGCAATTGAGAAAAATGGCTAAACTTTCTAATTTTTAAAAGTTTGTTTTCTCGAAAACCTTTGCATTGTTACTCAAAAACTAAGATAAACTGTTTATTGAAACTTCCTACCAGGGTGTCTATTTCGTCCCCAATCGATGAAATAAAATGGAACAATAAGATAAATATTGCAAAAATTTCTCAAAAAAATTAAAAGTTAAAACCTCCCAGTTAAAACCTCCCAGTTTGCTTAACACTCATATATTTTATCAAAAAAAACTCCAAAACGCAGATCAACCCTTGTGTTATTAAAATAGCCAATTGAAACCTATAGAGCAGAAATCAATTTTTTAAAACTGCTTGTAAGAACAAAAAAAATTTGGCCGCCGAGAGAAAATTTCTCACTCAATTTCTCGCTCTCAAAACTGTCAGCATAAACGAAAAACAACTCTCTTTTGGCAGTGCTTTTCACAATTTACCCGCAAAAAAAAAGAGAATTTTTACGCATTTCACTTCCTGCATCAATTTCACCCAAGAGAAAATTAAAGGATACCCGGCAGATTGTCGGAAAATAAGCTACCGTTGATTCCCATAATCCCGATTGAAATTGAAAGAACAAAAAATGGAAAAGACTGATAGTTGTACAAATGACATTTTAAAGTTTCTACTTTCAATTTGGCTCTTCAGTATTGACTCTGCTTATTTCAGATTGTTCTACTCAGCAAGTACTGTATAAAAGCACATTGAGCAAAATGAGAGGAGTGAAACCAACCTAAAAAAATCAACAAGATTTCATGCAAAATGTTGAACAGGCTCTGAACTGAAGTAACGCAAACAAACGTTTTAATCGAACGTAGCAGGACAAGTCCTGGCCCACAATTCAAAGAGTTTTCAATGACCGAACAAAAAAACTACTTTTAGAGTGGACTATTAATCGATTGGAAAACAACTTAGAAAAAAAACCCATCAGAAAAATTGAAAAACAGAAAGATCAAAGTACACTTGCCCCAAGCGAACAAATAAACCACTAGCGAGAATTTTTTCCACTCTACTTTAAATTTAGAGTTAAAAAATTTTACGCCAAAAAACCACATATCTTTTCGCTCCACTTTCTGTTTCTGCGTGACCAAGGCGGTAATAAAAAAGGAGACTTCGCAATACTCCTCTCAGTCCTAAAAGCGACCTAATACAATTCGAACCCTTTGAATTTTAAAGTTTGGTGTATATTTTAGGCAAATATATCGCTATGTCTGAACTTTGTGAAGAGTTGTGACAGTGAGTGCTTCAACATGGACATCAACGACATTTGCCCAAGGTATTCATCAAAGAACACTAGCGTAAGAGGAGTCGAAATATATTGAACCAGGGCACACGTCTGAACAACCGCTTTCAGAGAGCACTAATAAAATTGACCAAAAGTATTTGAAGCAGGGGGCTAATCTATAGTTAATTAGGTAAGCAGTTAATAGCTAAACAGCTGAACGTTAACCATATTCGCCATGCTCCAAAAAGAAACTAAGCAACACTTTTGCCCAAATTTGTGGATTTTAAAGCAGTATTTACACAAAAAATTTGATCTTTTGAATGCGAAATATGTACAATTTCTGATGAACGTGCAAAAGTGACTTAATTATACCATAAATTTCTACCATAACATGATTAATTAGCCGAACACTTGTCTGTTATTTTGTTTGTAAAAATTCTCTCCTGAAGGTGGTATGAAGAGTGGAAGGGATACAAGAGAGCGTGGAAATCCACCAAGGCCAGTCTGCAGCATGTGTACAGTGAACTGCAGGCAGCAGAAGAACAGATGATGACAGCAATTGAGAAACACAACACAGCTGTCGCAAAAGTACTCACTCAGTTCGGATGGTTGTCTGTCTATGCTAGTAAGTTCATATAAAGAAACAAAAGAAATTTTTTCACCCAAGCGCGAAAAGCAATGCTCAGACTTTGAACTGTCGTCTTGAATAGCAAAAAATATGAAAAGCTATTGAAGGGAAAGAATTCTATTTCAAAATCTGTCTGGAAAATGATCTTACGCCTTTTCTCGTTTACGCCTTTGTGACTATGTGCCAAAAATATGTAGTCAGCTCCTTTAATTACGTTTCATGGCAAGATTTGTAAGCAGACGCCACTTTTCTCATGTGAATCTTGGACAAAATAATAACGGACCGGGAACTGAAAACCCACTCAGGAATATTCGGGAAAAATTTTGCCACCCCACACCATAAAAACAACTACGCCAGTTAGCCAATTACTGTCCATAAACTGGTCTTAGAAATTTAGTTTCCAAAAAGTTACTATTCCTACTTTCTAGCACAAGAGCAGCCTTGAATGGAAATCACTACAATTGATAGTTACCTCATAAAACGCAAAACCAACCTCGAAATCTCACCAAGCTTATTTATGTTTCAGACAGCTCAAAGCCTCTTGAGCTGATTAAAGTCCTCAACCTGCAGTTTGACCCCGCTTCCTTTGATGAACAAATCGTGAACAAATTCACGAACTCAAGCATTCAAGTCAAGTTAGCCGACGGAAAAGAGCTGACTATAAGCATGACAGACCTTGTAGATCCATATGACGCCAAAACTGTCGCCGAAACGGCTATGAAACACATCGAAGAGATCGAAAAGAAGAAACATTTCGAGGACAATGATATAGCGAAACTCATTGCCAAGTTTATGAAACAGAAATAAGTCCCTAATGAAGCAGAAGTATAAAACAAAAGTCTGGCGGAAAGTTCGATACATTGAACACTAATAAAAACCCATTGCCAATCGCAATAGTTTAAATTGCGCATGTTATTTTATAAATTGACCTTATCGTAGCAATAATTGAGCATGATGTAATACATATTTTAACTAATTTACTGCGTTTTGTTCAAAATGCTATAGTAATGCTCTGTTTGACAGTTTGAAACGCTTTCTTTAGATCATTGAACAATGCCGCTGTCTCTTTGGTATTGCTTTCCCAATCCTCTCCGATACTTTCCAGAAAAGTTACGAGTGTTTCTTTTTCTTTGCCGAAAATCAAATAGACTTTCAATGAGTATGTCTATTTTTTTTCGAGAAGAGGTCTCATACGTTTCTGGGGTAACTTTTCTAGAACTTTACCTAATACGGGTAACAGACTAATAGATCTATAATTTTTTTATGTCATCAAAACTTTCGGCCTAATGAATTGCCAGGACAAGAGGTCTCTTTGAGCTTTTCGGGAAAACTCTGTTTTCAATTATTTATTGATTAGAATTGTAAATTTTGGAACTATAAGAAAGAAAGAAGATGCCATCAAAAACATACTATTCTTTGTTTCATATAACAACTTCTCCCAAGAGAGTTTAGTTTGTCAGCTAGAGTTTTTCCAACCGCAGGAAAAATTTATTACATTTTTCTTTTTCTTGAAAAGATAATTTCCTGTGTTCTTTTCTATGTTCTACTATCAAGTTTCCTAATCGTTAATGTTTTCGTGTCAAAATGTGTAAAAATTTTGAATTTAAGGTTGTTTTGTCACAGCCAACTTTATTAAGATCAATTTGCGAACAGTGAAGTCTTCTAAGATATAAAACTCTTTTTGTAAATCAGATATCAAATGATGTCAAATAAATGAAATATCAGAAAATGTTAATTTTGACTAAAATCCAAAGACAATTTTCATCAAATCTTTTCATGAATACGAGCACTGGCTCATTCAATGCGTAACATCACATTCGGTTGACGATCTAATGTAAAAAAACTAATAGTAAACTATAGTAAAAAGCATTTTGAAATTCAAGCAGCACGCATAAAAATTCTGCCATTTTCAGAAAAGTTCCAACAAAAATTCACGTGACATAGAAAATGAAAACAAGCACCTGAAAACTGAGTCCTTCAAACAAAACAAGGAAGCACACGTAACTTTGCTTTCGCAGAGCTATTTGGATTTCCCTTTGAAAGAAAAACGGAGGTTCTAGCAACTTTCAGGGAAATAAAAAGCAAAAACCTGGAATACAGGAGCCTACTTCTATTAATCAGAAGAACTGATGAAAACGAATCTCAAAAAAATACCGAGAAAACAAAAAAAAAATTAAACGTTCTTAATTTCAAAGTTTTTAAATTAATCAAAAACATACGCTACGCTATGTCTACTCCAGAGAGCTGGAATTGCATATCAATAAAAAACTTGTATTACCCTTTTATTATCGAGTAAATTTATGACATAAAAGGCGCTGACAGCAAACTTTATGGAAACAACTTTAGTGCTCCCAAAACCATTGATGTCTATGTCTACCCTTGGTACTTTCGTACTTTTGGTACCTTTCATAGCTTTGCTACATTTAAATCTACACACCATTAAAAGAATGAGAATCGCGTTAGATGGCTTGCAGAATAGCGTTATGATGGCAAAAAATATTTTAAACTACTCGTGGACAAAACTGTACCCCTAATTTTTTTGGAAATCCTGTTCCCAAAGCCATTAAAAAAGACAATGAATTTTGGTATATTTCTAAATTTTGGTATATTGAAAGTGTGCGTCAAAAAAAAACTCCGACCACATTTTCATAGAAGCGTGAACTGATAAACTAAACTAAGAGCGAAGGAAACAAAATTTTCAAAACAGGTCAAAATCAATTCAAGATGGAATTCAATGATGATAGTTTCAAGGTCAATGACAGAGTATTGTTTCGGGTTTTTTAGTTTTAGTTTCTCCAACCTCAAACTACAAAAAAATTTTCTCCGAGAATGTTACGCTGTATTAACTTTCTCTAGTTTGTTAATACAAAAAGCATTTGATGATAATTTCTTTAAATCTAAGAAGTTAAACTTTTTGGTTTTCCGAAGTTTCAGCTTCTGAAACCTGAAACCTCAAACTACTTTTTTGGAAATGTGTGTTACAGTACATCTTCATGGCGTAATCTTTGAGGCAGAATCCAATGGAGATATTTTAAAAGTCATGAAAAGAGGACAGTTTTGTATTTTTCGAAGTTTTAGATTCTGAAACGTGAAACCTCAAACTATTTTTTTCGGAATTGTGTGTTACTGTAACTCTTAATAGCTTACCTTTTAATGCAGAAACCAATGGATATAGTTTAAGATTCGCGAAAAGAGGACAAGTTTGTATTTTTGGCAGTTTTAGATTGTGAGTCCTGGAACCAAAAAATATTTTGAAGCTATATGATCCAAAACGTCTCCATCTCAAAAAGTACCCAATTCAAGCCCAGAACTAACCAATTCGTGCCAGAAATGCCCAATTTCGACTCAAGAATACCCAATTCATACCTAATAAATACCGAATATAAGCCCAGAAATAACCAATTCTTGCACAAAATACCCAATTCTCGAAAAAACCACCCAATTATTTCCAAAATTGTCCAATTATTGCCAAAAAAACAATTCATGGCAAAAGCATCCAATTCTCGAAACAAAACATCCACGTATTGCCAAAAATACCCAAGCATTGCCAATAAATACCAACGTCTTGCCAAAAAGAACCAATTCTAGCCCAAAAACATCCGTTTCTATTCCAAAATTAAACAATTCTTAGCAAAAAAATACCCCACTCCTACCAAAATCTACTCTATTTTGCCAACAAATACCCAATTCGTTTCATAAAGAACCCAGTTCAAGCAAAAATTGCCCGATACTTGCCACACGAAAACACACAAATCTTGCCTAAAATACCAATTTTCACCACAAAGTAGCTAATTCTCGTCAAAAAGCCCAAATCTACCCAATTTTTTTAGTATTGTCATAAAATACCTAAATTTTAAGCAAAATAACAACATTTTATCAAATCATTATTTAAAAATAACAAAAATTGGACAACCATGCCATCATCTGTATTTACCTAAATTCTTCCTGACAATCCAAGTATTTAGTGACCTTACAAACATCAACTTTTGACATCATCTTTTGTGAATACGAAGCTTCTCAGGTAATCCATATAGGTTTAATGAGCACCAATTCGTCACGAACTATTTACTATTGTCCAAAATTAGTCCTTAAATGTATCAGTTTAACCAGAGTAATTTACCAATTACGTCCTAATATCTTCACAATTATGAACAGTTACATGTGGGATAATTGATTTTCAGCTCTAATGCACTTCAGATAATCTTGACTACTTAAAAATTTCCATCTGCAGAATTTTTAATTTCAAGCTTTTATTTAAGCATAACTTTTTCAATTATCAATATTTTTTAAAATTTTTGATTACTAATGAAATTTTGTTTTCAATAATTTCAAAATATCGGAAATTTTTCACAAAAACTTCTTGAAAAAAGTTTTTATAAATTCCATTTTCAATTTTTGTTACTCCTCGTGATGTGAAAGCATGCCAGAAACCGATTTTTTGGGCAGTTTCATTTGGTAGTTTCCGGTTTTTGTTCTCGGTAGTTTCAGTTTCAAAAACCCAAAACCGTAATCAAATTTTTCAGATCAAGTTCTAATAATCGATTAAAGTTTTTTTAACGCACGATTTCAATGAAAAAGACTAAAGCACAGAAAACAATCACTGAAATTTTTTGTTTTTTCGTAGTTTCAGATACTGAAACCCCAAACAAAAAATTTTTCGTTTGAAAATGTACGTTACAGTACAACTTTATAGGGTATTTTTCGAAGTGGAATTCAATGATGATAATTTCAAGGTCAATGAAAGAGTATTGTTTCGGGTTTTTTAGTTTTAGTTTCTCCAACCTCAAACTACAAAAAAATTTTCTCCGAGAATGTTACGCTGTATTAACTTTCTCTAGTTTGTTAATACAAAAAGCATTTGATGATAATTTCTTTAAATCTAAGAAGTTAAACTTTTTGGTTTTCCGAAGTTTCAGCTTCTGAAACCTGAAACCTCATACTATTTTTTTGGAAATGTGTGTTACAGTACATCTTCATAGCGTAATCTTTGAGGCGGAATCCAATGGAGATATTTTAAAAGTCATGAAAAGAGGACAGGTTTGTATTTTTCGAAGTTTTAGATTCTGAAACGTGAAACCTCAAACTATTTTTTTTGGAATTGTGTGTTACTGTAACTCTTAATAGCTTACCTTTTAACGCAGAATCCAATGTATATAGTTTAAAATTCGTGAAAAGAGGACAAGTTTGTATTTTTGGCAGTTTTAGATTGTGAAACCTGGAACCAAAAATTATTTTGAAGCTATATGATCCAAAACGTCTCCAATGGTTTTTTAACATAAAATACAAAGAAAACCAAAATTAAAATTGATGAAGAATACCAAGAAATTGTTTTTTCAGTTTTTCAAAAAAGTTCTCAAGTTACCCACCTCTTACCGAAAAACACATATCTAACAAAAAATAACCAATTGTTGCCAAAAATACTCAATTACTGCCACAAATACTCAATGCATCTCAAAAAGTACCCAATTCAAGCCCAGAACTAACCAATTCGTGCCAGAAAGGCCCAATTTCGACTCAAGAATACCCAATTCATACCTAATAAATACCGAATATAAGCCGAGAAATAACCAAATCTTGCACAAAATACGCAATTCTCGAAAAAACCACCCAATTATTTCCAAAATTGTCCAATTACTGATAAAAAACAATTCATGGCAAAAGCATCAAAATCTCGAAACAAAACATCCAAGTATTGCCAAAAATACCCAAGCATTGCCAATAAATACCAACTTCTTGCCAAAAAGAACCAATTCTAACCCAAAAACATCCGTTTCTATTCCAAAAATAAACAATTCTTAGCAAAAAAATACCCCACTCCTACCAAAATCTACTCTATTTTGCCAACAAATACCCAATTCGTTTCATAAAGAACCCAGTTCTAGCAAAAATTGCCCGATACTTGCCACACGAAAACACACAAATCTTGCCTAAAATACCAATTTTCACCACAAAGTAGCTAATTCTCGTCAAAAAACCCAAATCTTCCCATTTTTTTAGTATTGTCAAAAATACTTAAATTTTAAGCAAAATAACAAAATTTTATCAAATCATTATTTAAAATGTAACAAAAATTGGACAACCTTGCCATCATCTGTATTTGTCTAAATTCTTCCTGACAATCCAATTATTTAGTGACCTTACAAACATCATCTTTTGACATCATCTTTTGTGAAAACGAATCTTCTCAGGTAATCCACATAGGTTTAATGAGCACCAATTCGTCACGAATTATTTACTGTTGTCCAACATTAGTCCTTAAATGTATCAGTTTAATCAGAGTAATTTACCAATTACGTCCTAATATCTTCAGAATTACGAACAATTACAAGTGGGATAATTGATTTTCAGCTCTAATGCACTTCAGATAATCTTGACTACTTAAAAATTTCCATCTGCAGAACTTTTAATTTCAAACTTTTATTTAAGCATAACTTTTTCAAATATCAATAATTTTTATTTAATTTTTGATTATTAATGAAATTTTGTTTTCAATAATTTCAAATTATCGGAAATTTTTCACAAAAACTTCTTGAAAAAAGTTTTTAAAAATTCCATTTTCAATTTTTTTTACTCCTCGTAATGTGAAAGCATGCAAGAAACCGATTTTTTGGCAGTTTCATTTGGTAGTTTCCGGTTTTTGTTCTCGGTAGTTTCAATTTCAAAAACCCGAAACCGTAATCAAATTTTTCAGATCAAGTTCTAATAATCGATTAAAGTTTTTTTCACGCACGATTTCAAAGAAAAACACTAAAGCACAGAAAACAATCACTGAAATTTTTTGTTTTTTCGTAGTTTCAGATTCTGAAACCCCAAACAAAAAATTTTTCGTTTGAAAATGTACGTTACAGTACAACTTTATAGGGTATTTTTCGAAGTGGAATTCAATGATGATAATTTCAAGGTCAATGACAGAGTATTGTTTCGGGTTTTTTAGTTTTAGTTTCTCCAACCTCAAACTACAAAAAAAATTTTCTCCGAGAATGTTACGCTGTATTAACTTCCTCTAGTTTGTTAATACAAAAAGCATTTGATGATGATTTCTTTAAATATAAGAAGTTAAACTTTTTGGTTTTCCGAAGTTTCAGCTTCTGAAACCTGAAACCTCAAACTATTTTTTTGGAAATGTGTGTTACAGTACATCTTCATAGCGTAATCTGTGAGGCAGAATCCAATGGAGATATTTTAAAAGTCATAAAAAGAGGACAGGTTTGTATTTTTCGAAGTTTTAGATTCTGAAACGTGAAACCTCAAACTATTTTTTTTGGAATTGTGTGTTACTGTAAATCTTAATAGCTAACTTTTTAACGCAGAATCCAATGGATGTAGTTTAAAATTCAGGAAAAGAGGACAAGTTTGTATTTTTGGCAGTTTTAGATTGTGAAAACTGGAACCAAAAAGCATTTTGAAGCTATATGATCCAAAACATCTCCAATGGTTTTTTAACATAATATACAAAGAAAACCAAAATTAAAATTGATGAAGAATACCAAGAAATTCTTTTTTCAGTTTTTGAAAAAAGTTCCCAAGTTACCCACCTCTTACCGAAAAACACATATCTAACAAAAAATAACCAATTGTTGCCAAAAATACTTAATTATTGCCACAAATACTCAATGCATCTCAAAAAGTACCCAATTCAAGCCCAGAACTAACCAATTCGTGCCAGAAATGCCCAATTTCGACTCAAGAATACCCAATTCATACCTAATAAATACCGAATATAAGCCCAGAAATAACCAATTCTTGTACAAAATACCCAATTGCAACTCAAAAATGCCCAATTCTAGCCCAGAATAACACAATTCTTACCAAAACAATTCGAAATTGTGACCAAAAAATACCCAATTATTGCCAAAAATAATCAATTCCACGCAAAAAACACACAATTCTTGTTAAAAAGTACCCAATTTTTGCCGAAAAAAAAACAATTCTTGGCAGAAATTACCCACTTCTTGACAAAAAATACTCAATTCTTGCCAAAAATACCCTATTATTGCCAAAAATTACCCTTTTATTGCCAAAGAAAAAATAATTCTTCAAAAAAAATAACGAATTCTTAATAAAAAACCCAACACTTGACAAAAAGTACCCAATTCTTGCTAAAAAAACCCAATTCATGCCAAGAATAACAAATTCTAGTCCAAAAACATCCCTTTCTATTCCAGAACTAAATAATTCTTAGCAAATTATACCCAATTCTTACCAAAATCTACTCTATTTTGCCAAAACTACCAAATTCCTGTCACAGAGAACCCAATTCTCGCAAAACTGCCCAATACTTGCCACACGAAAACAAACAAATCTTGCCAAAAAATACCCATTTTCACCACAAAGAAGCTGAATCTTGTCAAAAAATCCAAATCTACCCAATGTTTTTAGTATTGTCAAAAAATACATAAATTGTAAGCAAAATAACAAAATTTTATCAAACCATTATTTAAAATATATCAAAAATTGGACAACCCTGCCATCATCTGTATTTATCTAAATTCTTCCTGACAATCCAACTATTTAGTGACCTTAAAAACACCATTTTGACATCATCTTTTGTGAATACGAATTGTCTCAGGTGACTTATACAGGTTTAATAAATCGTCTCAGGTGATTCATACAGGTCAAATCTACTCTATTTTGCCAAAACTACCAAATTCCTGTCACAGAGAACCCAATTCTCGCAAAACTGCCGAATACTTGCCACACGAAAACACACAAATCTTGCCAAAAAATACCCATTTTCACCACAGAGAAGCTGAATCTTGTCAAAAAATCCAAATCTACCCAATTTTCTTAGTATTGTCAAAAAATACCTAATCTGTAAGCAAAATAACAAAATTTTATCAAACCATTATTTAAAATATATCAAAAATTGGACAACCCTGCCATCATCTGTATTTATCTAAATTCTTCCTGACAATCCGATTATTTAGTGACCTTAAAAACACCAACTTTTGACATCATCTTTTGTGAATACGAATCGTCTCAGGTGATTCATACAGGTTTAATGAGCACAAACTCTTCACGAATTATTTACTACTGTCCAAAATTAGTCATTATATTTATCAGTTTAATCATAGTAATTTCACAATTACGTCCTACTATCTTAAAAATTACGTGATCTAATCCTTGTAGGAGGGCCACTGACCCCTTTGGAACAAAATTTAGTCCAGCTATGATTGCTACAATTACAGATACCTAAGTATTGTATGGCGTCACTGAACTCATGTGAACAAAAAATAATCCATACTACTTACGATATGATTAATCATACTTGATCAACGCATGCACAGCTCACGTGATTAAAGTCTTACTCATAATAAAGTAATAATTACGTCACTATTGCGTCATAATGATGCAATAGTGACGTAATTATTCTTTTCCGGGGGAAATTCCGATCTCCTTTTGCTACAAACCTAAGTTGTCAACTATAAACCCTTCAGTGAAGATTTTTCATCTCCAGGACATCTTCCCATTTCCAATTCCAGTTAAGTCACCTCTGTTATAGAACATGAAAACAGACCAGAAAAAACGAAGAAATGGCTTTTATAATCATCGTACTCATTCGCAAATAGCATATTAATTCTTCAGAGACAAAGATTTTGCAATATCTTTAACTTTAATTCATTTAGGAGTTCAACAGTCTTAACACAAAAAAGGCTGGAATAATGAATATCAAATCTGAGAAATTAAACTAAAATCTCAAGGCCCACTTCTTCTTCCCCGATTTCAATGATGATGTAGCAATTATAAAGGAGAGGAAAACCTGCTTTGGCTGGGTAGCTGATCCTCCACTCTGAATTCCGAGGCAGATTCTGGTCTTCATTATTGCAATCGAGAATTTTTCTGAAGTCTATGTAACATACAAACAGACAACTGTAGACTTCTACAAGAACCACAACGAAAACACAATTTTCCACGTCTCAGACAACATGGAACTAAGTAGATCAGTCCATGCGCAATTCTGCAAATATGAGTTGCCTTATAGACCAATTTATGAAGATCAACTGGGATTTTTTGAGCAGAGGCAATCTAAATTCCTGTGGTGTGTGTCTGACGAATTTGAAAATTTGCAGGAGCACAAACCTGATCGGGATTGTGACGAGTAAGAAAATGGGTCATTGTCAGAGAGTATTATTGCAAGTATAGAAGAAGAGAACGCACTTGACTCCAAGTTTGCAACAAACAAATTTGACAAGGCAGTCCCCTTTTACCTGTTTTTCTACAGAAACTGGACACAATGAAAAAAGTACAAGGAGCATCGACTGTTGAAAATAATTCACTCAACTCTGCCAGAACAATCCGTAGTACAGTAGTCAATGAATATGCAGACTGCCAAGATCATATTTTCTCTAATGAGGCAAGTGAAAAAGTATCTGAAAAAATTTCCCTCAAATCTGAGCAACCAGCGTATTGTACACAAAATACTGTCAAGAGAAGGGTTCGTGCTGTCAATATCCAAGAGAGTGTGGGAAGTAAAAAACAGGATGGTGACGAAAACGAGGACAAAATGTGTCCTCCATCGCGCAAATTGAGACGAGCTGCTGAGTTAATTAATAACAAAAACTAGCATCATGAGAAGATATTCCTTGGACTGATTATTTGTTTAATAATCCTGTATAATTTCAGATGTAAAACTAGTATTTTCTGCGAGAACTAATTGACTGGTTAATTTGTAATATTCTGTTTTTACACTCAGAAAAAGCTGAATTTCATATATGCTTTAGAATTGATACTTTGATACTAATATTTAATTGAGTTTTAAAAATGCATTTTCGAAATCAATTTTTCTTAAAAGTTCAATTGTTAATTTAAAATTATGTTAAAAAAGGGATTGCAAAGCGATTGCATTGATAATTTTGCAGCAAACTCAAGCAGCAATTTTTTAAACACGAGAATGGTGCATTAAGCATGCTGCCTTTGCTAACAGATTACCTGGTCTTTTTATAAAAGAATTTTTTTAAAAGAATTTTCAGATATAGACACAGATACAAATTATTAATTATAAAACTTACAATTTTTAAAAAAGTTGAAGAACATTTGCATCACTTTTTTGTTTTGAAAAAAATATTGTTTTACTAATCTAATTTTTTTAAATGTCGTTTTTTATAAAAGACGTACATTTTGATATTTTTCGTTTTTCCATTTGTCAATTTCTTAATGTGAAATTTTTGAACTGAATTATTTTTTTTTGAAATAAAAATGTTTTTACTAAAATATTTTTTTTTGAAAATTGTCTTTTTTTACATAATGTTTCAAACAAAAAATGTAAATCTTGATGTTTTTTATTCTTGTTTTCAGTTTTTGAAGATTTTTCATGTAAAGTTTCCAATTCAATCAATTTTTTTGAAGAAAAATTTTTACTAGAATAATTGTCAGAGAGTATTATTGCAAGTATAGAAGAAGAGAACGCACTTGACTCCAAGTTTGCAACAAACAAATTTGACAAGGCAGTCCCCTTTCACCTGTTTTTCTACAGAAACTGGACACAATGAAAAAAGTACAAGGAGCATCGACTGTTGAAAATAATTCACTCAACTCTGCCAGAACAATCCGTAGTACAGTAGTCAATGAATATGCAGACTGCCAAGATCATATTTTCTCTAATGAGGCAAGTGAAAAAGTATCTGAAAAAATTTCCCTCAAATCTGAGCAACCAGCGAATTGTACACAAAATACTGTCAAGAGAAGGGTTCGTGCTGTCAATATCCAAGAGAGTGTGGGAAGTAAAAAAATTGATGGCGACGAAAACGAGGACAAAATGTGTCCTCCATCGCGCAAATTGAGACGAGCTGCTGAGTTATTTAATAACAAAAACTAGCATCATGAGAAGATATTCCTTGGACTGATTATTTGTTTAATAATCCTGTATAATTTCAGATGTAAAACTAGTATTTTCTGCGAGAACTAATTGACTGGTTAATTTGTAATATTCTGTTTTTACACTCAGAAAAAGCTGAATTTCATATATGCTTTAGAATTGATACTTTGATACTAATATTTAATTGAGTTTTAAAAATGCATTTTCGAAATCAATTTTTCTTAAAAGTTCAATTGTTAATTTAAAATTATGTTAAAAAAGGGATTGCAAAGCGATTGCATTGATAATTTTGCAGCAAACTCAAGCAGCAATTTTTTAAACACGAGAATGGTGCATTAAGCATGCTGCCTTCGCTAACAGATTACCTGGTCTTTTAATAAAAGAATTTTTTTAAAAGAATTTTTAGATATAGACACAGATACAAATTATTAATTATAAAACTTACAATTTTTAAAAAAGTTGAAGAACATTTGCATCACTTTTTTGTTTTGAAAAAAATATTGTTTTACTAATCTAATTTTTTTAAATGTCGTTTTTTATAAAAGACGTACATTTTGATATTTTTCGTTTTTCCATTTGTCAATTTCTTAATGTGAAATTTTTGAACTGAATTATTTTTTTTTTGAAATAAAAATGTTTTTACTAAAATATTTTTTTTGAAAATTGTCTTTTTTTACATAATGTTTTAAACAAAAAATGTAAATCTTGATGTTTTTTATTCTTGTTTTCAGTTTTTGAAGATTTTTCATTTAAAGTTTCCAATTCAATCAATTTTTTTGAAGAAAAATTTTTACTAGAAAAATTGTCAGAGAGTATTATTGCAAGTATAGAAGAAGAGAACGCACTTGACTCCAAGTTTGCAACAAACAAATTTGACAAGGCAGTCCCCTTTTACCTGTTTTTCTACAGAAACTGGACACAATAAAAAAAGTACAAGGAGCATCGACTGTTGAAAATAATTCACTCAACTCTGCCAGAACAATCCGTAGTACAGTAGTCAATGAATATGAAGACTGCCAAGATCATATTTTCTCTAATGAGGCAAGTGAAAAAGTATCTGAAAAAATTTCCCTCAAATCTGAGCAACCAGCGAATTGTACACAAAATACTGTCAAGAGAAGGGTTCGTGCTGTCAATATCCAAGAGAGTGTGGGAAGTAAAAAACATGATGGCGACGAAAACGAGGACAAAATGTGTCCTCCATC
Organism: Convolutriloba macropyga; assembly: GCF_964194025.1. NCBI lineage: Eukaryota > Metazoa > Xenacoelomorpha > Acoela > Convolutidae > Convolutriloba > Convolutriloba macropyga. The sequence goes on along the minus strand of NC_134471.1, from coordinate 54,997,896 downwards.
GCGCAAACTGAGACGAGCTGCTGAGTTATTTAATAACAAAAACTAGCATCATGAGAAGATATTCCTTGGACTGATTATTTGTTTAATAATCCTGTATAATTTCAGATGTAAAACTAGTATTTTCTGCGAGAACTAATTGACTGGTTAATTTGTAATATTCTGTTTTTACACTCAGAAAAAGCTGAATTTCATATATGCTTTAGAATTGATACTTTGATACTAATATTTAATTGAGTTTTAAAAATGCATTTTCGAAATCAATTTTTCTTAAAAGTTCAATTGTTAATTTAAAATTATGTTAAAAAAGGGATTGCAAAGCGATTGCATTGATAATTTTGCAGCAAACTCAAGCAGCAATTTTTTTAACACGAGAATGGTGCATTAAGCATGCTGCCTTTGCTAACAGATTACCTGGTCTTTTTATAAAAGAATTTTTTTAAAAGAATTTTTAGATATAGACACAGATACAAATTATTAATTATAAAACTTACAATTTTTTAAAAAGTTGAAGAACATTTGCATCACTTTTTTGTTTTGAAAAAAATATTGTTTTACTAATCTAATTTTTTTTAATGTCGTTTTTTATAAAAGACGTACATTTTGATATTCTTCGTTTTTCCATTTGTCAATTTCTTAATGTGAAATTTTTGAACTGAATTATTTTTTTTTTGAAATAAAAATGTTTTTACTAAAATATATTTTTTTGAAATTTGTCTTTTTTTACATAATGTTTTAAACAAAAAATGTAAATCTTGATGTTTTTTATTCTTGTTTTCAGTTTTTGAAGATTTTTCATGTAAAGTTTCCAATTCAATCAATTTTTTTGAAAAATTTTTACTAGAATAATTGTCAGAGAGTATTATTGCAAGTATAGAAGAAGAGAACGCACTTGACTCCAAGTTTGCAACAAACAAATTTGACAAGGCAGTCCCCTTTTACCTGTTTTTCTACAGAAACTGGACACAATGAAAAAAGTACAAGGAGCATCGACTGTTGAAAATAATTCACTCAACTCTGCCAGAACAATCCGTAGTACAGTAGTCAATGAATATGCAGACTGCCAAGATCATATTTTCTCTAATGAGGAAAGTGAAAAAGTATCTGAAAAAATTTCCCTCAAATCTGAGCAACCAGCGTATTGTACACAAAATACTGTCAAGAGAAGGGTTCGTGCTGTCAATATCCAAGAGAGTGTGGGAAGTAAAAAACAGGATCGTGACGAAAACGAGGACAAAATGTGTCCTCCATCGCGCAAATTGAGACGAGCTGCTGAGTTAATTAATAACAAAAACTAGCATCATGAGAAGATATTCCTTGGACTGATTATTTGTTTAATAATCCTGTATAATTTCAGATGTAAAACTAGTATTTTCTGCGAGAACTAATTGACTGGTTAATTTGTAATATTCTGTTTTTACACTCAGAAAAAGCTGAATTTCATATATGCTTTAGAATTGATACTTTGATACTAATATTTAATTGAGTTTTAAAAATGCATTTTCGAAATCAATTTTTCTTAAAAGTTCAATTGTTAATTTAAAATTATGTTAAAAAAGGGATTGCAAAGCGATTGCATTGATAATTTTGCAGCAAACTCAAGCAGCAATTTTTTTAACACGAGAATGGTGCATTAAGCATGCTGCCTTTGCTAACAGATTACCTGGTCTTTTTATAAAAGAATTTTTTTAAAAGAATTTTTAGATATAGACACAGATACAAATTATTAATTATAAAACTTACAATTTTTTAAAAAGTTGAAGAACATTTGCATCACTTTTTTGTTTTGAAAAAAATATTGTTTTACTAATCTAATTTTTTTTAATGTCGTTTTTTATAAAAGACGTACATTTTGATATTCTTCGTTTTTCCATTTGTCAATTTCTTAATGTGAAATTTTTGAACTGAATTATTTTTTTTTTGAAATAAAAATGTTTTTACTAAAATATATTTTTTTGAAATTTGTCTTTTTTTACATAATGTTTTAAACAAAAAATGTAAATCTTGATGTTTTTTATTCTTGTTTTCAGTTTTTGAAGATTTTTCATGTAAAGTTTCCAATTCAATCAATTTTTTTGAAAAATTTTTACTAGAATAATTGTCAGAGAGTATTATTGCAAGTATAGAAGAAGAGAACGCACTTGACTCCAAGTTTGCAACAAACAAATTTGACAAGGCAGTCCCCTTTTACCTGTTTTTCTACAGAAACTGGACACAATGAAAAAAGTACAAGGAGCATCGACTGTTGAAAATAATTCACTCAACTCTGCCAGAACAATCCGTAGTACAGTAGTCAATGAATATGCAGACTGCCAAGATCATATTTTCTCTAATGAGGCAAGTGAAAAAGTATCTGAAAAAATTTCCCTCAAATCTGAGCAACCAGCGTATTGTACACAAAATACTGTCAAGAGAAGGGTTCGTGCTGTCAATATCCAAGAGAGTGTGGGAAGTAAAAAACAGGATCGTGACGAAAACGAGGACAAAATGTGTCCTCCATCGCGCAAATTGAGACGAGCTGCTGAGTTAATTAATAACAAAAACTAGCATCATGAGAAGATATTCCTTGGACTGATTATTTGTTTAATAATCCTGTATAATTTCAGATGTAAAACTAGTATTTTCTGCGAGAAAAAGCTGAATTTCATATATGCTTTAGAATTGATACTTTGATACTAATATTTAATTGAGTTTTAAAAATGCATTTTCGAAATCAATTTTTCTGAAAAGTTCAATTGTTAATTTAAAATTATGTTAAAAAAGGCTTGTTTTTGTAACAAAATGCTTGTTTTTCTAACATAATTTAAAATTATGTTAAAAAATGTTTGTTTTTGTAATGCTTGTTTTTGCCGGTTAACGTCGAAAAAAAATTAATTTTATATCTGTTTTTTTTTCAAAAACGCCGGTTTTTTAGGCTTCTGCAATACTCCCCGCCGCTGCTTTAAATCGTTTGTTCACAATTCTTTTGATGCCCGCCGCGAAGGAGACCAGAACAAAGAGTCAACAAGGTTTAATAACAACAGATTTTTCAAGTCCCTGAATGAGTTGCCGGACCAGATTTATTCGGTAGAAATGAGCAAGACATTTCTTTTTTTATCCTCCCGCACGCCAAACTTACAATGTTGCAAATTAATTACAATTTCTTCTCTTTCTGCGACCCAAACAAATTTGAGTTGATTGAAACGGATACTGATAGCCTTTACATGGCACTTGGTAAGGAAATCAGTCCACCAGAAATGCGATTATTGAGATACCGGATAATTCAAAGCGATTGCATTGATAATTTTGCAGCAAACTCAAGCAGCAATTTTTTTAACACGAGAATGGTGCATTAAGCATGCTGCCTTTGCTAACAGATTACCTGGTCTTTTTATAAAAGAATTTTTTTAAATAGAATTTTTAGATATAGACACAGATGCAAATTATTAATTATAAAACTTACAATTTTTTAAAAATTTGAAGAACATTTGCATCACTTTTTTGTTTTGAAAAAAATATTGTTTTACTAGTCTAATTTTTTTTAATGTCGTTTTTTATAAAAGACGTACATTTTGATGTTTAATGTTTTTAACAAGAAATGTAAATCTTGATGTCTTTTATTTTTGTTTTTTCCATTTTTCTGTTATTGAAGATTTTTCATGTAAAGTTTCGAATTCAATCAATTTTTTTGAAGAAAAATTTTTACTGGAATAATTTTTCAATCAAAAATGTCGATTTTTACATAAGGTTTTACACAAAAAATGCAATTTTTGGTCTTTTTTATTTTTCTATTTTTCCTTTTTTCAGTTTTTTTTTTTAATGTAAAATTTTTAATTCAATTATTTTTTTGAAACAAAATTGTTCTTAACTGAAAAAATTTTTACATAATAATTTTAACAAAAAATGTAAATTTTGATGTTTTTTGTTTTTCTGTTATTACATTTTTCAGTTTTTGAAGTTCTTGTCATGTAAAATTTTCAATTAAATTATTTTTTAAAAAATAAAATGTTTTACTAGGATAGCTTTTCTTTCAAAAATGCAATTTTTGGTGTTTTTATTTTTCTATTTTTCCTTTTTCAGTTTGTTTTTTCGATGTAAAATTTTTAATTGAATTATTTTTTTGAATTAAATTTGTTCCGAAACTGAAATAATTTTTACATAATGTTTTTAACAAAAAATGTAAATTTTGATGCTTTTTTATTTTTCTTTTATTCAATTTCTCAGTTTTTGAAGTTTTTTTCAAATAAAATTTTCAATTCAATTCTTTTGTTTTTAAAAATGTTGTTTCAATAAAATTTTTTTTTCAAAAAGGCAGTTTTTTTACAATGTTTTCAACATTACAATGTTTTCAAATGTTTTGCATCCCAAGCGTTCAACTTTGGATGTTGTTCGGATATAAAAGATTGTTGGTCGCAGCTCTGCCGCGAGGCGCGCCAAACGATCTTTATTTCCGAACAACATCTAAAGTTGCACGCTAGGGATGCTTGAAGTTAGTAATTGTCACCACGCAACAACGGTATTCCGGGGATTACTCTGAAGTATGTTTGTCATGAGACGCTGTGTAAATCGGAATTTCTTAAGAAGAATATGATATTACCCAAATGTAATTGTTTAAAATGAAAAATGAAAGTAGGTTTGTCATTAAAAGGTTGATTTGTTATAGATTTCCGCAAATTTTATCAATAAGTTCTCCATAGTGTAATATATCGATTTTTACAATTTTCGACTTCAAACAAAATTGCAAAAAACATCAAAAACTGAAAAATGGGAAAATACAATGAGAAAAAACAAAAATTATATTTTTTGTTTAAAACCTTTTGTAAAAAACGACATGAAAATTTTTTGTTGAAAACGTAAAAAACTGTATTTTTGAAAAAAGAACATTTTAGCAAAACAAAGTTTTTTAAAGAAAATTAAATTAAAAATTTTATATGAAAAAAACTTCAAAAACTGAAAAATGTAATAACAGAAAAACAAAAAACATCCAAATTCACATTTTTTGTTAAAAACATTACGGAAAAATTATTTCAGTTAGAACAATTTTATTTCAAAAAAAATAATTCAATTAAAAAATTTACATCAAAAAAACAAAAACTGAAAAAATGAAAAATAGAAAAATAAAAATCAACAAAAATTGCATTTTTTGTTTAAAATTTTATGTAAAAAACGACATTTTTGATCAAAAAATTATTCTAGTAAAAAATATTCTACACAAAAACATTGATTAAATTTGAAATTTTACATGAAAAATCTCTGAAAACTGAAAAACGGAAAAACAAGAATAAAAGACATCAAGATTTACATTTTTTGTTAAAAACATTACGTAAAAATTATTTCAGTTAAGAACAATTTTATTTCAAAAAAATCATTCAATTAAAAATTTTACATCAAAAAAACAAAAACTGAAAAAAGGAAAAATAGAAAAATAAAAAACAAAAATTGCATTTTTTTGTTTAAAATCTTATGTAAAAAAACGACATTTTTGATCAAAAAATTATTCTAGTAGAACATTTTCTTCAAAAAAAAATTGATTAAATTCAAAATTTTACATGAAAAAACTTCAATAACAGAAAAATGGAAAAAAAAACAAAAATAAAAGACATCAAGATTTACATTTCTTGTTAAAAACATTACGTAAAAATTATTTCAGTTAAGAACAATTTTATTTCAAAAAAATCATTCAATTAAAAATTTTACATCAAAAAAACAAAAACTGAAAAAAGGAAAAATAGAAAAATAAAAAACAAAAATTGCATTTTTTTGTTTAAAATCTTATGTAAAAAAACGACATTTTTGATCGAAAAATTATTCTAGTAGAACATTTTCTTCAAAAAAAAATTGATTAAATTCAAAATTTTACATGAAAAAACTTCAATAACAGAAAAATGGAAAAAAAAACAAAAATAAAAGACATCAAGATTTACATTTCTTGTTAAAAACATTAAACATCAAAATGTACGTCTTTTATAAAAAAACGACATCAAAAAAAATTAGATTAGTAAAACAATATTTTTTTCAAAACAAAAAAGTGATGCAAATGTTCTTCAACTTTTTTAAAAATTGTAAGTTTTATACTTAATAATTTGTATCTGTGTCTATATCTAAAAATTCTTTAACAAAAATTCTTCTATAAAAAGACCAGGGAATCTGTTATCAAAGGCAGCATGCTTAATGCACCATTCTCGTGTTAAAAAAATTGCTGCTTGAGTTTGCTGCAAAATTATCAATGCAATCGCTTTGCATCATCCGGTATCACAATAATCGCATTTCTGGTGGACTGATTTCCTTACCAAGTGCCATGTAAAGGCTATCAGTATCCGTTTCAATCAACTCAAATTTGTTTGGGTCGCAGAAAGAGAAGAAACTGTAATTAAGTTGCAACATTGTAAGTTTGGCGTGCAGGAGGATAAAAAAGAAATGTCTTGCTAATTTCTACCTAATAAATCTGGTCCGGCAACTCATTCAGGGACTTGAAAAATCTGTTGTTAATAAACTTTGTTGACTTTTTGTTCTGATCTCCTTCGCGGCGAGCATCAAAAGAATTGTGAACAAACGATTTAAAGCAGCGGCGGGGAGTATTGCAGAAGCCAAAAAAACGGCGTTTTTGAAAAAACAGATATTATAAAAACAAGAATTTTTTTGCGTTACCCGGCATTTTGGAAAAAACAGATACTACAAAAACAAGCACTTTTAACATAAATTTAAATTAACAATTGAACTTTTAATAGAAATTTATTTCGAAAATGCATTTTCAAACCTCAATTAAATATTAGTATCAAAGTATCAATTCTAAAGCATATATGAAATTCAGCTTTTTCTGAGTGTAAAAACAGAATATAACAAATTAACCAGTCAATTAGTTCTCGCAGAAAATACTACTTTTACATCTGAAATGATACAGGAATATTAAACAAATAATCAGTCCAAGGAATATCTTCTCATCTTGTTAGTTTTTGTTATTAAATAACTCAGCAGCTCGTCTCAATTTGCGCGATGGAGGACACATTTTGTCGTCGTTTTTATTACCATCTGGTTTTTTATTTTCCACACTCTCTGGGATATTGACAGCAGGAGCCCTTCTCTTGACAGTATTCTGTGTACAATACGCCGGTTGCTCAGATTTGAGGGAATTTTTTCAGATATTTTTTCACCTGCCTCATTAGAGAAAATATGATCTTGGTAATCTGCATATTCATTGACTACTGTACTAAGGATGGTTCTGGCAGACTTGAGTGCAGTATTCCCAACAGTCGATGCTCCCTGTACTTGTTTCAATGTATCTTGTCCAGTTTCTGTAGAAAAACGCTAAAAGGGGACTGCCTCGGAATTCAGAATGGAGGATCAGCTACCCAGCCAAAGCACGTTTTCCTCTCCTTTATAATTGCTACATTATCATTGAAATCGGGGAAGCAGAAGTGGGCCTTGAGATTTTCGTTCAAATTCTCAGATTTGATATTCATTATTCCAGCCTTTTTTGTGTTAAGACGGTTGAACTCCTAAATGAACTAAAGTTAAAGATATTGTAAAATCTTTGTCTCTGATGAATTAATATGCTATTTGCGAAAGAGTACGATAATTATAAAAGCCATTTATTCGTTTTTTCTGGTCTCTTTTCATGTTTTATAACAGAGGTGACTCACCTGGAATGGGAAATGGGAAGATGCCATGGAGATGAAGAATCTTCACTGAAAAGTTTATAGTTGACAACTTAGGTTTGTAGCAAAAGATGGAAATTGTCTCCGGAAAAGAATGATAAAGCTAACTATAGCTGAGTTGTTGAAGAAAAGAAAAAGAAGCACAAGATGTTGAACTTTTATTTGTATATTATAACTAAAAATGACATCATTATGACGCAATAGTGACGTAATTATTACATTATTATGGGTCAGTGGCCCTCTTACAAGGATTAGATCACGTAATTGTGAAGATAGTAGGACGTAATTGTTAAACTACTATGATTAAACTGATAAAGTAAATGGCTAATTTTAGACAATAGTAAATAATTCGTGACGAAACTGTCCTCATTAAACCTATATGGATCACCTGAGAAGATTCGTATTCACAAAAGATGGTGTCAAAAGCTGATGTTTGTAAGGTCACTAAAAAATTGGATTGTCAGGAAGAATTTAGATAAATACAGATGATGGCAAGGTTGTCCAATTTTTGATATTTTAATTAATTATTTGATAAAAATTTGTTATTTTGCCTACAATTTTGGTATTTTTTAACAATACTAAAAAAATTGGGTAGATTTGGGTTTTTTTGACAAAAATTAGCTACTTTGTGTTGAATATGGGTATTTTTGGCAAGATTTGTGTGTTTTCGTGTGGCAATTATTGGGCAGTTTTTGCTAGAACTGGGTTCTTTATGGAACGAATTAGGTAATTTTGGCAAAATAGAGTAGATTTTGGTAAGAAATGGGTATTTTTTTGCTAAGAATTGTTTAATTCTGGAATAGAAACGGATGTTTTTGGTCTAGAATTGGTTCTTTTTGGCAAGAAATTGGCTTTTTTTGGCAATATTCGGGTATTTTTGGCAATAATTGGATGTTGTGTCGAGAATTGGATGTTTTTTTGCCAAGAATTGTTTTTTGACAATGATTGGACATTTTTGGCAAAAATGAGGTGGTTTTTTCAACAATTGGGTATTTTACTGAGAATTGGGTATTTTTGGTATTAATTGGGTAAATTGTTGCAAAAAATTAGGTATTTTTGGCAATAAAAGGGTAATTTATGGCAATGATAGGGTATTTTTGGCAAGAATTGGGTATTTTCTGTCAAGAAGTGGGTAATTTCTGCAAATGTAAATTTGAAATTTTACATGAAAAATCTTTGAAAACTGAAAAATGGAAAAACAAGAATAAAAGACATCAAGATTTACATTTTTTGTTAAAAACATTACGTAAAAATTATTTCAGTTAAGAACAATTTTATTTCAAAAAAAAATCATTCAATTAAAAATTTTACATCAAAAAAACAAAAACTGAAAAAAGGAAAAATAGAAAAATAAAAAACAACAAAAATTGCATTTTTTTGTTTAAAATCTTAGGTAAAAAAACGACATTTTTGATCGAAAAATTATTCTAGTAGAACATTTTCTTCAAAAAAAAATTGATTAAATTCAAAATTTTACATGAAAAAACTTCAATAACAGAAAAATGGAAAAAAAAACAAAAATAAAAGACATCAAGATTTACATTTCTTGTTAAAAACATTAAACATCAAAATGTACGTCTTTTATAAAAAAACGACATCAAAAAAAATTAGATTAGTAAAACAATATTTTTTTCAAAACAAAAAAGTGATGCAAATGTTCTTCAACTTTTTTAAAAATTGTAAGTTTTATACTTAATAATTTGTATCTGTGTCTATATCTAAAAATTCTTTAACAAAAATTCTTCTATAAAAAGACCAGGGAATCTGTTATCAAAGGCAGCATGCTTAATGCACCATTCTCGTGTTAAAAAAATTGCTGCTTGAGTTTGCTGCAAAATTATCAATGCAATCGCTTTGCATCATCCGGTATCACAATAATCGCATTTCTGGTGGACTGATTTCCTTACCAAGTGCCATGTAAAGGCTATCAGTATCCGTTTCAATCAACTCAAATTTGTTTGGGTCGCAGAAAGAGAAGAAACTGTAATTAAGTTGCAACATTGTAAGTTTGGCGTGCAGGAGGATAAAAAAGAAATGTCTTGCTAATTTCTACCTAATAAATCTGGTCCGGCAACTCATTCAGGGACTTGAAAAATCTGTTGTTAATAAACTTTGTTGACTATTTGTTCTGATCTCCTTCGCGGCGAGCATCAAAAGAATTGGGAACAAACGATTTAAAGCAGCGGCGGGGAGTATTGCAGAAGCCAAAAAAAAAAACGGCGTTTTTGAAAAAACAGATATTATAAAAACAAGAATTCTTTTTGCGTTACCCGGCATTTTGGAAAAAACAGATACTACAAAAACAAGCACTTTTAACATAAATTTAAATTAACAATTGAACTTTTAATAGAAATTGATTTCGAAAATGCATTTTCAAACCTCAATTAAATATTAGGATCAAAGTATCAATTCTAAAGCATATATGAAATTCAGCTTTTTCTGAGTGTAAATTTGCGTCTCAATTTGCGCGATGGAGGACACATTTTGTCGTCGTTTTTATCACCATCTGGTTTTTTATTTTCCACACTCTCTGGGATATTGACAGCAGGAGCCCTTCTCTTGACAGTATTTTGTGTACAATAAGCCGGTTGCTCAGATTTGAGGGAAGTTTTTTCAGATATTTTTTCACTTTTCTCATTAGAGAAAATATGATCTTGGTAATCTGCATATTCATTGACTACTGTACTAAGGATGGCTCTGACAGACTTGAGTGAAGTATTTCCAGCAGTCGATGCTCCCTGTACTTGTTTCATTGTATCTTGTCCAGTTTCTGTAGAAAAACGCGAAAAGGGGACTGCCTCGGAATTCAGAATGGAGGATCTGCTACCCAGCCAAAGCACGTTTTCCTCTGCCTTATAATTGCTACATTATAATTGAAATCGGGGAAGCAGAAGTGGTTCTTGAGATTTTCGTTCAAATTCTCAGATTTGATATTCATTATTCCAGCCTTTTTTGTGTTAAGACGGTTAAACTCCTAAATGAACTAAAGTTAAATATATTGCAAAATCTTTGTCTCTGAAGAATTAATATGCTATTTGCGAATGAGTTCGATGATTACAAAAGCCATTCATTCGTTTTTTCTAGTCTGTTTTCCTGTTTTATAAATGTCGTTTTTTACATAAGTTTTTTAACAAAAAATGCAACTTTTGGTTGTTCTTTGTTTTTCTATTTTTCCACTTTTCAAATTTTGAAGTTTTTTATGTATAATTTTTAGTTGAAAACGTAAAAAACTGCATTTTTGAAAACAAAAACATTTTAGTAAAACAACGTTTTTTTGAAAAAAAAATTAAATTGAAAATTTTATATGAAAAAAACTTCAAAACCTGAAAAATGTAATAACAAAAAAACATCAAACATTACATTTTTTGTTGAAAACATTATGTGAAAAACCGCATTTTTGAAAAAATTTGGTAAAACATTTTTTTAAAAAAATAATTCAATTGAAAATTTTACATAAAAAAACTCAAAGAAAAAATTTGGTAAAACATTTTTTTTAAAAAAATAATTCAATTGAAAATTTTACATAAAAATACAAAAACTGAAAAATGGAAAAAGAGAAAAATAAAAAATGACAAAAATTGCATTTTTTGTTAAATACATTGTAAAAAACGACATTTTTAAACGAAAAATGATTCTAAAAAAATTTTTCTTTTCGAAAAAAATTAATTAAACTATAAATTTTAAAAAAAAAACTTCAAAAACTGAGAAATGGAAAAATAGAAAAACAAAGAACAACCAAAAGTTGCATTTTTTGTTAAATACCTTATATAAAAAACGACATTTTTGAACAAACTATTCAAAAAAAATTAATATATCATATGAAGAAACTTCAAAAACTGAAAAAGGGAAAAACAAAAAGATAAAAAAACATCAAGAATTACATTTTTTTGTTAACATTATGTGAAAAACGACATTTTTCAAAAATTTTTTTTGTAAAAAAGATTTTTATTTCAAAAAAATAATTCAATTTTTTGAATTATTTCAAAAAATAATTCAAAAAAACAATTCAATTTTTTTCAAAATTTGAAAAACTGACAAATGGAAAAACAAAATTAAAAAATATCAAATGTACATCTTTTTATTAAAAAAACCTTGTAAAAAAACGACATTTTAAAAATAAATAGTTTAGTAAAACAAAATTTTTTTCAAGACAATAAAAAATGATGCAAATGATTTTAAACTTTTTTAAAAAATGTAAAATTTTTACTTAATCTGTGTCCATATCTAAAAATTCTTTAACAAAAAATTCTTCTTTAAAGAGAACAGGTAATCTCTTATCAAAGGCAGCATGCTTATTACACCATTCTTGTGGTAAAAAAAATTGCTGCTTGAGTTTGCTGCAAAATTTTCACTGCAATCGCTTTGCATCATCCGGTATCACAATAATCGCATTTCTGGTGAACTGATTTCGTCAAGATTTTCCTTACCAAGTGCCATGCAAAGACTATCAGTATCCGTCTCAAATCATAATTGTTTGGATCGCAGAAAGAGGAGAAGAAATTGTAATTAATTTGCAACATTGTAAGTTTGGCGTGCAGGAGGATAAAAAAAGAAATGTCTTGATTAATTCTACCAAATAAATCTGGCCCGGCAAATCATTCAGGGACTTGAAAAATCTGTTGTTAATAAAATTTGTTGACTCGTTGTTCTGATCTCCTTCGCGGCGAGCATAAAAACAATTGTGAACAAACGATTTAAAGCAGCGGCGGGGAGTATTGCAGAAGCCAAAAAAACGGCGTTTTTGAAAAAAACAGATATTATAAAAACAAGAATTTTTTTTACGTTACCCGGCATTTTGGAAAAAAACAGATATTACAAAAACAAGCATTTTTTAACATAAATTTAAATTAACAATTAAACTTTTAATAGAAATTGATTTCGAAAATGCAATTTCAAACCTCAATTAAATATTAGTATCAAAGTATCAATTCTAAAGCATATATGAAATTCAGCTTTTCCTGAGTGTAAAAACAGAATGTTACAAATTAACCAGTCAATAAGTTCTCGCAGAAAATACTACTTTTACATCTGAAATGATACAGGAATATTAAACAAATAATCAGTCCAAGGAATATCTTCTCATCTTGTTAGTTTTTGTTATTAAATAACTCAGCAGCTCGTCTCAATTTGCGCGATGGAGGACACATTTTGTCGTCGTTTTTATTACCATCTGGTTTTTTATTTTCCACACTCTCTGGGATATTGACAGCAGGAGCCCTTCTCTTGACAGTATTTTGTGTACAATACGCCGGTTGCTCAGATTTGAGGGAAGTTTTTTCAGATATTTTTTCACCTGCCTCATTAGTCGATGCTCCCTGTACTTGTTTCAATGTATCTTGTCCAGTTTCTGTAGAAAAACGCTAAAAGGGGACTGCCTCGGAATTCAGAATGGAGGATCAGCTACCCAGCCAAAGCACGTTTTCCTCTCCTTTATAATTGCTACATTATCATTGAAATCGGGGAAGCAGAAGTGGGCCTTGAGATTTTCGTTCAAATTCTCAGATTTGATATTCATTATTCCAGCCTTTTTTGTGTTAAGACGGTTGAACTCCTAAATGAACTAAAGTTAAAGATATTGTAAAATCTTTGTCTCTGATGAATTAATATGCTATTTGCGAAAGAGTACGATAATTATAAAAGCCATTTATTCGTTTTTTCTGGTCTCTTTTCATGTTTTATAACAGAGGTGACTCACCTGGAATGGGAAATGGGAAGATGCCATGGAGATGAAGAATCTTCACTGAAAAGTTTATAGTTGACAACTTAGGTTTGTAGCAAAAGATGGAAATTGTCTCCGGAAAAGAATGATAAAGCTAACTATAGCTGAGTTGTTGAAGAAAAGAAAAAGAAGCACAAGATGTTGAACTTTTATTTGTATATTATAACTAAAAATGACATCATTATGACGCAATAGTGACGTAATTATTACATTATTATGGGTCAGTGGCCCTCTTACAAGGATTAGATCACGTAATTGTGAAGATAGTAGGACGTAATTGTTAAACTACTATGATTAAACTGATAAAGTAAATGGCTAATTTTAGACAATAGTAAATAATTCGTGACGAAACTGTCCTCATTAAACCTATATGGATCACCTGAGAAGATTCGTATTCACAAAAGATGGTGTCAAAAGCTGATGTTTGTAAGGTCACTAAAAAATTGGATTGTCAGGAAGAATTTAGATAAATACAGATGATGGCAAGGTTGTCCAATTTTTGATATTTTAATTAATTATTTGATAAAAATTTGTTATTTTGCCTACAATTTTGGTATTTTTTAACAATACTAAAAAAATTGGGTAGATTTGGGTTTTTTTGACAAAAATTAGCTACTTTGTGTTGAATATGGGTATTTTTGGCAAGATTTGTGTGTTTTCGTGTGGCAATTATTGGGCAGTTTTTGCTAGAACTGGGTTCTTTATGGAACGAATTAGGTAATTTTGGCAAAATAGAGTAGATTTTGGTAAGAAATGGGTATTTTTTTTACTAAGAATTGTTTAATTCTGGAATAGAAACGGATGTTTTTGGTCTAGAATTGGTTCTTTTTGGCAAGAAATTGGTATTTTTTGGCAATATTCGGGTATTTTTGGCAATAATTGGATGTTATGTGTCGAGATGTTTTTTTTGCCAAGAATTGTTTTTTGACAATGATTGGACATTTTTGGCAAAAATGAGGTGGTTTTTTCAACAATTGGGTATTTTACTGAGAATTGGGATTTTTGGTATTAATTGGGTAATTTTTGGCAATAACAGGGTTTTTGGCAAGAATTGGGTTTTTTAGCAAGAAATGGGTACTTTTTGTCAAGAATTGGGTTTTTTGGTAGGAATTCGGTATTTTTGCAAAAAATTAGGTATTTTTTGGCAATAAAAGGGTAATTTATGGCAATGATAGGGTATTTTTGGCAAGAATTGGGTATTTTCTGTCAAGAAGTGGGTAATTTCTGCAAAGAATTGGGTTTTTTCGGCAAAAATTGGGTAGTTTTTGACAAGAACTGTTTTCTTTGCGACAAATTGAGTAGTTTTTGGCAATAATGGGGTATTTTTTGGTCAAAATTTTGAATTTTTTGGTAAGAGTGGTGTTATTCTGGGCTAGAATTGGGTATTTTTCAGTTGCAATTATGTATTTTGGGCAAAAATTCCTTATTTCTGGGCTTATATTCGGTATTAATTAGGTATGGGTTGGGTCTTTTTGAGCTGAAATTGAGTATTTCTGGCAAAAATTGGTTAGTTCTCGGTTTCAATTGGGTATTTTTTTAGATGCATTGAGTATTTTTTTGGCACTAATTGAGTATTTTTGACAACAATTGGTGTATTTTTTTGTTAGATTTGTGTTTTTCGGTAAGAGGTGGGTAAATTGGGATAAATTTATTTGAAAAACTGAAAAAAAGCAATTACTTGGGATTCTTCATCAATTTTAATTTTGTCGTCTTTGAATATTACGTTAAAAAACCTTTCGAGATGTTTTGGATCATATAGCTTCAAAAAAATTTTGGTTTCAGGTGTCACAATCTAAAACTTCGAAAAAAACAAACTTATCCTCTTTTCACAACTTTTAAACTATGTCCATTGGATTCTGCGTCAAAAATTACGCTATGAAGATGTACTGTAACACACATTTCCAAAAAAAAATAGTTTGAGGTTTCAGAAGCTGAAACTTCGGAAAACCAAAAAATTAACTTCTTAGGGTTAAACAAATCACCATGAAATGCTTTGTTTATTAACACACTATAGACAGTTAATACAGCATACCATTCTCCGAGAGTTATTTTGTAGTTTGAGAAACTAAAACTAAAAAAACCCCACAACTATACTCTATCATTGACCTTGAAATTACCATCTTTGAATTCCACTTAGAAAAATACCCTAAAAGTTGTACTGTAACGTACATTTTCAAACAAAAAATTTTTAGTTTGGGGTTTCAGAATCTGAAACTAAGAAAAAAAACAAAAATTCAGTGATGGCTTTCTGTGCTTTAGTATTTTTCACTGAAATCGTGCGTTAAAATAACTTTGATCGATTATTAGAACTTGTCAAGGACAGGTTGACTTTTGATCGATTTCAACGAAAAAGCCGGCAAAACGAAAACACAATTATTTTCAAAACCTGACGGAAGTAGTCGACTTCTCAAAAACCTTTTATAGCAACAAACAAGCGAAACAAAACGAATCAAATTTAATTTTACTTTAATAATACACAATCAAAATAGTCCTAGGCATCCCCCCAATCCCAACACAATTCATTAACATTTTGGCACCCAACAAAACAGCTTCGAAACCACACCTAAAGCTAAGTAATGTTTTCAAAAAAAAAACATACATTCTCAAATGGGCTAAGCCGATGTGCACCATGATTTTTTTCAATGTTTCAGAATATCCAAATATCAGAAATTAGACTTGTTCAAACACAATCATACTATGGTGGGGTAACTACACAAAAAGACAAAGATAAAGATTGCAACATTCAGAATTTTATCGATATTTAATTTCGCTTATTGCTTTTCGGTTCTTCTGGGGTTTAACCCACCCCGAGGACCCCCTTCTGGTTGGTCGCTTCCCCAACCCCCCCCCCCCCATTTGCTTTTCGGTTCTTCTGGGGTTTTACCCACCCCGAGGACCCACTTCTGGTTGGTCGTTTCCCCAACCCCCCACTTGCTTTTCGGTTCTTCTGGGGTTTTACCCACCCCGAGGACCCCCTTCTGGTTGGTCGCTTCCCCAACCCCCCATTTGCTTTTCGGTTCTTCTGGGGTTTTACCCACCCCGAGGACCCCCTTGTGGTTGGTTGTCTCCCCAACCCCCCACTTGCTTTTCGGTTCTTCTGGGGTTCTACCCACCCCGAGGACCCCCTTCTGGTTGGTCGCTTCCCCAACCCCCCACTTGCTTTTCGGTTCTTCTGGGGTTTTACCCACCCCGAGGACCTCCTTCTGGTTGGTTGTTTCCCCAACCCCCCTTGCTTTTCGGTTCTTCTGGGGTTTTACCCACCCCGAGGACCCCCTTCTGGTTGGTTGTTTCCCCAACCCTCCACTTGCTTTTCGGTTCTTCTGGTGTTTTACCCACCCCGAGGACCCCCTTCTGGTTGGTCGCTTCCCCAACTCCCCACTTGCTTTTCGGTTCTTCTGGGGTTTTAGCCACACCGAGGACCCCTTTCTGGTTGGTTGTTTCCCCAACCCCCCACTTGCTTTTCGTTCTTCTGGGGTATTACCCACCCCGAGGACCCCCTTCTGGTTGGTCGCTTCCCCAACCCCCCACTTGCTTTTCGGTTCTTCTGGGGTTTTACCAACCCCGAGGACCTCCTTCTGGTTGGTTGTTTCCCCAACCCCCCTTGCTTTTCGGTTCTTCTGGGGTTTTACCCACCCCGAGGACCCCCTTCTGTTTGGTTGTTTCCCCAAACCCCCACTTGCTTTTCGGTTCTTCTGGTGTTTTACCCACCCCGAGGAACCCCTTCTGGTTGGTCGCTTCCCCAACCCCCTACTTGCTTTTCGGTTCTTCTGGGGTTTTAGCCACCCCGAGGACCCCCTTCTGGTTGGTTGTTTCCCCAACCCCCCACTTGCTTTTCGGTTCTTCTGGGGTTTTACCCACCCCGAGGACACCCTTCTGGTTGGTCGCTTCCCCAACACCCCACTTGCTTTTCGGTTCTGGGGTTTTACCAACCCTGAGGACCCCCTTCTGGTTGGTCGTTTCCCCAACCCCCCACTTGCTTTTCCGTTCTTCTGGGGTTTTACCCACCACGAGGACCCCCTTCTGGTTGGTCGCTTCCCCAACCTCCCACTTGCTTTTCGGTTCTTCTGGGGTTTTACGCACCCCGAGGACCCCCTTCTGGTTGATCGTTTCACCAACCCAACGCCTTCTTTCCAGATCTAGAGTTTTACCCCACCCGAGGTCCCTTTCTGGTAGGCCCTATTGATAGTATCTGTCGTTCGGTAGGTAGAGGTAGGTTCAGGTATTTGGAAGGTATCGGCTTTTGGTAGGAATTGGCTTTGGTAGGTAGAGGTGGGTTTTGTCTTTTGGTAGGTATTGGTAGATTCCGGTAATTGGTAGGTAATGGTTTTGTAGGTATTGGTAGGTTCCAGTATTTAGTAGGTATTGGTTTTGGTAGTTATTGGTAGGTTTTGGCCTTTGGTAGGTATTGTTAGGTTCCGGTATTTGGTAAGTAATGGTTTTGTAGGTAGTGCTAGGTTCCGGCTTTTGGTAGGTATTGCTATTTTGTAGGTATTGGTTGGCTCTAACACTTGTTAGGCATTGATTTTTATAGGTATTGTTAGCTTCTTGTAACAAAAAACTACTGTAACCACCAAAACATTTCTGACTCCACTCGGTTTGTCTACACAACTCTGACTTCTCATTAATGGTTGAGACGCGGTCAACCTCAAACAATACAGTGCCCAAAATGAGTACTAATTCATCCGACTCCCCAGATGAAACAATGTTAACTCAACAATCCATTGGTACCTCAACAGCAATCAAGTCAAATGAACAGAAGCGATTAGAAACGTCAAAACTAATGATTGAAAATGACATAAAGCTTCATATTGACTACATGCTTTCTGAAATTGAAGCTTCGGACGATTTGGAAAGTTTAAACGAAACGAAAGAAGACATAAGATCAATGCAACAGAAACTTGAGCCCATAATTTTTGAACTGCTAAATTTCGTTGAACTTAATGAACAAGATCAGATGTCCAGAGACTTCAGTCGGCTAAGAATAGACATAAAAAGGACTTTCACGTTGTTAAGAAAACAAGTTAAAGAGGTAAACACAAGAAACCAGCAAGAAATGACTGCTTCAGAACCACACTCCAAGAAAACCATCGTCCATGATGACAATATAATGCCACATCAACAACAACAGCCTCGCCTCAATTTGGTTTTCGACGACTCCGTTACTGAACAAACTCATTCATTTAATTCCGCTTCAGCGCCCGCTGGAATCTCTTTTGCCGTTAGTTCAAGTTCTACTGCACCCGGTGGTTCAACTTACAATGGCCACGCAACGTCTTCCTTTTTGAGATCGTCAACTGCTCCCTGCAGCACATCTCAACCATCTTCCGTGAGTGTTCCAGTCGGATATCCCTCAACAAATGTCACATCTCTCTGTCAAAACTACCCTAATCCATCCAATCCATCAACTTTCAGTAGTTTCTCACAACCTATTGTTTCACAAATGCCACAATTTTCTGGACAATCAGTATCGATGTCCACGTGTTTCCAGAAATCTGTACCAAAATTAAATGCAGATCATTTCAATGGTGATCCTTTGAGTTGGATGAAATGGTTCAGCACATTTCAAGCTACTATTGACCGAGCTCCAATGACATCACCCGAAAAAATGATTCATTTACAGTCGCTTTTAACCGGCGAAGCCAAGGCCCTTGTGGACGGTTATGGTTGCAACGGTGACCTATACGTTTCAGCAATATATCGCCTCCAAGAGCATTTTGGCAACCCAAAACGAATAGTAAACGCATTTCTCGAAAAGCTCTCAAGTTTCAAAGCCCCAAACCTAGCTCATCCAGAAAGCTACACACAGTTCTCTTCTTTCCTTTTAACAATGGTGGACACCTTCTCCCAACTAGGTTTCATTCACGATCTACATTCAACAACTAACTTGAACGTTGCACTCGCAAAGCTTCCCAACCCTGTACGGCTCGAGTGGAGCAAATTTGTTTTGGAGAAAAACTATCAACAACCGTCTATAAATCACGTTACGCAAAACAACTTCAAAACACCTGGGAAACCAACTTTTTTAGCGGATATAATAACGCTACCAATGAAAAGAAAAATAGTTACCAGAGGCAATTTCGAAACAACGTAAGTGATTACTTGCAGTCTGAAAACAAACAGACAGCAATCAAGCCATGCCCCAGCAATGAAAATTGTGAATTCTTGTATATATGCACGCATTTCCAGTCTCTTCTACCGAGCATTCGAAGAGGCCACATAAGAAAACTTAAGTTGTGTTTTAACTGTTTTGGAAGTCACCACGTCGACAAGTGCCCCTCAAAAAACGTCTGCCGTAATAACAATTGTGGAAAAATGCACCACACTCTGCTTCATGATAGTTTCGATATAAATCCTGGCTCTAAGAAAACTAACGTTAAATCAGTCCATTTACAAGGAACAGGTCAAGTTGCCGTAGTTCCTGTGCAACTGAAAAATGGTGAGAAGACCTTAAATACATATGCCTATTTAGACAATGGTAGCTGTCAGAGCTTATTGCTTAAGTCAGCAGCCTCAGAGTTAAACATTGACATGAAATTCGTTGGAAAAATGCCAATCAGTGGATACCACATGACAAAAGAAATTGACTGCGCTCCTGTAAAAGTTTACATTAAGCCACTGCAGTCTGATCAGCAATCCTTCCTTCTAACTGACGTAATTGCTGTCCCGAATCTGAATATGTCCCCATTCGATACAGAAAAATAGAACCAACTCTGTGCATCGTTCGAACACCTCAGTCATATCAGTTTTCCTGAGATTGGGAATAACTCAGTCTCAATAATCCTTGGAATAGATAATCTTGATCTCATTCACTACAAGCAAATAGTGAGAGGACCCAAGAATGCTCCTTGGGGAGTAGAGACCCAGCTAGGCTGGACATGTGCAGGAAAGACAGATTTGGCACTAGACGAAACATACCCCGTACAATTCACTCAATTGAATAGCCACCCTAATATGGATGAACAAATGTTCAAAATGGTATCAGATTGGATGAAAATCGAAAATTTAGGCATAGCGTCACCCAAAAAGGCAATATCCAAAAATGATAAAAGAGCCCTTGAAATACTGGAGAACACAACAACTCATTGACGGACACTATCAAGTTGGTCTCCTCTGGAAGGAAAATGCAAAACTTCCCAACAACAGATGGCTCGCTGAGAAGCAACTTTACCAATTGAACGAAAAACTATCAAAAAACCCACAGCTAAAACAAATGTACGAAGAAACGCTTGAGAAGGATCTACTAAATGGATATGTCGCTAAAGTTGATTCGGATACCGAGGACTCGGATTCGATTTCTTCTTTCCTACCTCACCATCCAGTAACCAACGAGAACAAGCCCGACAAAGTGCGGCGCGTAGCCAATGCGTCAAGTGTTTTTCAAGGTCAGTCCTTGAATTCGAACTTACTGAAAGGACCAGATCTGCTTAGTAACCTTACCGGCGTTATTCTGCGATTCAGAGAGGACAACATTGCATTATCCGCAGACATTGAACAGATGTTCATGCAGGTCAAAGTAACTCCTGAAGATCGAAAATTTGGTCGCGTTGATACATACGAGTACACAAGCCATATTTTTGGCTCTACGGACTCGCCTTGCATTGCATCATATGCACTGAGAAAATCAGCTCGTGACAGTTGTGAACAGTTTCCAGATGTCATAAAATACATTGAACGCAACGTCTACATGGACGACCTCTATGTTGCTACTGACTCAGTAGAAAAGGCACAAAGAATACTACGTGAAATGAGAGCAACCTTATCGAGAGGAGGCTTCAACCTCACCAAATGGAATTCTAACAGTTCTGAGTTCCTTGACACTCTAGAGCCTGGCATAAGATTGGACCCATCAAAAGTTCAGCCTTAAAATCAGAAGGTACTTGGATTACCATGGAACCCAATAACTGATTGCTATATGATTGAAACTAAGCTCTTCCGAAAAATCAATTTCAATGAGGATTTAACTCAGAGAAAACTACTGAGATTTGTAGCGTCTCTATTTGATCCACTTGGCTTTATTGCTCCCTTAACTATTCGACTGCGGAAAGTTTTACAGGCTGCTTGGAATCAAGGACCGAAATGGGATAAGCCACTTCTTGTTCAAAATTTTCCAGATTTTGTCAGTTTAAGGGATGAAATCCCCAACTTTAATGACCTACAAATACCCAGAAACTACTTTCTAGACAAGCCTATCCAGTCAGTTCAACTTCATACGTTTACTGATGCTTCCGAGTTTGCTCTGTCAGCCGTCTGTTATATCAGGGTTGAGTACTCCGATCAGTCAATTGCCGTTAGATTCGTTATAGGAAAAGCTCGTGTAGCCCCGCTGAAAAAGATGACCATTCCTAATTTAGAATTGCCAGCAGCTGTGTACGGTGCCTAACTTGCACAATTTGTTAAGGAAGAACAAGATATAGATTTCGCCTAAAGCATATTTTGGTCTGACAGCACAACTGTTCTCTACTGGTTGCGAACACCTGAAATGCGACACAGAATTTTCATTGCTAATCGCTTGGCCAAAATTTTGGAGGTCTCATCTGCTTTTGATTGGAGGTACATTCCATCGGCAGCGAACCCAGCAGATGACGGAACTCGAGGTTATAGTGTTTACCAAATGACATCGGAATCTCGCTGGATTTCAGGACGGTCGTTTTTGAGTAAACATAGATCAGACTGGCCAAACAAGAGATTTTGCAATCGCAATATGTGAAGATAGTATCTTTCCCTTCCTCAGTACCTGTAACAGAAAAGACTGCGCACAAGATGAACAAGCGACAAAGTGCCCAAACTGTGGAGAGAAGAACCACTCCTCCAACTACCGAGGATGTGCAAAGTACCAGGAGGCAAAGTCAATCAGCTATGCTCACGCAGTCAAGAAGAGCCAACCAGTAACCGCAACCGCTGTCTCGAAGATAGAGAATATGCTAGAGACAATAAATGAGAGACTCAGCAACATCGAAGACAAACTCACTCAGAGAGTAAAGACTTTAGAAGACCAAACAGCCCAGCTGACCATAAAGACAAGTTCAATTGAAGACAGCCAGCTCAGAAACTACATGACCCTCGCAGCCTTCATACAATGTACACTAGACTCCTCACTAAAGAAGATAAACATAATGCAAGCTCTAAACTTCATCACAGGACAGACGATCAGCACCTCTCAGTTTGACGGAAAAGTAAAAGAATTCAAACAGTACTTCGCCAACCACAAAATCACATCTCAACATGGCAGATAATTTGACTGTTCTACAACTCAATGTTAGAGGGATAAGATCCCAACTTAGACTACTCGACACTCTACTAAATGACAAAGGCGCTCATGTTGCCTGCTTCAACGAGACCAAGACGAAACAGCCGCCAAGACTCAAAGACTTCATCTTAGCTGCAAGCATTGACGATATTGGACATGGCTCTGCCATCTATATTAGACGCGGACTTAGCTTCAAGCTCATCAACGTCAATGTTGTAAAATCAGACTCCAAGACCAACGAGATGCTGCACATCAGACTCACTGACTCTAACACCGATATTATACTAATCTACTGCTCTCCTAACTTAGCCATCGAACCTAGCCACCTTCAATGCTCAAACAGAAGAACTCTCATACTGGGTGACTTCAACATCAAATGCCCATACATCAACCCCAAATCATACAACCTCAATGCAACTGGACGATCAATAGAGGAACGGCTAGATGACGGCCTTGTGTTACTGAATGACGACAGTGCAACGCACAAGAGTGGCTCAATCCTAGACCTCCATCTCAGCACGATCGACCTTGCCTCGGACTTTGCATCTTTTCACACTGCAGACGGAACCTTAATTGATCATCTAATGACGATAAGCCAATTCAACATCAATGCCCCGAAACCCAACTACCTTAGACCAGATTGGAGACAGTTCAAGAGGAAAGTGGCAAATTTCACTATCAGCACAGATGAACTAGATGAGAAGGCGATAGAGCTGGCAACTCACATCAAGCGCTGCTATGACCACTGCCTCAGACCTCAACGACGAAGCTCCAAAAAAGAAATAGCCAATCTAATCAAGACCAAGCATCGAATAGAGGAGAGTCAAAAAACTCAGAAGAAATGGACTAAGGGGTGATATGGACGAAAGAGAACTGACAGCTGAACTAAACAGAGTCTCAAAACAACTAACCAGAGCAATTAGGCTTGAGAAGCAACAACAAGAGAATAAACTGATTGAACAGCTCAATGACGACAAAAACTGCCAGAACTTCTGGAAGGCCTTCCACAGACTCAACAAAGACAATCAGCACAGCACAAATCAACTCAAGGTGACTACACAAGAGGCTGCAGACAGCTTTGCAATCTCCCTGCAACAGACCATGGTGACGCACAGACCTGATACAACAGAAGCAAGCGAACATCATGAAGTAGTTGAGAGAACTATTGACGAAGCTGCGATAGAAGCCTACGAAACACCAAACCGATGTGAAACCACAACTGCTTAGACGACTCATTTCTGAGAGAAAGAACACAGCCCCAGGCGATGACCAAGTTTCTTATTAGATCCTGAAACAACTGCCAGACAACATCGTAGAGAACCTTTGCCAACTCATTCAAGAATCGCTCAAACGAGGAAAGATACCAACATGCTGGAAGAAGGCCAAAGTATGCATGCTCCCTAAACCAGGCAAGGATCACACCAACATCATGAATTACAGACCCCTCTCTTTGACGAGCTGCATTGGCAAACTAGGCGAAATTATTGTAAAGGAGCATCTGATCAAACACTGCGAGGACATAGACTTATTCAGAAACACCCAAGGAGCATACAGAACGGGGAGATCAACTGTAGACAATCTGCTATGCCTGACTCAATATGCCTTTAGCGAAGCTCTCTGGAAACAACCAACTGCAGCAGTCTTTCTTGACGTACAACAAGCATTTGATGCAGTGTGGCACAAGGGACTACTCTACAGACTCCAGGAGAACAAAGTTCGATGTGGATCATCAAATGGACCAAAGACTACCTCAAGAACAGAGAACTGAAAGTTGTGTACCAGCAAGCTGTAGCAGAGAGCTGCGTCCCAAGTGCCGGTGTCCCTCAAGGAGGAGTTATAAGTCCAGTTCTTTTCAACATCTATGACAGTAAACCCGAAGTAGCAACCGCCAATGTCTCCCAGTATGCAGATGATATAGCACTCTACACGACCAACGCAACCTGCAAAGCAGCCACTCTAAGACTACAAAGAGCACTCGACACACTAGACCACTGGTGCAACCTGTGGAAGATCAAACTCAATCCAGACAAGACTCACTTCATGCTCATCACTAGACTGAAAGACAAACAACGACCACTGACCCTCAAAGGAACACAACTGGAGACAACCAAGAAAACAACCTTTTTAGGTGTAGAAATATCAGACAACTTGACTTGGACAGAGCATATCAACAAAGTTGAACAGAAAGTTTTTGCCAGGATAAACGGACTTAAAATACTCAAAGCTAAAGGAATCAGCTCTAAAAGCCTAATCAGACTATACAAGATGACTGTCAGACCAATCATGGACTACGCCTCACCAGCCTGGGCCAATGCTCCAAACTACCTCCTAAAAAGACTACAAATATTACAAAACAAAGCACTGAAGACAGCACTAGATCTACCATTTTGGACATCCTCGAAAGAAGTACACAGCAGAGCTAACATACCGACCATGACTGAATACTTGACCAGACGCAACATCAACTACCTGAAACGAGCATCGAAGTACAACTCCTCTATAAGAGAACTCATCCAAGATGAACTGAAGACAGTACAAACCGATAGCAACCTCAGGACTCCGATACAGACGATACTGTTCCAAACAGCACTTGAGCGGCTCTCGATTTTATCAACTGACGTTCCAAATTAATGGACAAACCTACAAATCTTCATAAATTCAATACAGCTTTTTCTTTATGACTTTCATGACAATCTTCTCTTTTGGTGGCCTAGATGACAAAGCAATGCAAAGTGCAAATCGACAACTCCTTCGACATCTCTTCTCTCTTCCCCAACGAACCTGACGACTAGACGCAAAACCATGTACAGACCAAACATTGACTACAACTGCAAAGCAAGACGCGAGTTTACACGGCTTTTTGAAAAGAAGCCAAAGAAGCTCAAGACAACCCCCCTTCACTCCTCAGTACCTGTAACAGAAACTGTTGTCGATTTGAAGAGATTCAGCAGTTGGAACAAATTAATACGAGTAATCGCCTTTTGTTTCTTCTTTGCCGACAAGTGCAAGAAGCGTAGTAAAAACAATCAGTTAGGCCACTACACTAAAGCGTATCTGCATATCATTCAAACAAACCAGAAACAAGATTTCAAGACAGAATTCTTTGCTTTGAAGAAAGGTGATGATATATCCAGCTCTAGCAGACTCAAACTCCTATCCCCGTTCATAGGAGTTGAACGGGGATAGGAGTACAACCAACTTCGAGCAAGAGGCCGTTTGTGAAAAGCAAGTTTTTTGATGACTTCTCGTTACCCCTTGATACCCGACGGCAATAACCTTACCACTAGATTGTTGATACAGCATACACATGAACTTAACTGCCACTGTGGTCCCGAACAAACTAGGAATATTCTAATTGAGTATTACTGGATACTTCGATGTCGAGCGGTAGTAAAACAAACCATTAGACACTGTCTTCTTTGTCGCCGAATGATCCAAGACGTTAGCATTCCTAAAATGGCAGAATTGCCTCAGGAAAGGTTGCCTAAAAACAACCAATTCGTCTTCGAAACAACTGGACTTGATTTTATTGGACCGTTTCCTGTTAAGAACAATGGCAAGCTGTCTAGTCGTTACTTACTACTATTTACATGTCTAGTTGTCAGAGCAGTCCATCTTGAGGTTTCAAATGACCTTAGCACCGACTCAACAATTAATTGCATAAGACGTTTTGTCAGCCGGAGAGGAAAACCCAACAAATTCATTTCAGACTGCGGAAAATCATTTGTTGGTTCGAACAACAGCCTCCAGTCCAGCATCGCCGACCTAAAAGCGTCAACAACATTTGCGGCAAAATTGCACCTTATGAATGTCGAAATTGTATGGAAATTAAACCCTCCAGCGGCCCCGCATTTCGGTGGAATCTGGGAGCGATTAGTGCAGATTTTCAAATCGTCTCTCTATAAGGTCATTGGGTCACGAACCCTCACCGGTGAAATATCATGCACAGTTACGTGTGAGATAGAAGCAAATATGAACTCTAGGCCCCTAACAAACGTTCCAAGTGATATAAATGATCCTTTACCTCTTACGCCAAACCACTTTCTTCTAGGTAGGTCTTCAGTCAATTTGCCTCCTGGCGTTTTTATTGGAGACGAAAAGAACATTTCAAAAGCTTGGCGTACATCGCAACAAATAGCTGCTCACTTCTGGAATCGATTTCTGCGAGAGTACCTTCCATGCCAACAAATTCGTTCCAAATGGAACAAAAGTTGAAAGAATCTGAAAGTGGACGACTTAGTATGGATCCTTGGGGACTTCACCCCCCGAGGCCTTTGGCCTGTTGCCCGAGTAACGCAAGTTTTTCCTGGAGAGGATGGGATCATTCGATCAGTCAAACTGAAAACCCCGAGCGGTGAGCGTATTAGGCCCGTCGTAAAATTAAGCAAATTGTTTCCTGATTAAATTTCGAATCCATAAGTTCTACTATGAAAAATGCAGTTAACGGATTGTGTTTATTGGATCCCAAATTTACCAATACATCGACACCATAACTTATTATTCCCTTTGCACCAATTCATATAATTTCATGGTGAAACCGTCATTGTAGCAATTGCTTGCAATTTTTTTGTCTCATACGCTTTCATAAGTGTTACCTTGTTTTATTGCCCATTACTTTGGACTACATTCGCGATTACTTTGATTATATTGAAATAACGCTTTCCAATTGCCAATGATTGTGTTATATGGCGAATTCTTATCGATCGCGCTCGTGTTAACCTTTTAGTGACATTAATTCTAAGAGGTTCGTCTCAAACCCCCTGGCTCTCATTTGACAATTTAGGTTATTTCGTTTGGTAATTCCGTTATTTTAGGTGAATTGCTTTTACGAACCACCCGATTAGGTTTGTACCCTTGTATTTCCATTACCCTTATTTTGAATTTATTTCATTATTCAGCTGGATGGATGATTCAACAATTACTCCAACAGTATTATTCATTTTTGCAATCCCGCAAATGGGGCCGGCGATGTCAAGGACAGGTTGACTTTTGATCGATTTCAACGAAAAAGCCGGCAAAACGAAAACACAATTATTGTCAAAACCTGACGGAAGTATTCGACTTCTCAAAAACCTTTTATAGCAACAAAAAAGCGAAACAAGACGAATCAAATTTAATTTTACTTTAATAATACACAATCAAAATAGTCCTAAGCATCCCCACAATCCCAACACAATTCATTAACAGAACTTTATCTGAAAATTTTGATTACGGTTTTGGAGTTTTTGAAACTGAAACTACCGAGAAAAAAACGGGAAACTACCAAAAGAAACTGCCAAAAAATCGGTTTCTTGCATGTTTTCACATCATGAGTATAAAAAATTTACAAAAATGAAATTTTCAAAATTTTTTTTTCGAGAAGTTTTTGTGAAAAACTTCCGATAATTTGAAATTATTGAAAACAAAATTTCATTAATAGTCGAAAATTAAAAAAAATTATTGATAATTGAAAATGTTGAGCGTAAAAAAAAGTTTGAAATTAAAAGTTCTGCAGATGGAATTTATTAAGTAGTTTAGATTATCTGAAGTGCATTAGAGCGGAAAATCAATTATCCCACTTGGACGCATTTCCCCTGGGGGTAATTATGATAAGATGACAGGTCTATTGTTCTCACTCTCTTTTTTAGGTACGTCTTTGGAAATTGGATGAAAATGGGCTATACGTAATCTTTACGTATACCCCCCCCACCCCCCAGTCTTGCCCCTATATAACTACTAACGATCAAGAAATGTAAGTAACCAAAAACAAACCCGTAATTTTAGGCCAGTTGTTAATATATAAGCGGTTACAACTTCCTTTGAAAAACAAGAAATCAAACGTGAATCAATTCAATTCGGCTGATAAAAACTCAAAACTTGAGTTGAGTAAAAATTCTCAAAACAAAAATACTTCATCTTGCTTCAATTACTGCGCCGTGAACTTTGCTACCTCATCATTAGTTTCAGTAAAGATAACTATTTTTACCCAGAACTAAACATTTTTCATTGCCAATTGAATATACTAGTGAACAACAATTTCCGCAGTGAAAACTAATCCTTTGCAACGCTCGATGTCGTTTTGGGTGATACGGCGGTCTTTCTTTCGCTTTAACGTATTATCGGGAAAGATCTCATATGGTGGGCGCAATTTGTGCACCGAAAGGACGTGGGTCAACAGATGAGACTTATAGCTTCCGCATGATTGTTTGCATAAAGGGCACTTGTAACGCATATGCAGGGTCTTGATGTGCCTACGGAAATAGCAATTGATCTGAGTTTCGTAAAAACTGCTCAAACACAGATGGCATTTGAAGGGTCTTGTTAGCACTTGGTTCAACAATTTGAACAATTTTTGATCAAACTCTTGTACTTCAACTTCAGCCCCTGATTGAAGCCAAGATTCCAAGCGGGAAGTTCCAAAACGTGTCTCCAATTTCGGAACATCATTTTTTTTAGAAAAGTATTCTCTGGATTTCTCCGTTCGTTCTAATTTTATCTCTGGCATGCCTACAGATAAATTGTCGAAACTCCAGAAATCAGCAGGCTCTTTTTTCACGGTTTCGAAAGCATTGGTGCTCGAAAGGCTCCTGTCCTTATTTTTCTGGAGAGAAGAATTTGGTTTCTGATTAGAATTTTCATCACTAGAACTGCTTTCAACTGATTCATTCTCACTTAGCTGACGATCGTCCAGTGAATCATGATCATCATATTCAACTTTAATTTTCTTTACACTATGTTGAGGAGTTCGTTTCTGCCTTTTGACGAACCTTGCAATGCGCTCCTGAGATGCTTTTGATTGGAATCTTGCCAACACAAACGAAGACTCTGAGATGTTTTCTTCGAGCTTCTCAAAATTTTCCTGCTTCAGATCAAGATTCGCTAAAATTCTTCTCCCTCTTTGATAAATCGTTTTTGCTTCTCCTAAATCAGAGCAGACGACAACCCTCAAGTATGCGCAAAGAAAGCTGTTTAATATGTTGTTTTACAAAATTTACTTTGGTTTTAAGATCGCTCGTTTTTCACACCGATGACCTCAAAAGTGCCATTTTTATATCGTCCAGTTAATTTAAGGAAATTATTCCGCACGAAAATTAACAGCAGCAATTGAATTTCAACAATAACAAAAAAAAACAAAAAAGAATATTGACAATTAAAAAACTGCAAAACCTCCTAGGATCAAAGAATGCACGCCTCTACACATGATAATGGTAAAATGGAAAATTTCCGCGAATTCAAACAGTCTCATGCAGAAATGAAGTACATTAAAACGAAAAAATTATTTGGCGCTATTAGGATTGTAATGAAACCTGCACGTCTTGAGTGATTTTCATGCCCTTTTGAATTACAAACAGTCCTATTGTTTTTTATTGGATCGAAAAAAAAACAAAACAGCTTGTAGAGAACCGGAAACGAATCGACGAGTTGTACAATATAATCTCAAAACTATTCTTATCTAAATCAGCAATATCAAAGAAAAAAAGAGTAATAACGATAAAATTAACTGACTAATAAAACTATAAAATGGAGTGTCCCTTTCTAACACGCAGACACAGCTTATATTAGGCAAGAGTCGGTGTGGTGCGGGTTATTGGCGCAGCCATGGGGTTGTGGTAGGTAGGTTGGGGAATAGATAAATTTGAGTATTTGGGGGTGTTGTAGCCATAGATAAAGGGCGCGTGGGTAGGTAGATGGCGGGGATAGAAAGGTGGTACTTTGTAGTTCAAAAAGGGAAGCGGGACTCTGATAGGCAAAAAATTCTCAAAATTACCTTTTGAGCGTGAATTTTACCAGCAGTTTTTAATTACTATACAAGTAAACTAAGCGGATCTTTTCCGTTTGTGCCCCCCTCAGCTTAGTGGGTGCATATTATTTGCACTTCCGGACGCACGTGCCAATTTACATGGTGATTTGCTATGTAATGGCCGTGCTCTGTAACTGGGGGAGCATAACGTACTGGGGTGGGGGGAGGGGCAAAAACGAAAAAGATCCAACTAAGCCAATGCTACAGCCCATGTCTGAAAACCTTCTAAAACAGAAACAATGTTCGACAAGAACAAGTCGAAGTTCAGATCATGATGAACCAACTTGCATCAGCTCATGAAACATAGCCGGTAGAATACCGGAAACGACTCGAAGAGTCGTGCAATATAATTACAAACCTAACCTCATCTAAAATAAGAAATGTCAAAGGAAATAACAAAAAATTGAAAGCCTAATGAAACTAGAGACATGGCTTTAAAAAATGAGGCCAGGGCTTTTAATTTAGGGGTCTGGTTGGGCGGGGGTTAGGGGACAAGTGGGGGATTACGTGCATGGGGTTAGATGGAGGGGGGAAAGGAGATAGGTAGGGGAGGAGGGTAGGTAGGAGTAGACATGGTTTTTAAAAAAATGAGGACACAGCTTTTAGTTTAGTGGTCTGGGGGTAGGTGGAAGGGGGTACTTTTTTGGGGAAGGATAGGGGGTTAGGTGGGGGTCAATGGGGGAGGGAAGTGGGGGGGGGGGTTGGGGGAGTAGGTAGGGTAAGGTCGGTATATGGCGGGTAGGTGTCTGTAGTTTGAATAGGGAGAAGAGAGTGTTATGGGAAGAAAACTTCTCATAATGACCTTCTAACCTAGCGTATTACCAACAGTTGTTGATATCTTTGTATTAGAACCAAAGCTACTGCAAAAGTCCGTTCTTTGGAAACAGAAGTAAAAAGAGTAATAACGATAAAATCAACTGCCTCATTCAACTATAGAATAGAGTGTTCCCGTTATAACACGCAGACACAGCTTAGATTAGGCAAGGGTCCATGTGGTTCGGGGGTTCATGGGTGCTATGGGGCATTGGCGCAGCCATGGGGATGGGGGTACGTAGTAGGTTGGGGGATAGATGAGTTGGAGTGTTTAGGGTGGTGTAGCTATAGGTAGTCTGGGCGTGGGTAGGTAGTAGGGAGGGTTGTAGGTAGGCGCCGAGGGACAAATAGTTGGTAGTTTGCAGCCAAAAACGGAGGCGGGACTCTTATGCGCAAAAACCTTCTCAAAATTACCTTTTGACCGGGAAGTTTACCAGCAGTTTTTAATTACTATACAAATAAACTGCTAATGCTATAGCCCATGTCTGAAAACAAAAAGAAACGTTCTAAAACAGAAGTCAATGTTCGAAACGAAAAAGTCAAAGTGCAAGTCATGAACAAATTTGCTTCAGCTAAGAAACCCGCCAAAATATCAATACTCGTCTTCAAGTCGTAAAAACCAAATCCAAGACAATGCCTAAAAACAAAATGCTGCAAACGTAACAGTAAAATTTAAGGCATTAACAAAAGATATCTGTTAAAGGAGCCATAAAATGAGTGTATACTAAGACTGAATTCCTGAAGGCAATTCTTATCTTGCTAAATTAAGTTTTACAAATGAACTTTTTTTATGAAAAGAGGCAACTTAGAAAAGTAACTTGAAACAATAACACAAATGTCTGAATTAAAAAATCTTCTTTGTAGAAATGTTTTTGGCATCTGAGACAGAAAAGTAACTTCAAACAATAATTCATTGAATTAAATTGAAAAATCTTATTTGTAGAAAACAAAGCAAACAGCACAAAATAAAGAAAATACAGCACAAAAAAATATGAACATAACCGGCAGATTGCCGGAATAGCTGCGAAAGAATAGACCTGCGTGTCATATAATAGAGATAGAAACAGATACAGATCTAAGCTGAAAAAAAATGACGCCTCTCAAAAAACTAGGTAAAAAACATTCAGCTATAAATTAATAAAACTTGTTAAAATTCATTCCGCAGAAGCCTCTTATTAGGGACCTTTACTGCACAAATGAGTTCCTTTGACCTTAAACAAATTCAAATTAAACTTAAGTTTTAAAGTGCAAAAGTCATTTTATTGAGTGAGGTAAGTCACGTATGATCAAAATCTAATCACGCAAATAACCTAAAAACTTTCGCTAAAGCGAGTGAAAAATGACGTCACGCGCGCAAACGCCGTTAGTGAGAGGAAGAAGTCACTCAGAAAATTTGACTTTTTCAGCTTTGCTGTGTGAACAAATGTAAAACGAAAAATGAGCGTCAGACGACGAAACAAAAAAAAACCAAGAGCACCGCAATATAGCTACGCTCAGCTTACAGCTTCGCAGCTATAAAAAAATATCTTCGTTGAACAGAAATGCAAAAACTTTTACAACGAATCACTGAAAAATACTGATATCTAAGTTAAATCACGGTTACAGATCTATTACTTATCTGACAACGAATAAAAATCGGGAAAAAAAGTAAAAACTTGAATTATTAAGCCCTTAGCGAATATTTGACTGAAATCACGTAAATTTTGACAAAAAAAATTACATCCAACTGAGGAAAAATTTGGGTGCCATTGAGGACATCATGTAAAAACTAGGTTAAACATTTTGAGACGATGCCACCTGTATGCACTCTTTCAACATTACTGAAACAATTGAACTACCGTCTGGTTTCACAGCTGAAATCTTAACTAAATCAACTCTTGCCACAATATAAGCTAAGTTATTTGGAAGAGGTCTTGGAAAACTTTCTCCTACCAGCCGTAACCAGATCCCAACTTTTTGAAGCTTAAAGTTTATTGTTGCGACTCTACCTTAGTTTGAGGGGGGGGGCACCTATATGCTCAACTGAGTTTTCTTACAATCCAAAGATTTGTATTGTATTGATGCGGTTTTTTGTTTGATCGTTTTTTATCGATAATAACTTGGAGTGTATTTAAAATAGGAATTAAAAGTTAATGCCAAACGTGAAAGCTAAGTGTTTAGGTCTAACGGCTGAACGAAATGAAGAGCATAGAGAAGAAAATGCAATTTCCTTTTGATGCCGCGCTTTTGAGAGAGAGAGAGAGAGAGCAAAAAAATTAGCAGTGAAAAATTTTTTGCTAAGCGAGCAAAAAAATTTTGATCATCTGCAAGCTTTTTCTAAGCATTTTTTTAGTTTCTAGTTTTTTGGGAATAGTGGTTTTTCCAAATCAAATTAACAACTAACTGTATGTATGGGTGCAATTTTTTACCATATCAATTATACATTAGAATTTTATACGCTATCTTTAGCTATTTTGTTAACTTGACGTTTTAGACTCTCTTTTAATGGTTTTGTATCCTTTTTCAAGTTTCTGGAGTATTTTTCATTCTTTTTGATTGCATTTCAGAATATTGTTTCATGTTCAAATGCTCAATTAGAGTTGCTGGTATGGTTATTTTCACTAAATTTAACATTATAATGTTTGCTCATGTTTTAGGTGTTTTCCAGCGCTTTCGGGTGTCGTTTAGGTGCACAATGAATGTGCAGGAACTGTGTCTTAAAGTGCGTTGAGAATTTACATTTAGACGAATTTGTTAAAAAATTTCACAAACTTCCTAGATTTTGTCCTTTAATTTTTCCTCCTTGCTCGGTTTTCCTTCTTTTTTCGAGATATATCGATGGTTACGTTTTGATATTCATTCGTTGAACGCAATTAAATTATACATAACAATCTATTTTGAACAATGCTTTTGGAGTCGCAACTTATGACGAGTTTCCAAAAACTTTTCAAAATTTTCTTCAGTTGCTTTAATTTTCAATTATCTGTTGTTTCAAATTGAATGCTATAAAGGTAATAATTTTTATCAGTTAATGGTTGGCTAAGGTGAAAGTTCACTTTTACGTCGATTCCGGAATCTTCCGGCTGAATATTAAGCTCACGCTGGAGTAGTACACGGAGTGAAATGTCAATTGGTTTTGAGCCACAAATGAACCAACCTGATTAATGGTTCAACTTCTTAGCTATTGACTTTCATAAATTTGACTCTGGATATTTTTGATATTTCCCTTTTGTCGCCTTTCTTGTGGTTTTGCAGCATAATCTCAATAATAACAGTTCTTCGTGCCCTTCTAGGGCAGCATATTTAAAAAAAATTGTTCTTCAATTTTTACCTATTACTTTTGATGACTTAGATACCAATTTTTTGAAATGTTTTAGTGATTTTTTTTAAATCTTGCCTTTATTTTGTGTTCCTTTTGTCCTTTGTCGTCTAAGGGGAGTATAAATATTTTGTATTGTAAAGTTGTAAGCCATGCTGTTAATGAAATTGATATTTAATTATGTTTTTGTTATTAGGTTTCAAAAAGATTCTAATTTCTTCCAAGATTTTTTTTTAATTTGTTCGCTTTTCATTTTGTCTATCGTTGATTTTTAACAAAGTTGTTGTATGGTGGAAGCATTCCAAGAATGCCTAGTTTCAATAGTTATACAAAGTGTTGCTAAATAAATTTTACGACACGAGTCTTTGGAAAAAAATTAAATTCTTTTCCTATATTTCTTTTTGGATTATTTTTACGCATTTACTGTCATATGCTTCGCTGGCTAGCAAAATTCAATGCTGCTGTGAAAACGTTTGTATCACTTTGTTTGATGTTTACATCACTAGTACATTCAATTCGTTGGATTGCAACTCGTTGGATTGGACTTGTCCAGCTATGTTTTTTGTGCATTCAATTTGCATAGATCGATATACTTATTGTACAGAGTTGTGGGTGGTATCTTTACAAAGCCCGACATGCGTATAATGTCAAGCAAATCGGCTTTTTGCCTCCACTATCAAAGAGTTATCTTGAACAAACATTCTCCTGGTTTGTCGCAAATCGACATTTATCCAATATAAATCATTCATTTTTGATAAATTGATTTTCTTTGACCAAATTATCAAAAAACTGGAGTTGAAACAGATAGATTTTTCTGGCAGCCGCGCAGCGAAATCAATGCCAGTTTTGGTTTCATTGTGTAATTTAAATCAAAAATGTTTCGGATTGTTCTGCGGCGCTAACATTTTTGAAATCTATTTGCTTTTTTCCATGCCAATTAAAGACGAGTCTGTTTTAATTTGGACGTTCAATTAATGAGACGACCTAATTACTTTCAATTGAAGCCCAATCAGATATCGGAGAGAATCTCATGGTTTTCATGGTTCCGACCAAGTGTTTTCGTAAATAATTAAGTTTTAGCAGCATTTGTTCTTTTTGTACTCTCATGACTGAGTTACATTAATCAAAGGACTAAGTCGCTATCTAAACAGGTGTGAATGAAACTCATTTTGTTTTTGACTTACCATTTCTAGTTTATTTCGGTCAACTTGTAGCTTAGTTACATCAATGACTGGTTCCGTCTTCGTTCTAGTGAAAACTAAACATTATTAAACTTTTAGAAGCGAATTGGTTTCAACAAAACTATATGGACTTTTGACACTTTTTGTTCTTTTGTCAACTTGTTACCGTTTCGTTAAAGATAGGTCCTAATTGCTTTGTAGTGAAGTACAAGTTAATGTTCATTTTGCATTTTATCTGATACTATTTTGACTTTGTTACTAAAAAGATAGATTGAGTTTTGCCCGTAATTAATACTTTTCGTTGGTTTTATGTTGGTGTTTACCGTGTCTAATTTTAATATGAGGTTATCTAATGCGGCGCTTTATTTAACTTAGTGTTTGGATTTTGTAACAATTTTCTGTTTATAATAGTTTTGAACAGGATGTCAATTTTTTAAACTTTCCTATCTCTTCCTCATTTGCTAGGCAATTAAACCAAAATGTGGATGAGCGGGGTCAGAACATTAGGTGCAAACACACATTACCGAGCCGCCTTGTTACCTTAATTATAGACGTTCTTTATTTGTTGACCTTTTTCGTATGAGTTGACTCAATCAAACTTACAAAAAACCAACACAAGTAATATCAATACCCAATTAGAAAAAATAAGGAAAACCGTGATTAAACATGTCTGCTTCCAGGTGAGCCACTGTGAGTCAACAATTTTACGCCACTGCTGAAAAATAAATGCAGCTGACAAATTGGGTTGAGATCTGAGAAATTCTCATTACTGGTTTTCAAAAATTTTCCAGGAAACCCACGGTTTACAGATTTTGCGAGAACAATTCCAAGACAAGTGACATAAAAAATCCAGTAACAATTGAAAAACGAACTATTCTTTTTTTTAAAAAAAAAAGCGGAAGTCCGGTATTAAATCGCAGCCGAGCATAAAAACAATCGCTGCCTTGCCGATTTCATTTCAGCCAGGCGGTTCTGTCGCTTTTGCGTGTAGGTCATCTCAAAAACTAGTATGGGGCTAAAACGACCGCGAGACCAATTCTGCTCTTGGCATCATGAGAGATTACGAGCACATCAGATGAGTAGTGGACTCGCTATCATTGCGCGTCAGTGCAGCGATTCATAACGCGGCAATCAGACCTCCAATTCTGTTTTTTAAAATTTATGATTTAGTGTTTTCCTCTTGGACGATGGAAGCAATCGGTTACCGCTTCATCAAGGAATTTCAAATGCATGGACTGGATTAAAATTGGATTGAAACAGAAAAGCCCCTGCTTACCTGTCGATGCTGCTAGATCTTTTTCGCACACATCAGTTTGCACTTTCTTATCAGACCTCTGACCAATTAGTATATCGCTTGGACAAACCTGTGTTTCATTGTCAACCATCGCAATTTCGAATTGCGTTGAAGCATCTATCAGTTCATTAGATAAAATAGTCGAATGATCTTTGATTGTTATTTCGGCAGTCTGCACACAGGCTGTTAATTCGCTACTGCTATCATTTAGTACTGTTAACTCTATTATTTCATCCTCATTACGTCTTTCGTAGCTAGTCTTATCTACATGCTGAATACTCTTGTTACCTTCGGAATCAGTAGGTACACGAAGTGTAGAACCTACTTCGGATGAAGTATCACTTAAGTTAACAATTGAGGGCTCTGTGGTTAACCCAGCAACATCCATTTCCTCGCCCTTTTTAGACGGTAGTTCAGGGAGCAAAATTTCAACATCCGGCTTTTGTTTATCTTGTTTGAGTACTTTTACAAATCTACAAACTACTTGATTCGATTCACTTTTGCGCTGTGCCCCGAAGAGATCCATCCAATTTGATCGTTTGTGATCTTTTGAAGTAACTTGGGATTTGTTCCTACCTTTTCGGTCCACAATTTCTACGTAATCGGTTTGTGTACTTACGTCACTGATAGATCTTTCACACTGCGCACTTTTCAGTATCGATGGTGAAGTTGATGTCTGACAATAACCCGGATAGAAAATGCTCTCATTGCCACTATCACATGAGCTTGACCATCTTTTTGCCTCAACT
Organism: Convolutriloba macropyga; assembly: GCF_964194025.1. NCBI lineage: Eukaryota > Metazoa > Xenacoelomorpha > Acoela > Convolutidae > Convolutriloba > Convolutriloba macropyga. Next base: position 54,960,184 of record NC_134471.1, on the reverse strand, counting down.
TGTAAATCTTTAGAATTGCTTTTAATATTGACCGCCTCCAAGTCTTCAGTCAATGTTTCTTGATCTTTAAATTTAGGCTCATTTTCTTTCGCTTCAAGTTGCTCTTTAAGACCGCGATACCGATCGACTTTTACCGGTCCATAATCACTTAGCTCGCCGTTTTCATCAAAGTAAACCTCAACACGTACAGTGGAAATTCTACAGCCTAGAGCTTTGTTTACAAAACAGGAGCAGCATTTACAAGCCAGACAATTGTTTACGTATTGAAGGTCTTCGGTCTTGATTGCAAATGACACACGCAAACAGTCGGCATTTTTCAACATTAACCGGGTCATCTTTATCTTTATATTCCTTATTTACGACACACATGCGCACCTGAAGCTCTCAACATATATTAAAAACAGCCTTTTAGAGAACAGATAGAGAACAGATATACGGTTAGGCACAGCTGGACAGTTTTACTTGATCTTCTACGTAAAAATGTTGCATGATGAACAACACAAAAACATAAACCGACCAACGTCGGATGAACTGCTCTCCAACGACCGGCGGGGCAACTTAATTTAGAGGGTTAGTAGCTTAGAAAAGATTTTATGGGTACAAAAAACGACCCTATAAGGTTCGAACGAATGACCTCCAGGTCAGCAGTCTAGTATCTTAACCAATCAGCTACAATGGCTTTGCTTGCGTTTCGCTCACAATTGGTTTCACCGACGAACTTTATTTCAGAACGCGGGCAACTTAGGTCACTAAAATACGCACTTAAAAACTTATGGATAAGCCACTATAGAAGTCAAAGAATGTTCTAGAACAAAAGCGCAAACGGTTGAGCAAAATTATTGCATTAAAAGACACACCTTTACAATAATTGCCCCAAACATTGTTAGAGAGCAATTAAACCACAAAAAACCTGGGGTAACAAAAGTGGAGTTGCGTTTCTCAAAGTAACTGTTCCGAGCTGCTATATAAACATTTTATTATGGGTGCAAATGAGTGCAAAACATGAGTGCAAAATGTACGAGAGGAGAAAAACAGGAGAGGACTTTAATACGAAAAGTTCATCATTGCTTCTTTTGTAGCAACAACTAAAGTAAAATTATAACCATATGGTTAAATATACTTGAAACAAACAGTACTTCAAATCATTCAAGCATTAACTATTAGCATCAATGAATTGTCTTCAAGAATTTTATATAATTTTCGGATTGTTTTCTTCCCAAAAAATTAACTTTTAAAAGCTCCTAGGTTACTACTCAAAGGAATTGTTTCATTCTGTGAGAGCAAGAAATCATTCAACGTTTTCTTAAAAACGTTTTCATTTTCTGCCAACCGAAGCCGATGTGTTGACTTACTCCACTTTTGGACACATTGCCAAACAATCAAATTCATTCCAAAGTCGGTTTTGACATTCTGTCTAATTTTGAAATAATTTCGAGTGTTTTGATGAAGACTCAGATACCCGAGAAAACTTTCAGAATTCTCTGGTCTGGCTATGCCAAATTGATTAGCGACATTTTTGCTATTATTAGCTCAGCCGATAGGACCTTTGTCTGTATTGGCTGATCTCTAGCATTGTCACACCTTCAGACTGCGTTTCGGGGTTTTTTTGCAGATAAATTTTGAAAAAAGATTGCCGAGAACGATAAATAGGAAAGCACACGTGATTTTAAAAGACTAATGAGCACATTCAGGGCAATTTGATGTCGTATTAGGTATACTGATCTTATAGCATGAGCCATCTTTTTCAACGTTTTATTCAGGTGCTCATCGAAATTAACGTTCCTGTCAATTTGAATACTAAGGTATCTACAACATTTTTGCGTTGTGAGAACTTCGTTTTCATAAAATAGATCCGAAGCAAAATTATTGCGCGTAAAGAAATATTAATTCGGATTTATATGTATTCAACGTTAGATTGTTCATCTACATATTCTTCTGTTTTCTGTAAAATTTATTGACTTTACATATTCTCATATTTTCTTGACTTTAATTTTCTGTACATATATATCCTTCTGTTCTCTGTAAAAATTTTCCTGGCCGCAAAATTGTCTTGACTTCATGTAAGCTAATTTGGTGCCTACAACAGACTATAATTTTGTCATCTGCGAAGCGAATTACCTTCTCCGTTGATTTTCAAATTGATGAAAAATCCTTTACATATAAAAGAAAAATGATTGATCCTAAAACAGTTCCCTGTGGCACATCGTGATTCACAATTTCAGAATCAGAAAGCTTGCCATTAAGTTTTACTTTTTGTCCGCGGTTAGCAGGAAATGAAAACAGCAACTCTTTCGCTTCCTGGGGGAAACATTTCAATTTTAAGAAGAAAAATGATATGCGAAATGGAATTGAAAGCCTTTGCAAGATCTAGAAAAATAGCAACAGTTTCTTCGCTTTGATCTAAATTAGACGAAACTGTTTCAACTAGTTGTAAAACTGGATCGGTTTCTGAATTTTTTCTGAAATCCGGAATGCTCTATTTATAATTTTGAGCTCATGAATGAAATCCGTCACGAGGTGCACAAAAATTTTTGCAAAACTCTGAGTTACAGAAATTGGTCGATAGTTTGTACTATCCAATTTATCACCCTTTTTCGAAAACTGGTGTTACATATGCTAGTTTCATTTTAGTAGGGAAAACTATCTCCTGAGTGCTCTCATTTAAGGCGAACTGTAGATTTACGCCTACAGCTAATTTGCATGACTTCATGAGAGGAACTGATATTTCACCAGGTCCTGCTGCTTTGTTATCAGCGAGTCAATGACTGAATACAGGTCTTTTCTAGTCACAGCTCTGAATGTGAATTTTGGTATGTGAAGTTTATGAGGGTATTTACAAGCAATATATGCTCCTTTGAAAACCCCTAGATTAGCAAATGATCTATTCAGAAAATTGATATTTGTTGGATCCCTTAAAATTTCGCCAGTATTGATTCTGATTTCATCAACCTTGACAGTTTATTCAATCCGACTGATCTTCTGTTTAATGAATTTCCATTACTCTTGTTGGTAGTTTTGTTGAGATGACAAACGGATGCAAATAGTGTTCTGCGCCTCCCTTAGTCATTGCTTGTGCTTTAGCTAAACAATGTACATCTTTGGAACCTATATTTTTAGGCGTCGAGCAATTTAGGATGGTGTATTTAATAACATATCTAAGCATGCAAAATTTAAAAAGCATTGGACAGGTCATTTTGAAAATTTACTGTTTGTGGCACAGAAAAATCTAAACTCAATGAAGATGAATAAAATTAGCGCAATATAGAAATCCAACCAAAGAATATTTTTTGTAGAATTTAATTTGAAAAATTGATTCCTTAATTGACGATGAGAGTTAATAAGCGTTTGCATTTAATGTTAAGAACGCAAATATAATTTTGAGGGCAAAAGTTTTCAAAACATAACCGACTAGCGCCGGTCGAATTGCTCTCAAACGACCGGCGAGCGGTTGGCTTTGTCAGTAGCTAGCCACGGGGGGGGGGTGCACCGGGGGCTAATGGGGGGGGCAACAGCGCGGTGGGGGTGGAGGTAATAGGGGGGTCAACAGGGGGGGGGGGTGTCAACATCTAAGAACCGCCCTTCACACCATAAGTATAAGTCTCCAAAACAGTTTGAGCTGTGAAACAGAGCTGAAAGGCTCTAAGAGCACTTAATGCCCGCTGGGCACTTCCTGTTTATCCCGTTTTTGAGGACGAAAAGTCAAAAGGGTCAGACGAAAAATCGGTCAAGCGAAAAATCGCATAAAGACCGACAGGACTAATATAATTGCTACAAACTCGTTTGAGAGCAATTAAAAACATTTTTCAGGAACTAATTCCATGTTTTACACCTAGGCTCTTGTGCAGGTTTTGGAAGATAATCCGCATGTGATAAGGACTGGAAAAAAGTTTTTAAACAGAATAGAAAAACCACGCTTTCTTTTGAGCAATTTAACCAACATTTTCCTCACCGGTTTTCATCTGTGAAGTATGCTATAAAGAATACTTTCCGAGACCTAGTTCATCATTTTAAGGATTGATAATTTTTTTTTAATTCTTTTAGAATTTGAACTTTTCCGGCCTTCTTGAATTTTTTCATCATGACTTCCAAAACTGTTTCCACACCAGTAGATAGGTTTTTCTTCGAACTTGTTTTTCCGAATAACTGAGTTCCCTTACTTTTTAGCTGAAGTGGGATAGCCTTTTTTAGTTTCAAAAACTGACTGATGACTTTGTGGCCGATTTTCCACGAGGGATGGCGGCGGTCTTCGGTGTTGTTCAAAAGCATTTTGTGGAAATGAAAACTTTCTTCAGGGGCTTCAATTTGGTACCTATCTTATGATTCTAAAATGCACTTTACAGAAGAAAAAAGGACAACCTTGCAAATATATCCCCAATTTCCGTTGAAATGCTGAAAAGATAGAGGCAAGGAAAGGCTCCAAATCTGTGAACGCTATTTAGAAGGTAAGTCACAAGAAAAACTTTGTTCATGAGAGTCACAAGATCTAAAACAAAAATGAAAAAGCTATGAGCCACGACAAAAATATGGATATAATTGTTTTTCACACCAATATTCTGGCAACTTTTATCATTTGTCATCGTGTTAATTTTTCTCTATGGCATAATTCTATTCATGGACATGGTCAATGTTATAAGAAAGGACAGCGTTCAAGTTTAAATGAAACCAACAACAATTGAGCCGCAGTAATAACCCATCAGAGATGAAACAATTTTGACTCGTCCGATCGATAAAATAGACGAACTTTTTAACGAGCTCCGAAGACAACTATTGTTAATTGGAGTCCGCTATATTAAAAATCAGATAAATCAAGATCTTCCTAAAGATAACAAAAAAAATCTAATTAAAAACGATATCAATTAGCCAGAAAGATATCTTACAAAATGTCTCTCTGATTTTTATATTGCCAAGTTCGCGGTTGTCAAGTTATTCTGAACCAAATCCTCTAATGCCAAAGATCATCTCCACTTTTTTTGTTACGCAAAGACAATCATAAGGTGCTGCCAATATCATTGCCGCTTGAAAGATGCATACCTAACGACTAATAAAATGCAACGCAATTTTACATATAAAGCCATTCTTCAGCGGTCAAAACAAAAATTCCAGTTTTATTCACAATTTTGGTGTATCTGTTCAAACTAATCCGTTAAACTTAATCATTTGGATTTCAGTTTTTCAAATTCCTCTTTAGTGACAGTTTTCATCTGGAACGCATGAATTATCTTCAGCTCATCAGCTAGCGCTTGATTCACCAATCTGTGGCGTTGCAATAACTTCAATCCTTGGAATTTGTCAGACACCACTAATGCCATGAAGCTTGCACCGCAACCACCTGAAAAATTCACGACCAATATAATCACAAAACTCGATGTCGTTATGTAGTAGTAGGAGTTTTTTCAGATAAATTATTTAAGAATATAATAATTGATTTCACCAATGATTCCTCTCAATAAAATTTAATTTTTCTTCATGTCTTACGTTCAAAAAATTTTGAGCGTTTACGTCCAAAAGACCATTCAAAAACCAGTTAAAAGCATCTAGACCTATTTTCAGACTACTTCGAGCTAACCATATTGGAGATTCGATTTTGCTCACCTGATGTGTCAGTGATTTCAACATGCATCGCCCCAAGGTCTTCGCTGGAAAGCAGCTTCTTCTCAATTGAGGCTGACGATATCTCTTCACTCATTGTTTGGGAGCTGAAAATGCCAGCAATTGTAAATCGAAGCTCACAATAATTACCTTATCGAATTGTTTCAGTTTTCAATAATATAACACACTCTGTTGCACTAAGTTAGGAAAACGATTACTATTATTAATGGGCTCTGATACAATGCAAGATAGAAAACCATCAATTGGAATTTCTCCAACTAAATGAGAGTAGACTAACAAAGACAGAAGTTTAAAATCTTAAGATCATATTTGCAAAACTGAACACAGACCTAAGATATCTTCTTAACGCCTGGCTCAATCCTTGTCCACTCGCCCAAACACCGACACTCTTTTTCTTAGATCGCTCTTGGCAACTCTTTAACAACTTCAACTGATTTTCAGCAGAATGCCTGTATGTTAAATTTGAAAACTGTACAGTAGGACAGATCTCAATTCGTGTAAGACCACGTTTGATAATTTCTGCACTAAGATTTCTCCGGAAAGGGAGCCAATTTGAAGTTCTATACAGAATATTTACTTTCAACATGGAGTCATCAAGGTTGCACACTGGTACCAGTATCAGTTTCTGATTCAAATATAACTGCCCGTCGATAAAATTTTCGACTGACTCCCAATTCCAATAAGGGCTAATTCCAAACAACTGCACTCCAAATGATCTGAAAAATGAGTCTCAATCCATAAAGAATTGCAATATGGTAAAATAAAAAACTCAATAGGTTAACTTTGTGCGGTCAGGAAGAGATGACTTCATTACTGGACAGTGAACAACTGAGAAATTGACGCCACATTTTCCCAAAAGTAAAACCTTAAACCGCAAATTTTTCTTAAACTGGGCATTTATTTTCCAGAGTTCTGAAACCGACAATATCTGTTTTCGAAGATGTCTGTATCTGTATCCCATTATAACAGCAAATAAGGCAGATGTAATAATGGGTGGATATTTTATAAGGTGAACGTTATCATCAGCCCAGTTTGTCAGGCCAGCTAAAAGAGGCATTTTTATCTAAAACAACGATAACCATTGCACTCAGTAACGCAGCACATGACTATACATTGTCTATACATCGACTATGCATTGTCTACTGAAACTTAAAAACAAATAAAAGATATTCTCCATTTAATCCTAGAGGACGATATGCACCCCAGGGCGTTTCAAATTGACATTTCAAAGTCCTTTCCATAAGTGCATAGGACTTTCTAATTTTTTTAATAGAATGGACAACGTTTTAAATGGAGGACACCGAAAAATATCATTCAATGGACGACGAAAAAATTTAAAACATTCAAAATCTCGATTTGCGCTGATAAGTAGTAGTAGAAGTAGATAGGCTTTAGGACGAGACCAGGGGTGAGATTTACCCATCAGTTTTCAGCTGGCACAATGTTCATGGCAGGGTTACAGGAGCCACATACAGAGAATTAGCCAGGTACAGTGTTCCATCTCATCTCATTGTAGCTCCTATCAACGAATTCGTGATACATCTTAGTCAGTCTTGATCTCGTTAACTCATTCTCAGCTATGTGCTTCTTTAGGATGTTCATAAGTCGCGCAGTCCGTGTCCAAAATCTTTTATCGTTATTCTTCAACCTGTTAAGAGGAACTTCGAAGTTTTCCTTTTGCCGCGTTTCTGTTGATCTGGATTCAGGTTTGTCTAGAGCACACTTGTCTTGGCATATTGCGTTGAATATAATATCGTGTAGTTCGAGATACAACGATACAAGCAGTATGTTGAGTCTTAGCAGTCGCTGTTTGTAGTCTGGTATCTTTTCCGCATATCCATGCAGTGGCTTTGCGTTGCACTCTTTCAAGCGACTTCAGGTCAGTTTTTGATGCGTACCAGACCTGGGAAGCGTAGGTCAGAACCGACACTACGTAACCAACGTAAGCATTCAATTTTGTGACGTACGTTGTACTAGTAATTTAGTCCTAGTTCGCGGGCCGGCTATGAGCTTTGGTATTTGCCGCATCAGAATGCGCGTTAGACGCATGGTAAAGTAGCAGTTAGTGTGGTAATTGTGGATATTGGTAACAGCCCGTACTTCCCGGGTACGAATAAGTCAGGTGTCGATATCATGATGTTTATTTGCATTGTTACCTTCTCATATATCTTTGTGATCTCACTTTTGAAATCTTTGGTGTGTACAGATCTTTAGCTGCAATGATATTCGAAAGTCCCAAACATCTTCAAAAAACGCTACCTGAAAGTTGTTATTCGTTTTTTTTAATTCTAAAGCTAGGACATCGCGCTATCAGCCGAGATAATCTGACTCTAAGATTGTTGGCGCAACTTCAAATCATCAGCAAGAGCCATCAGACAGCAAGAATTACCCATGAACCCCGCGAACGTTTTTGCATCAGACCCACATGTGTGTCTATTAACAATTATTAGGCGCGAAAGTGCAAATTTTCATATTTTGCATTTATAGTTAAATTTTTTTTATTTTTTATTTCTTTAAATTTATTTAAGTACCTGAACTCTTATTTACTTGTTTATGGTCATATATTCCAGGCATGTAGTGGTACGTATTAACCAATGGTGTTTTCGTCTATATAAACATATTGCGCCGTTAGTTGACATTTTCAGTGTAAATGTTGACCTAAGCCATATCACGTTAAACGTCGACAAGATTTGTTTTTGAAAAACTAATAATAATGTAGGAGAAACCGATTTTTCAAATTAAAATTATTTCCGATATTTAAAACAAACGTTATCGAACTTTGACTTCATCGTCATGTTAAAATTGTTTCACAAAATGTTAAAGGATATAAGGAATATGTATTTACATTAGTGTGAGACGACAATTAAGACAATTCTAGAACTATTCTATCCAAAAAATTCAATCCAAAACTTTTTCCTATTTATAGTATGTAGCCTATTTACAACACATATTTACATCTGTTATCAATTTTTTTAAAAACTTACCTATTCCGGATTTTTCGATTTTAGCCATTTTGTTGTATTTCAAGGTTAATTCCAGATTTGCCCTAACCCTAAGTATCTCTTTTTCTGAGGTTTTGCAAATTTCGTTTTGTCATGCAGAAAAAGTTTTTTGACCTATGTAGCGTTCTCAAGTCAAAATTATGATTTGAGCTAGTATTTTAGCGTGAGTTCTCGCCCCCTACATTCATCGGGTTTGTTTAGTGCCGGCTTCAGCTTGCTGATGTATATAGCTTCGATAGTCAATAGCCTCTCTACTTTCCGACAGGTATCCGGAATTTTCCATTCAATGTCATTCATGGCGCCACAACATTCAACAAGATGTTGACCGACCTGTGAATCCTTCTTTTGATGTTCTGATATCCTTATGGTAGCATGCAGGCTTGTTTGCCCAACAAAGAAGGATCCGCATCCATACCATTATATCTCATATACCAGGTAGGATTTCAGGTCTCTATCGAAAGATGATTTCAGGGTGTGGAGGCGTGATATGAATTTTCGTGTTAAAAAAACCACTTGCAAGTCGCATAGTTTCTTCAATTTGCTTGCAAAGTTTTTAGTAAAGTCACCTCTGCATTGTAGAGAAATAGTTGGTTTATCATGAGATCTACACTTGCATTTTACATTCTTTTTGGTGTTGTGTTCAAATGGTAATTACCGCCACTTATTATCTTTTCTAAAGTCTGGTTCACTATTTTTAAATATCAGTCCTCTGGATACTGATTTCTGGTCCAGCAAGTTTTGTTCTTTTCAATAACCTGATCGAAGGCCAACCAATTAGATGTTGCAATAAAAACCCTGGAAACCTTCCCTTGAATCAACTTTTTTTATACTGAAGCGGTGCACAGCTGCAAAAATTCAGTATTATTCCAGTGTCAGTTGATTTTTGATACCAATTGCAGGTGATGTTATTTTTGCTGCTCAAATTTACATTAATGTCAAGAAAAAACCCTCCCATGTTAACTTTTTCTAAGGTAAATTCCAGTTGTTGTGTAATGAATTTGCAAATTTTAAGTATTCGTCCGGGTTACCAGGAACCGTGCATATAAAATCATCCACAAACCTTTTGAACAATTTTGTACTCCTTAAAGCGTCATCATCTCAACAATTTCATCTCTCTCTGACTTTTGATTGCTGCAATACGTACAAATCCAAACAACATCCTGCATGTTGGCGAATTCTTCATTCACTATCTTTTGGAATTTAGCATGGAACCAGTTTAGCATGACTCACATTTTACTCCCCTTTCTCGGAAAATCACTCTTCGGTTGCAATCTTTGCACTTCCGGTTTTTGTTGGATCTAGAGATATTTCCACTGAGCTCTGATTTTTGCAGTGACGCCTCAAACGAATTCATCCACACGTTTGCTAGTATTACAGCCAGTGATGCACCCAAAGCCAGACCATCTGATTGTACATAACAGATACCGTTACATTTAAAATGGACATTTGTCACCGCAAGCTTTAACAAACTTTCCATTGCAGACCTTGGCATCTCTGGAGCTAGGTTGTTTGAATAAAGTTCTCTTAGAGCAATATATATAGCTTGTCCAACCGGCACGTTGGAGTACAAACAATTTACGTCAAGAGATACTATCCGAGAGAGACTCTAAGGCCTTTCTAGCTTCTTGCGTGTTGGCCTCAATATTTGCGATTGGTAATTTCTGGAAAAATGGTGCCCGAAATCTGTTCAAATTTTCGTAACGACTACCAGGTATCGAAAGAACAAGTCGGAGAAGTGTATCTTTTTTATGTACCTTTTTCAGGCCATAAAACTTCGCTGGATGTGAATCTGTTGACCTGAGTCTTTGATAAATGTTGTCACTAATTTTCCCTTGCTTCATTAATTGTTGTTATTTATCTGTTTTTCATGTTTGATCACAACCTCACCTTTTGCTCCATTGATTTTTTGAAACTGATCCAAGTTCAGCACATCATCAAATTTCTCCCTGTAGGTTGACTTCTTCATCACACAGAAACCGCAGCCTTTGTCAAATGACACCACCAGCAACTCCTTGGCTTTTATGTAATCATGCTATCATTAATAATGATATTATTCCTGATTTTTTTTTTGAAATTTCGAATTCCCAAAAACAAAGTTTTTTCAGAACAAGCGGTACACAGCTTTCAGCTTAAGCTCCTAAGGAAAGAAATAAGTTGTCCAGAACAAGGTAGCAGACAGTTCGGGGAAAAACTTGGGCAGGATAGGGACATTCTCAGGAAAGAGGTGAAAAAAGAACTTTTGCCTTCAATTGTGTACAGCATTGGAAAGGACATGAAAGATCTTTCCGGTCTGATTAGTAGGAGACTTAATGACAAGTTAGCGAAGCTGTCTAAGAGACAAGACAGGCCTTTGCGGAATGGATCTCATAATAATGTTATTACATTGGACGGTGTTGAACTGGCAAAACTTGTCTTTGACGTCTTATCATTAGGTTCAAAGCATCCAGTCAGGGACAAATTTATTGAAGTGCATTTCTTTGCGGATGTAGACAATTTAGTTCGTGAGTAAAGGGAGAACAACACTGATGCTGAAAATTATGTGAAAGAGGAATTGTCTGCCAAATGGTACGCAAAGAATGTACGTGAGGCACCAATGGATAGAAGGGTTACAAGATTAACGATTTGCTGTAAGACCAAAAACTAGCAGTACCATTAGATAAAGGCTGCACTTTTTGTGTTTTGAAGCATACAACATACTTGGTTAGACCAGATAAAATCTTCAGTGCCAGTCAATTTGAGGTTTGTAATGGAGAAAGTGATTATCTAACAATAAAAACGGAGAAACTGTTAAAAAGCAGTTTGCATTAATTAGTGAAACAGAGAAATTTAAGTAAAAAGATTTATCACAAGCTAACGACAACTGGATCGCAACTGATCAAGCTTTATGGACTTTCTAAAACGGCACGCCGCTTCGTCCTGTTCTTTTAATACCCTATAGCAGTTACAAGAAACCAAAACAAATTTCTCTTCCTTTTCGAAAGGTTACCAGCTGCAAATATTGAGACTAACTCGAAAGCTGCCAGAGCCGCTAAAGAGGCTAACAAATTGGAATAAGATGAGCCAGTTGCATCTCTCAATGTTATACGCCCGTACACCATTGTACCGATTGAGGAGGCAATTGAAATTGCGCTCAAAGAACTGTACTCCAGTGACGAGGTTCCTGAGATTCCGAAGTCGGCTTTGAAGAGCCTTTTCAGAGTAGCCGTAGCGATTGTTCATCTTAAGTGTCATATAATGTGGTACACTCAACCGGACGGTGAAGCAATGGGTGCTCCGCTGGCTGTAATTTTTGCAAATTTGTGGATTATATCTCTAGAAAAATCTTTGCAGAAACCAAATGAAGGAAGGGAGAATAAAGCTCCCGACACGAAGGTATTGTGCATTGTTTGTAAACGACCAGTTACTTTCCGAGGGAAAGGGTTCGAGTGCAAATCATGCAAATATTGGTTTTATGCAAAATTCCAAGGTATCACTGAGACGGAGTATAAGGACACGGAGAAAACTGTATGTATTTGTTCTTTTTGAGCTGAAAAAGGAACGAAAGAGGACACACAGGAACTGAAATTATTCAATAATTATGTGGATGATTTAGTGTGCACTGTCAAGGGGAACCCTCTTGATCACCTTGAGAAGGCAAATTATCTTCACAAATTCATACAATTCAATTCTTAAGACACCAAACGGTAGTGGAGACCTGGCATTTTCAGATCTAAATTTAAACGTAAAAGAAGAAAGGAAAATAAGCTGCCATTGTTATCAAAAATTGACCAATACCGGCATAATTCTAAGTTTCCGTAGCTGTGCACCGTTACAATATAAGAAAAATGGGATTCAAGGGACCGTGCAAAGGAATTTCAATGCGACCAGTGGCTGGCAATATTTTGATGTAGCTCTTAAGAAAAATGAAGAGATCTGGACGTAAAATCATTTTCGAACTGAGTGGTCATCAGGTATTGTTAATGAGACGTTGGATAAAATAGTCACACCTTAAAAATTTGAAAGTCTTAACAAAAATGAGCTTATACCGAAGTTTTTTGTTCAATAAAAAAGAGGAAACGTCACTCAAAATTTTGCAAGTAGACTCTAAAAATTGTGTGATATTCAAATCATTTCCACAACGAGAAAACTTAGAACTTGCTTGCTCACCCTGAAATCATAAAGTGATAGGAATCTGAAATCCCATGTGGTATATAAAGTTACACGTAATGTGTGCAATTCCATGCTGGTCCTATGTTGGCCAAGCCAGTCAATTTTTTATCATTAGAATTTCGGTGCATCAAAAGTAGGATTACCCTGTGGGACAACACCTCATTGAATGTTGTGGTACAGCGCACAATATTGAATGGGAGATTCTAGATGCATATCGCAGGGTTGAAAAACTAATGACAATAGAAGCGATATACATCAAAAGCTGAAACCGCAATTAAATACGCGCGATGAGTACCATGTGTGGGAATTGACATTGAAGTATTAATTCAAAAAATTTGAATTGCGAAAAAAATTGTTCTGGTGTATGTTAATTCGAAATTTTGACAAACCCAGCAAGTAAAAAATAACAACAGATAAGGATGAAATTAAAAAACCTTTTTCAGGAATAGAAAGCATTAAACCTGGGACGCCAAATACTCCGCAATGAAGATTGAATTAATGTTAGTGTAGTAAGTGCAAATAAAATGCTGTAAACGTAATTTTAACTGTAAAAAATTTGAAAAAGTCGTTGTTTTTCCAACTTATTTCTTAGAATTAGGGCCAACGACGGGTTTTATATACTTTGTAAATGATTTTATTTAATTTCTAAACCTGACGATGAAAGCAATGTTCAAAAAACGTTCGTTTTTTGAAATTCAAATTAAGGTTTATTTGAAAATTCCTTCTCTTCTGCATCCATTTCAGTTGATTACCCAATCAGGAACCAGTTAAGATTATGATAATGATGAAATCTATTGTATCAATTACTTTGAACCATTTCTTTAGATAGTGAAACTTTATCGAATTTAGAACCATTAGAAACCGTTACCAAGAGCAGTTGGCTCTGAATAGACTAAAATTGGTTCCTCATCTAATTTAGCTTTTCATGTTAAGTTTTGCTTTATCTTGCGATGCTCCGATTTCTAAGTCAGTTGAGGCTTTTTGTCAGGAAATTAGCTTTAAAATTACAATTTAGTCTTATAGACTTCTTCAAGAGAATCTAAATCGCATGATTTTCACTAGGAAAATTTCTAACTTCAATCAAAATTAAATATACAGTCCTTAAAACAACCGAGCGAGCAGTAGTTTCCTCGAGATTATTAGTCAGTTGGAAATCAGTAAAGGACTCGGCCCGAGTAAAGCTCGAGAACCAGTCTGAGATATTTCAGTTCCGTTGAGGTTTTCGAGCTGCCGCAAACATTTTTCCACCGATCCGGACCAAAACAACATTGACACAAACAACAACGAATATTAACGCGGTTAGGTCGACCAAAGTACAACGAGCCTTGATGGCTAGCAAAAATCCCAGGAGACAGTAAAAATCAATTAATTAGAAGGCAAAAGTCGACTCGAGGCGTTAGAGAAAGAACAAGCTAACCTACCAAATGTTTTCTCCAGACACCTCACAGAGCTAGAGGGCTACCTGACACAAAAAAAACTATAACAGCAAAAACTGCTTATCGATGCTTCTTCAAGAAGTACAACCATCTAGACGACAAGAGGCAGAAGCCTAAGTTACTGTTAAAACCGAAGTACTTTGGAAACTTCGATAATGACAACAATGTGAGTTAGAAAAAAGAGGGTGAGTAAAGGGTTTCGGAGGGTAGTTGACAAAGTACCATTTCTCCGAGACCTTGAACGTTTCAGCATTGAATGTTTGTCTGTCAAAAAGAAATATTGCAAACCTACAAAATAGAGGAATATGCCGTTTTACGTATTTTGTCAATACTGGGAAAGAAGGTGAAAAAAAACTTAAGCGACTCCAAAAAATCACGGTGTAATCAACTGGAAGAGCTTTTAGGAAAACTCGATGAAATTTCCACAGATTGAATTTGAGTTAAAATGTCAAAAGACTGAACCCAAGGTGTTGTGAACTTCAGTGATAGTAGAAGTTACATTGGAGAACTGATCAAGCAGAACGGGCACAGCAAGGATTGTGGAAATCAAACGTCCCTAGTGGCGACCACAACGAGTAGCAACAATGATTCAAATCAGAGGGTAATTGGCAACAATAAATCTGCCTTGAACTAAAAAGGAAGAAATTGATGAGGTTTCTTTTCAGAAGTCTGCTACTAACAGAAAAGAAGAGAACTCAGTGTTGTCAACTCACGCTCGTCGAAACAACGCAAAGCCGAGCAAATGAAGTTTGAAAGCCCGTTAGCCAAACAACAAGCAGGTAAGCAACTGAGAAACCGGCAACCTCAAACAGAGAATGAAAATGAAGAAATTAAACTTCGCCGACGACAAGAAGTATTACGGTTACATTTACAGCTGCTTCAACAATAAGACAAATTACCATCTATTATGAGTGAGAACTTCGAACTTCAAGAACGAAAGGAAAAAAAACAGAGGTGGACAAAAAACAATGACTTCTGAATCGTGAACTGACCAACAGGAGCTCAAGAGCATGTGGATCAGAGGCAGATGAGACAGATATTGTTGGAACAGGAGTCAATCGAGAAAAAACAGCAGGACAGAAAAATCAAGCGGTCAAAATTCTGGCCGTAGCCGGCCAATATCCGCTGCCTGTGATATCACACTTCAAAAATTATAACAGAAGACGGAGGCAACAAACAATTCAGCGCCTATTCAAAAAGTACCCTGCTTTTTCGGATGTAGGACCCTATTCTGCGCCATTGCCTGAGCCGAGCATTCTCAAGATACCAGAAACCCATAAATCGATTTGAGTAACGGACCCGCAAGCGCAGTTGACAAAGACGACTTTTCAACAGTAGTGAACGTTAGCATTCCAAAAAAGAAACAGGAGTCAGAATCCCATAAACAGCTCTCAAAACCAAACAGCCGAGATTGAAAGTAGAAGCACAGCGAACTCACCAAGTCACTTACCAACCAGTACCGGGCGGTGGTTCCAATGGCTGGAAAAAAATAAAGCTCATTAAGTTTCCAGGAGATCCTCTAGAGTGGCCAGAGTGGTCACGTCTTTTTGATGTTGTTGCTCATCAAAAACGGTTCAGCGATAACGAAAAATTGAGTTATCTGGAGACCAGTCTCGCGGGTCAAGCAAAAGCAGCAATATTGGGAATGGGATTCAGCTCACAATCATAAAATCTTGCTTATGATGTACTCTATGAGAAAAACGAAAGATCAGATGTCATATTCAACAATCAACTCACGAAATCACATACTCATCCTCCAGTGCAGCACGACAGTTCTATGAGCTTCGTAAAATTTTCAAAAAAAAGTTTCAAGTGTGGTAAACACATTAGCTCAACTTGGATACACGTGCAACCTAGAAGGAGAGCTCAATTCAACAAAGAGAAAATTGTCTCCTCAAGTGAGAGAAAAATTTTTGCAGTATACGCAAGATCGTTGACTACTGAAAGGCAACTTCATTGTTTTAAAAAACTGGCTGGGCTCCAAAGCGGTTGTTAATGAGAATATGCTATCGCAGCTAAACTCGTTATTTGAGAGACATAACATTCAAAGCCGCGATAAGCAAAGAACGGGTACTTTTGCTTCAAACGTTTGAGATTCAAAGCAAGCCAAAAAAACCTTGAGTGTCCCTTCAAGATCTGACAACCATCTGCTTAGGCTAGTAAAATTTCATGAAAGTAATTGAACGACGGGAGCATGTCCAGAAACTCCGACTGTGTTTCAATTATTTAAGACCAAGTCACCTGTTGAAGGACTGCAAAAGCACTGCGGTGTACCCAACTTAGAAAACAACCCAAGAAATTTTTGTTGAGTGAACTCTCAAGGTAGGAAGCCACAGTAAGTGTGTCATACGATGCAACGACAGTAGCAACCAACATCACACAAGGAGGAGTCCCTGAAACAAACTTGCGAACAGAGGTATAAGCCTAATGTGCTAGCAATGTGTGATTCGGGTTCCTCAATCTCTTCTGTAGACCAATCACTGGTATTTAAACTTCAACTTCAAGGCGGCAAAGCAGGGATTCATGACTCACAGGATATTAAGACTGAAAAAATGCCGATAGATATTTGAGCCCATGAGAAATTTCGACCATCGACAAAAGTCTTATTATATGTGCACGAGAAAATGACGTTGGGTGGCCAGATGGTAGAATTGCAAGAGTTGAAAAACCGTTGGACACATTTGAGGAAATGGCCAAAACAGACCTACATTCTAAACAATGTTCAACTCATTCCTTTAGACAAGACTTTTACGATACCAATAGGCCCTTCAAATTCAAGAAGTCAGAAGACAAAGCTGCACCGTGGGCATTGAAATCAAAGATTGGCTGGGCCTTATAAGCGAAGCAATAATCAAGTCTTGGTACAAAAGCAACATCAATTGAAGATGATGCATTAGGAAACGAGTTGGATATGTGGTGCGATATGGAGTATTACGCCTCAGAAGGCCGTTTCATCGGTCATTCAAAAGACGAACAAAGAGCAGTTAGGACGTTGGAGCAAACATAGCGCATCATCGGTGAAATGAAACACACTAGTTTGAACTTCTGTGACGAGAGAACGAAGTGAAGTTGACGAACAACTTCTACTCTGCAATGGGGCAACTGAACCCCTCGAAAAACGCCTTAAAAAGGCAAGACGCTAAAAAAGTGCTATCAGGAAACCAATGATACGGATATCAACACCAGATACATTTGCAAAAAAGATCAAACTGAATTGAATGCAAACAAATTTGAACTACAATGGTTTTGGACACATCAACTTGTCATTAACCCGCATAAACTTAAAAATATCAGAAGGCTTTTGCAACACAGCAGCAAAAATCAAGGCGTAACCCTCAACAACAAATTTCTATCCGGTCCAGACTTACTGCAGGTCCTGATCGGAATTATTTTTTGCCTGCGAGAACACCAAATATCTTTATCAGCTATGGCACTACTTCAAGTCGCTGTCCCAAGCGGTTGCAGCCGATGCTTACAATTTCTCTGGCAAGCAGATACAGAACAAATGGTAGAAGTTGACGAGTACAAACAACGCGTTTTGGGGAGGAGAGCTCGTCAACTTGTGCAAATTACGCATGGCATCAAGTGGCGAAATATAACGCGAAAAACGACAAAAATTTTTGTCAAAGCTATCCAGGGAAACGTCTACAAGGACGATTTTCAAAAGTCAGTCAAAACACCTCAAGAAGAGATTGAAATCTACCAAAAGTTAAGAGCATCCTCATCAAAGTTGGTTTCAATTTTACGAAATGGATAACGAGCGAAGAAGAATTCAAGTCACAGATCCCGGAGGCGGACAAGTCAACAAAAGTTGTAAAAACTCTCGAAGCCGAACCACAATATTCCTCAATCCGTAGAGTAAACGGGAATGTAGACACAGACAGTCTCGTAAGCTGCCTTGGAACTTAGCAAGAAGTTCCAGCAAAAATAGCTCAGAGAATTGTCCTACCGTTCGTCTCAGCGGTGTTCGACGGTGGGATATATTTAACCTTCACCATGCGGTTTCTACATTTATGCAATTATGGGACAAACATGGGAAAACAATTGTCAGCACACCATTCAAAACTGTGGATTTATTGGTGCTCTGAGATGTCAGAAATAAAGACAATGTCAAAAAACCGAATCTATTTTGCTAGCGGACGCACAAATTTGAGAATTCAGATCTTTAAAGATGCATGAGACGAAAGAATGTGCATTTTGACATATCTGATAGCTGAAACAGGGTTAATCCTGACATATGTAATACCAAAATGTTGTGTAGCACCCATCAGACTCAATTCAATATCGAAGAGGGAACTCCTCTGGGCCTCATTTTACGGAGTTCGTCTCGGGAAGTAGATACTCAAAAATTATGATGTCAGAATTGACAAAATCTATCATTGGACAAACTCATTAGCAGTTCTACAGTGGCTAAAAGCTACACACAAGAAACATTAAGGGTTCCTTGCGAACAGAACAGTGCAAATACTGAAAAACTCATCGATGGATCAAAGGAGATATGTTAAATGCATCAAAAACCCAGCAGAGATCGGCGCCAGAGGAATTTCCATCGAAGGCTCCAAGGAGTCCGTGTGGCTAGTTGGGCCGGCATGGCTACAAGAGGATAAATAGAAGTGGTCAAAGCCGTGGGGTCAAGAGAATGAAGTTGACCCTGAGCAAGCTGCAAGTGTTGTAGCAACGGAAACACAAGCTAAGCAACCATTCGACTGGAACTGCTTCAACAGCTGCAATATAATCAGAAATTTTATTGCCTACTGCGAATAGTCCAAGACGGAGCAGAAGGAGCCTCTAAAAGCAGAGGAGATACATCAGAATTTTTGTTTCCTTTTGGTCAAACCAAAAACTTCCCGAATAATTCAAAGTCGATAACAAGCTGCAAAAAATCTCAAAACCATTGAATATCGCCAAACTGTCACACTTCATAGAAGATGATGCAAAAGTTCGAGTGAAAGATCGATTGAAGCATTCAAACCGTGGTTACAATACCACACAATCATTATTGCTAAGAGCGAAGCATCCATTTGTACAACCTCTATTGGAGAGCACATCGCGACAACCTACATGAAGACACAGATCTGTGAGAAACATTCCTCAACAAGAGTCGTGGATTGTTTGCTTACGAAAAACAGATTTGAGAAGTACCAAATGCAGACACAGGAAGGGCAGCCCAATCTACGCACCGATGGCGGACATACCCCGAGAATGCCTTGATGAAAATGTTTTCCCATTTAGCCATAGTGGAGTTGATTACTTCTCACCCATCGAACTGAAGTTCCTAAAACGTGCCTTGAAGAGATGGTGCTGCCTCTTCTTTCGTCTAACAACAAAGGCAGTACACATCGATGCTGCACATTAATTGGACACCGAGTCATGTCTAACTGAAGTGACAAGATTCATCGCAAGACAAGACAAGGCTACCAAAGTACCATCATCAGAAACAACCGTACGTCTTCGGAACTGAAGGCATTCCTAATTAAATGACAAATGGGACAAGACTAAGTTTGAAAGTGATTTAGCTCAGAAGATGATCGTTTGGAAACGAGTTGGATATGTGGTGCGATATGGAGTATTACGCCTCAGAAGGCCGTTTCATCGGTCATTCAAAAGACGAACAAAGAGCAGTTAGGACGTTGGAGCAAACATAGCGCATCATCGGTGAAATGAAACACACTAGCTTGAACTTCTGTGACGAGAGAACGAAGTGAAGTTGACGAACAACTTCTACTCTGCAATGGGGCAACTGAACCCCTCGAAAAACGCCTTAAAAAGGCAAGACGCTAAAAAAGTGCTATCAGGAAACCAATGATACGGATATCAACACCAGATACATTTGCAAAAAAGATCAAACTGAATTGAATGCAAACAAATTTGAACTACAATGGTTTTGGACACATCAACTTGTCATTAACCCGCATAAACTTAAAAATATCAGAAGGCTTTTGCAACACAGCAGCAAAAATCAAGGCGTAACCCTCAACAACAAATTTCTATCCGGTCCAGACTTACTGCAGGTCCTGATCGGAATTATTTTTTGCCTGCGAGAACACCAAATATCTTTATCAGCTATGGCACTACTTCAAGTCGCTGTCCCAAGCGGTTGCAGCCGATGCTTACAATTTCTCTGGCAAGCAGATACAGAACAAATGGTAGAAGTTGACGAGTACAAACAACGCGTTTTGGGGAGGAGAGCTCGTCAACTTGTGCAAATTACGCATGGCATCAAGTGGCGAAATATAACGCGAAAAACGACAAAAATTTTTGTCAAAGCTATCCAGGGAAACGTCTACAAGGACGATTTTCAAAAGTCAGTCAAAACACCTCAAGAAGAGATTGAAATCTACCAAAAGTTAAGAGCATCCTCATCAAAGTTGGTTTCAATTTTACGAAATGGATAACGAGCGAAGAAGAATTCAAGTCACAGATCCCGGAGGCGGACAAGTCAACAAAAGTTGTAAAAACTCTCGAAGCCGAACCACAATATTCCTCAATCCGTAGAGTAAACGGGAATGTAGACACAGACAGTCTCGTAAGCTGCCTTGGAACTTAGCAAGAAGTTCCAGCAAAAATAGCTCAGAGAATTGTCCTACCGTTCGTCTCAGCGGTGTTCGACGGTGGGATATATTTAACCTTCACCATGCGGTTTCTACATTTATGCAATTATGGGACAAACATGGGAAAACAATTGTCAGCACACCATTCAAAACTGTGGATTTATTGGTGCTCTGAGATGTCAGAAATAAAGACAATGTCAAAAAACCGAATCTATTTTGCTAGCGGACGCACAAATTTGAGAATTCAGATCTTTAAAGATGCATGAGACGAAAGAATGTGCATTTTGACATATCTGATAGCTGAAACAGGGTTAATCCTGACATATGTAATACCAAAATGTTGTGTAGCACCCATCAGACTCAATTCAATATCGAAGAGGGAACTCCTCTGGGCCTCATTTTACGGAGTTCGTCTCGGGAAGTAGATACTCAAAAATTATGATGTCAGAATTGACAAAATCTATCATTGGACAAACTCATTAGCAGTTCTACAGTGGCTAAAAGCTACACACAAGAAACATTAAGGGTTCCTTGCGAACAGAACAGTGCAAATACTGAAAAACTCATCGATGGATCAAAGGAGATATGTTAAATGCATCAAAAACCCAGCAGAGATCGGCGCCAGAGGAATTTCCATCGAAGGCTCCAAGGAGTCCGTGTGGCTAGTTGGGCCGGCATGGCTACAAGAGGATAAATAGAAGTGGTCAAAGCCGTGGGGTCAAGAGAATGAAGTTGACCCTGAGCAAGCTGCAAGTGTTGTAGCAACGGAAACACAAGCTAAGCAACCATTCGACTGGAACTGCTTCAACAGCTGCAATATAATCAGAAATTTTATTGCCTACTGCGAATAGTCCAAGACGGAGCAGAAGGAGCCTCTAAAAGCAGAGGAGATACATCAGAATTTTTGTTTCCTTTTGGTCAAACCAAAAACTTCCCGAATAATTCAAAGTCGATAACAAGCTGCAAAAAATCTCAAAACCATTGAATATCGCCAAACTGTCACACTTCATAGAAGATGATGCAAAAGTTCGAGTGAAAGATCGATTGAAGCATTCAAACCGTGGTTACAATACCACACAATCATTATTGCTAAGAGCGAAGCATCCATTTGTACAACCTCTATTGGAGAGCACATCGCGACAACCTACATGAAGACACAGATCTGTGAGAAACATTCCTCAACAAGAGTCGTGGATTGTTTGCTTACGAAAAACAGATTTGAGAAGTACCAAATGCAGACACAGGAAGGGCAGCCCAATCTACGCACCGATGGCGGACATACCCCGAGAATGCCTTGATGAAAATGTTTTCCCATTTAGCCATAGTGGAGTTGATTACTTCTCACCCATCGAACTGAAGTTCCTAAAACGTGCCTTGAAGAGATGGTGCTGCCTCTTCTTTCGTCTAACAACAAAGGCAGTACACATCGATGCTGCACATTAATTGGACACCGAGTCATGTCTAACTGAAGTGACAAGATTCATCGCAAGACAAGACAAGGCTACCAAAGTACCATCATCAGAAACAACCGTACGTCTTCGGAACTGAAGGCATTCCTAATTAAATGACAAATGGGACAAGACTAAGTTTGAAAGTGATTTAGCTCAGAAGATGATCGTTTGGAAACTCAATCAACCTGGAGCGCCCCTTTTTCGTAGGATCTGGGAAAAACTGGTTCACAGTTTTAAAAAGTAATGATTGCAATCTTGGACAACCAAAGCTTCACCGACAAACTACTCAGTACAACAATTGAGCAAACTTTCAACGCAAGACGCCTGACAGCAATGAGTGACGATCTTGTAGACTTGACAGCACTCACACCTTATCATATCCTGTTAGGACAAGAAAACGCAAGTGCATCTTTTTTGCCATTGAATGAGCAATATCATGGCCTGCAAAAACGTTCAAAACGGCTCAAGCATATGCAAACATGATCTGATTGAGATCAACTCGTAATTATCTCTCGCAATGGAACCAGAGATCGATGTTGTAAAAAGAACGTGTGCGCAACCTGATAGAAGCCAAGTTGTTATTGCAAGTAGAAAACTCTTGAAACGCTGTGAGGTAACCCTGGGAAGAATTATTGATTTTTTACTGAGAACGATGGTATTTTGCAATCAGCAACAGTCAAAATTGCACAAGGAGAGCTGAACCGAACAGACGTATAGTTACCGCCTGTATTCTACAATGGTGTTTCTGAGATCAAAAACAGGGCTGGCGATGTTGGCACAAATTTTTAATTCATTAGCAAGACGCATCAGACAGCATGAAAAAAATTTTGAAACTGAAAAAACATAGAATTTAACAAAATTCAAGTATGGTCAAATTTGAAATATACAAATTGGGACCCCAAAGTGGTCCAAACCCACATTTTTTAGAGAAACCTAAACAACTAACGGTCTCGGCACTTGTTACCTCTAAGCTACCCATGGACTCTACGAACGTTTTTGCAGACCCACGTTTGTCGCTATTAACACTCATTTGTGGCAAAATGGCAAATTTTCAAATTTTTCTCATTAATAGCTAATTCTCCTTTTATGTTAATTACTTGAACTCTTGATTATTTTCGTAAACTCAAATGCCATATTTTCTAGGCATCTATTGGTATCTAATAACCATTTTTGTTTTTGTCAATAAAATCATATTGCGCAGTTAGTTGACATTTACAGAGTAAATATTGTTCTAAACCTTTTTAATTGGTTTTGATGACGTTTTAAATGATATTTACCATGTAATTTACTTTAACTCATTGTTTATTTGGATTGAGAAATTGTATCGAACATAGAACAATTAGAAACTGTTACCAGGACGCTAGACCTCAAGATCATCCGAGTTCTAAGTTAATTGAGCTCTCTTGACGAGAAGTTAGCAACATTACTAGCATTTGGTTGAAGTCTTACACACATCAGCAAGAGGTTGAACTTTATCAATGAGGATTTTGTTAAATTCAATCAAAATTAAATTTGCAGTCTTTTAATACAATGGTTTCCCCGATATTGTTCTTCAATTGGAACCCAGTGAAAAAGCAGGCCGGCGTAAAGTTCGAGAACCAGGCTCCGTTACTTCGGTTCCGTGGAGATTCTTGAGCAGCCGCAACAAGGATACATCTTTTTTCAATAGTATCCCTGAGGTAGCGCTGATTTCTACCGGACCCATTGCTCGTAGCTCGGTTTACGATTATCTTCAGACATCAATTTCATACGACAGAAAAAATAGCAGCAGTAGAATAGCTTTTGAAGTTCTTCAGGGATTGGCAGCCCTTCAGTTGTCTAAACCTGATTCTGATAGCTGTCACAATTTCCAAAGTTGCAAATAATGCGTCAGGTATATTTGTTTTTTTTTGTACTGTTTACAGCGATAACAAAAAACAAAACAAATTAGACAGTGAATTTTTACATAAAAATCTTCAGTACTTTGTACACACTTCAAGCTGTTCAGAAATTAAAGGGAAATAAATGTTATGCTTTTCATCAGTTTTCCGGAGGCCAAATTAATTATCACCGAAGTGGTGTCTTGCAAGTTCTTATTTTTCATTGATTTTTTCCTCAGGAAACCCGGAAATGCAAATAAAGATATTTTTGACATAATTGAAACACTTTTCATTTAAATCAGCTACTTCTTTGATTTTTGATCATTTGACCTCTAATTTTTGGGGCTTCAATTTGAAAATGAGATAACATTTTTCAGTTTTATTTTCAGGATTCAACTTTTTTGACCATATGGGAGAGTGCAATTGAGATCCATTGTTAAAAACGAGCCTAATGTTTGTTTTGGGTAACTTCGAGTACATACTCTGAATAATAAAATGAACAAACTGAAGACCCAAAAAAGGCTGTTCTAAACGCTTCCCGCCAGGCAAAGGAGAATTTAGTCACGTATTGAGAGAACCTAGTTACGGGACGTGTAAATTAACAGGAAAAAGTGATGTCGAGCCGAATTAAAAATTAAAATTTCAAGCCCTTCAATAGCTTGAAAATTCCAGCCAGTCTTCCAAAGATACTTATTACAGTGGGAAAATTGTCATCCAACATACACGAAAAAGGGACCTTTTTGAATGATTTCTTACAATCGGTGTACACGCTAATACCAAAATTCTCTGTGACAAATTTCTCACTGAGTCAGAGAAACATTTACCAAATTCTCTTTAAGTTAAATGTAAACAAATCGAGAGGACCAAATGGCTACCCTCAAATTATCTTTCACAAAACTGCAAATGTTCTGAGCAAAATTCTACACAGGGTCTCCAAGAATAAAAAACGCCTTCAAAGAATTCCAAAGACAGGGAAAGCTCCCGCTATTTCACCTATCTAAAAAAGGGGGACCACCACGTGCTAGAAAATTATAGACCAGTATCACCTCTGAAAATAGAAAGCAAAGTACACGAAAAAAGTGTCTACAAGCCCCTCTACGACTTCTTCATGAACTATTTAACCAAGCATCAGCACGGTTTTGTGCAAAATTTCTCTGCGTGAGTTTTCTGAATAAAAGTTATGAACCAATCGATCGAAACTCAAACCATAAGTCATTGCCTCGTAGACCGATTTTTCATGAGACATAGACCGAGTACCGCGCAAAGAGTTGCTCCCGAAACTCCCAAATTGGGTGTAGGTTGGTGTTTCCTGGAAGTGTTTTCATGGAAGTTTCCTGGAAGTTGTTTCCTTTACGTTAGACAACAATATGTGAGAGCTGAAAACAAGACCTCAAAAGTAATTAAAGTCATTAGCAGTGTACCTCAGTGTTGGTGCCTCTGTTGTTCTGCCTGTACATTAACGATCTACCCGAAGCCCTGAAATTTAACCCCTTCCACTTTGCAGATGATTTGAAACCACTAGCAGTGGGCGAAAAAGACGACAAAATTCAACAAGATACAAATGAAATCGAAAGATTGGTAAACGAAAAAATTGAGCCTGGCATTGGACAGGTGCGCACAGGTCTGCTGTAGAAGAAAGAACGCGAATTTCGATTTGCATGGGGAAAGTCTCAACAGTCCGAAAGAATTCAAAGATCTTGGTGCAACTGTCTGCAGCAACCTCTCATGGTCACGTTGTCTGCACCACCCTCTCACCTTGGAAATCGCCTGAGCAAAGCCAACAGGGTACTCTAGAGAACAAGAAAAAATATAGCGTACTCCGTAAAGACACCGCTCATGCTTGGGCTATACATGTCACTGTTTCTCAGTGTACGGGATAATTTTTACCACCTTCTTGAAAGGAAGATTGAGCACCTTCAACGGAAAAGAGTGATATGAACTACCGGAAACAAAGAGGGAAGCTATCTCAACAGTCTGAGACTGTTAAAATTGTTGACTCTTCCGCTGTATATGTAAATGAATGACGTAATGACCCTGTCAAAATTTTTGCATGACAAAAGTGAGCAACTTGAATAGCCAAACTGGTTGAACAATGAGGTGGAAAGAATGAACACTTTGAGGAAAGTGCGAACGAAGAATTCAAGAAGTATACTCCTTTACTGAACCTGTGGAACGAATTGAACAGATTGAATTGTAAAATTGACATTGGTAAACAAAAAGGACAATTCTCTAAAACTCATGGAAATCTTTCAACAAGTTGTATTTGCGTCGATAACATCCGCACATGGCAAGTTTGCTGGCCAGACTAATTATCAACAAACTTTTGTCTAACAAGTTCTTAAACTTCATGGAATTTCTTCTCAAGAATTTTTTGAATATTCAAATGGTGGATATTTTCTACTTAACTGGAAACAACTTTTATATAATTTATTCATATATATTTTTTTGCACAAATTGACGCAACTTTTGTTTTATGATTAAAGAAACTTGAAAAGAAAGTGTTAAAGTTCCAAGCTTTTTGCATCTCGGTAATCAGTTTAAGATGCGCCAAAACATTATAGGTGGTAGGTGGTACTCTTGGATTTTTACGGAACAATGAAAAAAATATTTGTACTTTACTAAATTGTCGGCTTTTATGACTTTCACGAACTTCAGCTTCATAAATTGGGAGACGGGATGAATCGAAGTTTGAACTTTAAATTCTATTTTTTGAGGCTTCAATTTGAAAATGGGATCAGATTTTTCAGTTTTCGGATAAGAATTCGTTTTTTAACCGTTTGGGAGAGCGCAATTCAGATTCTTGGTTAAAAACAAGCCTGATTTTTGACGTCAAATGAATTTTATCTCCTAGTGTATTCCGTAGCCATTGCAGCAAAAAAATTTAACAAATGTGCAATGTTTTTTTTCGTTCGGAATGTTGGTGCATCAAGTAGGAACCTGATTTCAGTGAAAAATGAAAACTGATCAGAGCACGGATTTAAATTAATACTGTAGTTTTTATATAGTTCAAAATTATGATGAGAACTGAGAACCATATCGGAATTGTTGCAGGGGAACACGTCTAGCTGTCTTGGTGCAACATCTAAAAGATCGTCTTCTATATGCTGATTTAAAACTATTTTTTTATGTCTTTTGTTGAGAACATATCCGCCCATATTGTATCTGTAAAATCACATACTGACAACCGATAATTGCTTTCTATGGTTGCATTGCAAATGCAGCATAATGATAATGAAGAATTTGAAAGAAAAATGTTAACAACATTGACGTTCTGAACAATTGTCCACATTTCATATATAAGTAACAATTTTGCAGCAATTTGAACTCATTATGTTTCTTTTCAGATCATTTTTGCTTCTTTTTCGGAAAATATTGAAATAGAATTAAAGTTTCTTGTCTGATCTCCGTAGTAGTTCATGTTTCTGCGGTAAACACCATATTATAATTGCAAATTTACAGAACACCAGGAAACCTTGGTCGCTTGCTTATTTGAATTGATAACCCAAATATCGATTTCTTTATTTTCAAATTCAAGATGCCAAATACATATAAATTTTGGATCTATTCCGTTTTTGATTAGTGTGTTAAAGCTTGGTTTTCGTTTGTAGCGTATAGATTGATCTATCATTGTACTTTTAGTCGATATATCTTTCAAGCGGATTTATGTTTACAATTGTGAGGTTCGTACACTACAATTCCTGCGTAAAAACGCACATCGCAAATTCCTCTTGATATCTATTGTTCTGGATAACTATGCAATTTTCAGCTGCATCAATTATATCATTAAGTTGTTTGCTTGATTGTTCTACGACAATTTTTTTTGAAATGTGTGAAATCGTTTTGAATTTTTATTTTCTGAGGATTCTAGGATTTGACTTCTCAATCTTATGATCTTAGGAAGGTAACTCTTTAGAACCGTAAAAGGACGCTTTTTTGACGCTAACGTTCATTTTGTTCATATTACACCAGTTGTTCTTTCGAGTGGCATCAATCTGAGGGCAAAACCAATTTGTTCATACTTTTTTTAGATGTCTTCGCCATAGCCAAAGCGATTTCTCTGCAACTTGTTTCCCAGAATAAGGACTGTTGTACTTGTTGTTGAGTGAAGATTGAGAATTATTGATGGCGCGATGCCGAATAACAAAATTTTCACTGGCATTTTTGTGGAGATATTTGATAGCTAAATTTGTCGCGTCTTGTGTCTCATTGTGGACGCTGAAACCTGGAATGGTTGGTTGCTAAATGGCTTTTTGTTGCTTTTTTATGTATGGAAATTGAGTTTTGGTCGTAATTAGTGTTTGCTATTATTTGATTTTTATTGTTGTTTTGTTCGGTACTCTCATTAATGCAAGTCTCATTGGCCCTGTTATCCAGCATTCAATTCCTGTTGTTTTTGGAGCGATATGTGACTTTTTGAAACTGTTCTATCTCCTGCTCTTTTGGTAGACAATTAAATCAAAACGTAGATGAGCGGGGTCGAAACTTTATGTGCGAATGCATATTACTGAGCCTCTTTGTTCTTGTTGTTCCGACCCCTCTTGAGAGGGGAGGAACTATATACTCAAATGGTTTTTTTTGTTCAGTCAATTTTCGCCGATGGATATATTCATCGTAGAGAGTTGAGACTGGTATCATTAGAAAGCTCGTCCAGCGTAGAATATGGAATTAAAAAGATTTTTCAAATTTTCGTTTTCTACAGGGAGTTATCGAGGTTTAAGTTTCTCAGAATAGTAGAGTGAATTCACGAAGTTTATATTCACATTTTCCGAAATTTTTGCCTAATTTTTCGTCAATTATGCTAAAATTTGTTAAAATTTTTAAGAATAGTGTCATTGATTTTATTTTTTAGGGACAAACAAGCTTTGTTGATTACTCTGATTTAATTTTTTTGGCCAAAAACTCATTTCAAAATTCAGCCTTTTTCCATCAAAAACAGCACGAATTAAGCTACTTTAGTCCATTTTGATTAAATTTGCCGACAGTATACCCCCAAACAACACTAATACAATCTTTGTAGACACAGAAGGGCGCTATTCCTACTTCAACTTCCGCTGAGAGTGCTCTGTAATTAAAACTTGCCCTTTTTTGCTAACTTTACTGGTTGATTATCAAAAATGCAGAATACCTTTTTGAGTTTTCAACTAACAAATTATCTATATCTGCAACATTCGAAAATCAACTGTTCCTAACGGACAAAAAGCCTTAGCAGAGCTAGTTTTGACCCAATCTTGGACTGTTACAATCCAAAAAGAGTTCGCATTGTAATCAGTCGGTCTTTTTTTGAAAAAAGACCTTTTTTTTTAATAATAAAGAAAAGAACATATCAAATTAAAAGCTCAGTAGTGATAGATCCAATTGGCTACCTAAGCAGCTACAAGCTAATGCATTTATTTTTTTACTTGAAAATTTGTGATCGTTTCGACTTTTAATATTAATTGATTTTTAAAGAAATAATGGCTCAATGAATTTTTCCTCTATTTTTTTTCTTAATTTGGTCAACTTGTAGTTTAGTGTCAGCAAATAAAGAAAGATTCTTCATTCTACTGATTTAAAATTTATCATAGATTGCGGTTTAAAGCCTTAAGTTGTTTTTTCTTGCTTTGATACTACTAGGTTTCAGATTTTTTTTTTTTTGTTTTTAGATATTTGCGTTTCCTGGTCACATTTTCTCACGTTTTCTAGTCACATTATCACATTATTGACAGTTCTCATATCACATTATTAGGGCTAAAAATAAAACACAATTGAATATATTAAAATCCTGAAAGATACAGATTGTCGTTTTAACAGCCTGGACACTTCTTTCTTGAAGAAATTAATTGAATTTTTTAATTTTGTCTTTAACTGTCAATTTTACTTTGTCGTTTCGGTCGTATGAAACCTCCTGTATAGTGATAGGTTTCACTGGCTTTTCATGAAAGAATAGATGAGCCAAAATTCTGATAATAGTAGATAGTTGATGGTTTTCAAGACTTTGAAAACAATCGTTTTCCAAATCTAAAAAAAAACTTTTTTACTTCGCAAATATGTTCCTTTATTTTTCTTTTTTTCCTAATGTCCTCTAAATACAGGTTAAAAATGACATTATGGGTGTCAAGAAAAGGCGTCAAAAGGGATCGATATCCCAAAATCTATTTTTTTAAAGAATGCGTTATGACCTTACTGACTTCGAAAACGGTTTTTCACAAAAAAAAGTAAATTAATTTTTTTTGTCTTATTTTACGTTCTTTTTGTAGAAGCAAGACGTATTCTGGATAATTGCAGGTCTCAAAAGTTTCCTTTAGATGAATTAACAACCTCATATGAATATTTCGTTTTGTAATCTATGTCTTTCTTGACTTTGGATATAATTTTCTTTCGAAAAAAAATCAAAGTTATTGCATATTTTTGCCTTTTGTCTTTTTTGTCTACTTGTTACCTAGTCTCACTAATAAATGGCCATATACTATATTATTGCTGGTTGAAGAAGGCGCAATCGAATATATCTTGATGGCCAAAATATGGCTTGACGGTTTTGACAGCGTTTTCTGGCAAGTTTTAGTTGAAATTTTGTTTGTTTTTATTTTTCTTTTTGTTACCTAATCTCCTTTTATTACAGGTCAAATATGACATTATGGGTGTCAAGGGAAGGTGTCAAAAGGGATCAATATCCCAAAAACTATTTGTTTTATTAAAGAATGCGTTATGACCTTACTGACATCGACACCGGTTCTTCACAAAAAAAGTAAATTAAATTGATTTTTGTCATATTTGGCGTTCTTTTTGTAGACGCAAGACATATTCTGTATAATTGCAGGTCTCATAGGCTTCTTCTGGATGAATTAACAACCTTATCTAAATATTTCATTTTGTAAATAAAGTCTTTCATGACTTTGGATATAATTTTGATTCGAAAAGAAATCAAAGTTATTACATACTTTTGCCCTTTCTCTTTTTTGTCTACTTGTTAGCTAGTCTCACTAAAAAATGGCTGCATGCTACTTTATTGATTTTTGAAGATGGAGCAATCGAATATATTTTGAGGGCCAAAATATGGCTTGACAGTTCTGACAGCGTTTTCTGTTAAATTTCAATTGAATTTTTGTTTGTTTTTTTGTTGTTCTTTATAGCCGCTTAATAAAATGAATAAGGATAGGTCCTAATGCCCTTCTATAGAATCATTGATAATAGTAAAGCTTTTGGGATAATTTACTCGATTTCTAATGGTTTTCATTACTTTTAAGTTAATTGTTTTAAAAAAATAAGCGAATTTTTTTAATTTTACTGTTTTTGTTCTTTTTTGTCTAATTGTTACCGAACCTTTTTATGGACTGGTCCATATTTTTTGTGGTGATTTAAAAGTTATTTTGGTTTAGTTTTAGTTTTATCTGACGGTATGCTGACTTTGTTATTAAATTTTGATTTTTAAATTGGACATAAAGTTTTTGATGTAATTAATGTTTGTTGTTGTTGCTGTTTGATTTTGCTGTTCGTCTCGACTCGCTTTCTTAATATTGGCATATCACAGCAATCTAATGCTTCAATTTTTATTCCACTGAGTTGTTTGCTTTGGAGGCTATCTTATCGTTCATACACAATTTTTTTGAAAAATATTTTGGCTTTTTGGGATTCGCAAAAAATAGTTTTTGGGTTTTTCTATCTGTTCCTCATTTGGTAGACAATTATGCCAAAATTGTGGATGGGCGGGGTCGGAACCTTATGTGCCATCGCACATTACTGAGCCGCCTTGTTAAGTTTTAGTCTCATATCGATTTATGTTGTCCATACTTCAACATTGTTAACGGCTTTGATGACTTCAGATACGCTTTCAAATACAAAAATAATATCCTGTTCAAATCCTAAAATTGTTCTTTAGAATTTTTGAGTCTAGAATTGGAGGCTACTTCTGAAGTTAAGAAGTCAGATATCATGTTGTAGAATTGAAAGTGCTCAAAAACTATTTTTTATGATACCTACGGTTGAAGCCGGTCATGTATTTATGGTTACAAAACACTCAAAAGCCTCCCCAAATTTCCTATAACTAATGATAAAAAAATCACTGTCAAAAACCAGGACACTCAATTAGGTCAGGACAAAATATTAGTAGTTAACAGCCCCTACGAAGACCCTCATCCAGTCAGACATTTGGAATCTTTCAGGAGCCGAGGTCTGCGTATACGATAAATTACATGAAACATAACCAGGAAACACTTTCAATTATAAGTAAAAATATCTAATTAAAAATGTTAACCGATATTTAAAACGACATTTGCGGTATTGATAAATAGGTGTTTGTTTATGTGCCTGATGTCTTCCATAGTTGACAAAATTTTTGCATTTTTCCATTTGGCTGCAGTCGGTTTATCCTGCATCAAACTCATATCTTTATAATAACTGTTTTCACCTCCAAATAACTGAGCAATCCCTCCCATCCCAATTCTCGGCCGATTCCACTCTGTTTATACCCCCCAAATGGGGTATTGGGGGTGAGAGCCAGAATATCATTAACCCAGACATGACCAGACTCAAGAGCATTAGCCACATAAAGTGCTTCCGATAGATCATTTGTAAATATAGCAGCAGCCAGGCCGTATGTTGAGTTGTTAGCTCTATCGATCGCTTCTTCGATACTTGAGAATTTGATGATTTGTTGAACTGGTCCAAATATTTCCTCTTTTGCAATTCTCATGTGGTCCTGTACGTTACTGAATACGGTTGGTTCGATGAAGAAACCCTTCTAAAAATGAGGTTTGACATCGCCTTTCATTATAAAAAAATAAATCTACTTGGACTCATTATTGTTAAATAAGTACCGTTTTACAGGAAGTTAAGTTTAACGTAAATTTGATCATATCTTCAGGTTGAACTCGCCGTATTTTAGTTATTAAGAGATTTGCTGTAAACTTAAAACACGTGGTCAAATATTTCTAACCAAAATTGGTAAAACCAAAATTTTGCAGGATATATAGCTAGATTATCCACTAGATTTCGATTGTTATATAGATTGTGTTTGATTGAATTGTAATAAAAAGTGATACAATATTAATTAATTGTAGTTTCATTGACTAATATAACGCAACCCACACACAATTATGCGACAAAAATGCACCCGCAAAAAGGGGAAATGAATCGTTTAAAAGGTAAAAAATTTCAAACCGAAAAGTGAGTCAAAAAACGCCAGAACAGCGATGTCAAATTAAAATCCTACCTTGCCATTCAGTCTTTTTCCACCACATTCTAGCTTTGCGCCCTCCTTTTTCCCCGACTCAATCAAATCCATTATTTTGTCGAATTGGACTCTGTCGATTTGGGGTCCGTACAGAATCCCGGGAGTGAACGGGTCGCCGAACTTTTCTCTCGTTTTGGTAGCGAGTTCAGTGCTTTTCCGAACAAACTCGTCATAAATATCCTCGTGAACAAATGTCCTAGTTAAAGCAAGGCAAAGTTGACCGCTGTTCACAAAACATGCGTCCTGAGCCATCGAAACGGCTTTATCTATAGATTCAACAGGAACAGTTTCAAACTGGAATTTTTAGAGTCTTTTCAAAATGACGTGAAAAATATTCGGCAATTCTGAAAAATGGCCTCAAATTGAACTCAAAAAATAGCCATTTTTTCCCGCGAAATAAAAATAGGTTCTGCTAGAATCTTAATAAAACGTAAGCTTTTCTTAGATTCCAAACTTGATTCTGAGTACAAACAGAAATATTTTATAGCTGACAATTTAATTAAACTAACTAACACTTCGTTTTTTTTTAAATTAGAGAGACAAAATTAATTGATAACTTTTCTTTTTGCAGTATGACTTTATTGCATTAATATGCTTTTAAAAAACAAAAAAACTAAAATAACAAAAACATTCCAAGCAAGCCGATTTACGTGTCTGCTTTACTCAAATAATCCAGCTTTCTTCTAAAATAAAGATCATTTATCAAAAAACAAAAAGTAACAACTGAAGTGTTTTTTTTTAAACTCGGAAGCAATAAACTGATGCAATATCATTTAATAAAGAAAAGAATTACAATAGAGCAAAACCATAATCTGCTTAACGATTAAAGTATACAAAAGAAGGTGTTTACAATACAGTGAGATTTTTAAAATTGCACCCCGAGGTTAGTTCGCTCTATTATTTTCTTTTCTTTATTCAATAATATTGCACCAGTTTTTTCGACCCTCTGAGCAGGAGTCAATCCGATCTTGAACGCTCGGATCAGAATTCAATTTCGCGCTCAACTTCGTGCCTATTATTTTACTAAGCTAAAAATCACCTCATAAAGCTCAAAAATCAGATTTCTGAGTGATCGTTTTAAGCCGTAGAAACGAGTTAAAAAATTTAAAAATAATATTAATATATATTGGTTCCCATTTGTTTAAACCAAAAGCCAATGTATCAATCAGACTATGATATAATTGAGGTAAATCATTTTAAATTGTGTTTTGAAATAAATGAGTTTAAATACTGATTGATTTATTAAACATTTGAAAGCATGTATATATATATCTAACCTTAGGGTTAAAGGCTGAACAATTTACATGTTTCAACAAAAAATATAATTGTTTCTTTTTTTGGATTTTAAAGGAGAAGACAAACACCAGATTTACTTGTTTTTCAATTGAACAGGGAGGCTCGTTAATGTGCTTTTGCAAATGAGGTTCCGAACCGAGCTCATCTACATTTTTACTTAACTGTCAACCAAATGAAGAGATAACAAAAATAGCTGTTTGAGTTTAAAAAACACGTTACAAAACCTAACTACTAATTGAACTACATAATGCCATGCCTCATCACAGCACTTACAAGATCTGCCATAAGAGAGACTACGAGAAAAGAAAACAAACAACAAATGAGCAAAAACAAAAATTTCAAGGCAAAAACTCAAAATCAAAATTTAAAAGCACCTAGTAAGAAAGTCAAAATGCAATCAAATAAAACTTTAACTACACAAACTCACAAACTTACCTTTTCCTAAATATACAGCAGGTTGAAATTTTCCTTAATGAGACTAGGTAACAAGTCGACCAAGAGAAGAAATACAGAGGCGAAACTCAAAAATCAATATACTTTTTAAACCAAATAATTTCCAAAGTCATAAACATCATTAGCTTATAACAAAAAAATTGTTTAAAAATTTATAAAAATCATTATGAAACCAACAGGACAGTTTTTTGTTGGACTATGCCATTGGAACGGACTGAGGATACAGAAAAACTCAAAAAAATACAGACAATTTGCGAAAACACAAGTTATTGAAGCCATTAAAATCATTAGCTGTTATCTGAATAATTTTTATTTCTATTTCTGTTTTACTTATATTAATTCAGCTAAAATTATACTGAAAAAATAAATAAGTTAGTTTGGGGCACAATGGAAAATCATTCGGATCTGTTATTACCCGAATGGTCTAAATGAAGTGAAAAATAAACAAATATACCACTCACAAAAACTTTATGAAAACGCATATTGTCCAACAAACAAAACATCGTTATCAAAAAAGATCGATGGACAAAGAGTCGGCTGGGATGGGAACTCTCAATGATGAGAATAAGCAACAACTTGACGAAAAGAACAACAAAAACTAAAAAGTTCGAAAAATTTTGGAAAATGTTTAATATTATAAACTTTATGACTATTCCCTATAATCTGAATGCTTCGGTTAAATTCATTCACTCAATACTTACTTACAAGCCAATTAGACCGGTCAGCACTTTAAGGCTACATAAAGAATAAAAAAACAGGCTAAAGCAGCAAACTGTTAAAAAACGAGAAAAGCGTCGAGTGAAACGCCATTAGAAAATAAAATTTTCTTTGAAAACTTTTATATTTTCAATTATT
The DNA here is from genome assembly GCF_964194025.1 of Convolutriloba macropyga. Lineage (NCBI taxonomy): Eukaryota > Metazoa > Xenacoelomorpha > Acoela > Convolutidae > Convolutriloba > Convolutriloba macropyga. The sequence goes on along the minus strand of NC_134471.1, from coordinate 54,924,314 downwards.
TCTTTAACAACAATGGCATTCTTTTTGTTTAACAATACGTATTCAAAAAATTTGAGCTAATATAATAAAACCACGAAATGATTAAGAAAACACGTAATATCAACGCCATTAGTTTCAATAGATTTCAACAGAGAATAATAACGCGAAATTGTGCCTCGATGAGACAAAAAAAAAGATTCTCATTCATAAGTCGAAAATATTACATTACAAAAATTTATTGATTATGAGAACAACAAAGAACACAGGCAAAATAAAAAATACAGTAGAGAAGTCCGAGAAGAAAGTGTCGGAGCCATTTAAACCATAAGCTTTTCTCTGAAAACATGAAAACGTTTGACTGAAAACATGATCTATGATAAATTGAACGTTACAATCAAACCAATGGGAGCTAGCAATATTAAGATAAAGTGATAAGATTTCGAAAGGAACCAAAATTATGGAAAAAGAATATTCAAAAATTTTAAAAAAATTTATGAAAACTCGTGCGTGGAAGTCATAAACCAAGAGTTAGAAGATAAAACCGCTCTGTAGCAAAGTTTTGATTTAAGTAGAAGAAAAAGCGTCTTGAAATTACTGAAACTGACCTAAGGTTTACGAAAAAAAATTAACGATTGGTAAATATTCAGAAAAATTTTTGAATAAGATTTGACAGCCATTATTTTCAATAGTTTTCAACGTATTTCCATAAATACGCTCAGTTATGTCTAAATGGGAGAAAAATGATGTTATTCATGAGTAGGTAACCAATAAAAGATCACAATAAGTCTTATGACTATGAATACAACAATAAATATAGGCAAAAACCAAAAAATTCAGTAGAAAAGTGCGAGAAGATATTATCGAAGCCATTTAAACTATTCGGTTTCCTCTGAAAACTTTAACTATGATCCATTGAAAGTCTTCTCCGGGCCGATGTGAGCTATAAATATTAGGGTAAGGTGATAAGATTTCAAAAGAACCAATAATGCCAAAAAAATCCAAAAATTTTGAATTTTTTTTTTGAAATCTTGTAACGTTGAAGTCAAATGAGCAGTAGTTAGAACATGAAACTGCTAACCAGATTAGTTTTGGTTGCAGTAGAGACTAAATGGGACTAAATGGTATATCTAATTTTTGAGACTGATTTAATGTTCACGAAAAGAAAATTATGATCAATTTTTCAATTAAACTTACGAAAACATAGAGTCTAAGCCAAAAAAAAACATTGGCGATGCATTGAAAACAAATTTTGTCTCATTGGGCTTCATTTGACAGTAAATGAGGTTTGTCATTAACGGAGTCTTGATATGAAAAGTGGCTAGCCTCTCGGTGACTTAAAAATTAAAAAAAAAATTATGAAACGTTTTTTAAAAAAAAGATTTCTCAATTAGAGTTCAAGTTTTTTTATAGTAAACATGCCTATTAGACCGAAACTAGTCTTTTTATCGTGTTTCGTCTATTAGGAACACTAAATTGATTCATTTTGTGGCGTGAAATGTAATTTTAAATTACTTTTTTTATAGAAATTATCTTAATTTGAACGAAAATTCCCCTAAAAGTGAACAAAATCATGCCAAATATCACGTGTTCACACAAAACTTCAAACCTCGATAACTCCTTGAGAAAAAAGAAACTCAAAGAAATCTTTTTGATTTCGAATTCTACGCTGGACGAGCTTTTTAATGATACCACTAACATTCCTCTACGATGAATATATCGATCGGCTAAAATTGTCTGAACAAAAAAAACCATTTGAGTATATAGTTCTTCCCCCAACATGTGGGGTCGGAACAAAAATGCTGATTGGATTATGCTTTTGCTTAAAATGAAAAGTTTTATGAGCTCCTTCAAAAGGTCACAAATGGAAAATCACAGGCTAATCTTTGTTGCCTTGACATCATATTTGAGTTCAAACCTGTGCCGACAACCACTAATGATAAAAATTTGGATCAATAATTTGTTTCAGATATTTATTTAAACGTTGCATGCTTTTTATGATAATCTTTAAAAGAGAAATCACCTCACCGACAAAAAAAACATATTTGCAATTACTCTTACGATCTTTGCTTGGCCAGGTCAAAAAATGTGAAAAAATTATTCTTAAAGACTAAGAAACGGTTCCTAAGTCAGCAGTTTTCCCAATGATGACCGCACTCTTTCCTCCTAACTCGAGAGTGACTCTCTTCAAGTTGGATGTTCCCGATGCACTTTGGATGATATGTCCCACTTCAGTTGAGCCAGTGAATGCAATCTTGTTGATATCCGGATGCTCTGAGATGGCAGCACCTGCTGTAGGTCCATAACCAGGGATTATGTTCACAACACCTTGAGAAGAAAAAAGAAAATAATGTAATTATGTCCTATATTGAAAAACAAGAAAAAGTTTTGAAATTTTATTATGAAAGGATAATCCAACTATTCTGTTTGTCAAATAAATTAGAACTAAAACAATTTCAAGTTTCTTGTGGGTCTCCGTGTGGAATCGATTGTTGTTCAAGCATAGATCTACAAAAAACAGTGAAGCAGTTATATGCGAGATAAAAACACCCACCTATCAAAGTAATATCTTGCCGATTATTTCAATATTTACTGGAGTTATTTACCCATGATTAAAAAAAATGATTTTTTTGAGATTCAGTTCAGCCTGAAAATATTTGCACTGCTCAATTGTTTCTTTATAAATCTTTAAGAAGTGATCTATCCGCATGTACATTATGACTCTCCACCTCTGATGTGGCTTTACAAACTTTTATAAAGGCATATGCAAGTTGTAATAGATATTACCCCAAATTATGGGGCTATGCGAAAATCTATCACTACAAAAACAACTGATAGATCGTTAAGATTTAATAAAGAAATTAAAATATTTTTTACTGGATAAAATGAATCTGTTGAAACGATGAGTATAAGCAATCATTAATAAGACCTTCAGGAAGTATCATACATTGCTTTTGAAAAAAAAAATTGAATAAAAATGAACTCTCATCAGTATTAGCTGCGAAGAGTATTAAAAATTAAAATCGCTCAATTAATTTTCCACTTTCAAATATCTTCATAAAAATGAACCAAAAATGTTGATATAAACTTTAGGAGTAAATCAGAGAATCATCCACAAAATTTGAAAGCAGCTGCAATTGTACACGCCTATGTGCAATTTTTTTCGAGATCCAAAACCAATCATTAAATTTTCTCTCAATGTTTCTCGACATTTGCAATTACCGGCAATAAGAATTATTCTGCAATAAAATTGAATTAAAAAATCAACACAAGAAATGATATAATGATTGCCATTATGGCATAAGGATTGTTTTGGAACTTAGTTGTTTTTTAGTGGCTGTTCGCATGCTTTTCATATGCGCAAAAAGTCTCTTGGGGGAAAAACTGTTCAGTATCTTATTTATAGATGTTGGGCCGGAAGATAATGAAGACGATGTGCTAAGACTTTGTCAGAGCTCCCTGTCAGAACTCTATCGCATTTATTGATTCGCTGTTACCTTCAACACAAAGAGTTGATAAAAATTTTCTCTAAAATAATCCAATAGGAAGAGCACTATAACCCTTCCCAAAAACCAGAGATCAAGTTTTACTCCCTACTTTGCTCATTTAGTCAGCAATTAAACGGATAACTAGACATGCAGAAATTTAGGTACTGATTGTCTTTTATAAAGGGTTTTCAGAACTTATGAAACACAGTTTTTTTTGGCAGAAGTAGATTTCTTTTCTGCTGTTTCTTTAAATTTATTGGCTTCTCTCCCTCACCAAAAAAAATTTAAAAAACTTCTCCAAAATGTCTTCTAGACAGGAAAGACGACAGTTAAACAAAGAAAAGCAGAGACAGAACAAGAGAAGTGTTGTAGCAAAAACACAGGATGTTGCGCAGCAAAAACACAGGATATCGCGCATCAAAATCAGACACTACCGGAGATCACCATCGAAAAGGGATGATGTGCTCCGATTAAAGCGTACTCAGTTCGAACATACATTGTAACAAAATACGAAGGAATGGAAATATCTTTTCAAGAAGCCGAAAATGACTCGCACTCGGACAGCTATTAGATGTCTTCATACTCATCATACTAAATATTTCAAGAAAAAATAGTTATGATAGCAAAATATGTTATAAAATTTCTGATATATTGACAATTACACAAAATCATAATTGAACGACATGGCGCACCAAACAAGAAAAATAGATTCTTGTAAAAATTATTTATCTGTAAATTCTTTTTGGAAGAGAACAACGTCGCAATCGTGGACGAGTTTGGAAAAGTGGAGAAACAAAAGAAACTTGCTATCTTTGCTAGAAATTTTATCGTCTACGTTATCTTGCTAGAATTTATATCAAAGAAAGTCAACTTCCCTCGCAGCCAACAAACGTAGGTCCAATATAGAACGCAACAGAAACTCAAGAATGTGAGAGGCAGACTCGAAATAGTCAGTTGAAATTGCAGTGGTAGCTCAAACGCTAGAGAACCATTGAGAGTAAAAGTCTTTACAAAAAATGTCTGTGGAGTCTGTGCGATCGAAAATCGGTTTCTTTTCTCTACTTGAGCATTGAAAGAGAGGAGTGATGCATTAAGACAAAAATTTTCTGCAAGAAGACCGCTATAACTTAACAATAAATAAAGTTTGGTCAGAGGCGGAAGACTCATTCATACGGCAAAGGGATTTAACAATCAACCTAATTTGAATCTTTCATGGTAAAAATGCGGGATATTTGAACAATTCCTTGTAAAAACAAATCGCCGAAAGTGGTATTTTTGAAATCTGGACTGGTGAAGTTAGTCAAGAAATATTCATCACGAACAATGCAGATAACAACATTATTTGGGAATTGCTACGCGTTACGGTAACTAAAAGTAGGGTTTTGAACAAAACAATCAACCTCAACCTGCACATGCAGAATCAACCAATAGCGAAAACCTTCAAGCGAACCAGTTTAAGAGTCGATTTCGTGGCGCAAACCAGCAATACAGGCAACCACAGAGATCTGACAACAATCACCGAATAAAAAGTTCATCCTGCAACTGTGGAAATGGTTAGTTGGACTGCAAATCATAGAGATGTATGTCCGGCAGCGGGTAAAAATGCAATCACTTTGGTTTTCAATGTTATTTCGCCAATGATTGTTGTAAAAAACTAAATGAAATGAAAACTAGAAAGCAAACTCAAAGAATAAGCAACATTGCAATTGCAATAGAAGTAAATTTAATGTCAACAAAATTTGAAATTTTTTTAAATATGCAAATTGATATACAGTTTATCAGATGATAATTATGCACAAATTCTTAGCAGCTATTCAATTCAAGTAGTTACATATGAGTTCAAAATAGAACTTAAAAATGGCAAACACATTTTTTTTTGTGTTGAACTCCGGAGGCGAGAATTCAATCATAGGTTTGTGACTCGCGTAAAGATAATTCTTAAAGGTCCGGAAACAATATGGCCAGAGAAAGAATTAAACAAACCACGTACATTCTCTGTTAAAAATGAAACCTAGAGTACAACGACTGGGAACCAATAGAACAAAAATACATTTTTTTTGCCGAGAGTCAAGATTGAACTCTAGAAGCTAGTGGGAAAAGGTGCGACCAAAACTTTTTCCAGTTGTTTTGACAACATTTTTATCACATCGATGGTGAAAACAGTAAAATAAAAGGACTAGTTCGTAACATTATATAAAATTAGGAAGACCTTACACAAGTCAAATCAAAAGAACTTGAGCTCTACAGCATTAGAAGAAGCGTCAAAATAATCGTCAAATGATTTGAAATACGTTTATAGTCAATTAAATTTGCAACCTGATACCAGCCCACTTTGCAAACTCAATAACGTAAGCGGAGATAGGGCAAGTACCCCTTTAAATTGGATTTTACGGAATAACTGACTCGCTGACAGGTCTATATAAAGCAATAGATTAAAGAAAATCCTAATATTTAATAAATAGTGGTTCCTGGAAGATATTATACTGCAAGCTATAAGATATATAAAAATAATCATATCAGTCTGGTAAGAGAAAGTCTTAAAAATTGAATGAAGGGAAGCTCAGAATCAACCTGCAAAAATGTCACTTCAAACATTTCAAAACTGATCTTTAGTTCTTTTCTTTGATCATTATATAACTTCTGAAAGTTCAATCTAAATTGTGTTCCCTAGCCTATTAATGAAAAAGCATGAAAATTGGCTGAACAGATTAATATTAAGTTCAATTTAAAGCAATGAAACAGAGATTAGCAAAAGATTTGGAAAAGAAACATTTCAATACTGGATTAGGTGTACGCACAAAATGAGAAACGCCGACGAGACAGCGATTGGATGAAGCTCTCAAAAAACTAAAGCGCGAAAAGCAAGTAATGGTTTCCGCATAGTTATTTTAAAATAATTTTCAAGAAAGATGTGATGTTAATTAAAAAAGATTCTGTTTGTCGTAGATCAGTAGAACTTTTAAGTTTTTATTTAGACCACAAACCATTCAAAAAAATAAACAAAAACTCATAAAGCCCTTTTTCTCAATCATTGGATGACATATATCAAACAAAACATACAAAAATTAATTAGTCTTACGGATGGATTGCCCCCCACCTTTTAGTTTTAAACTAGATTACTTGACAGGCTCAAAAATGGGACTAATTCACTACATTTCGTCAAACCACAATAAAAGGCAGGAAATAATATACATACATCTTGCAATTGATTGCATTAAAATCAAATGAAATAAAAGATTGTGTGAAACGCTTTCTACTAAATATTCTGAATTACAACAATTTCGCACGGGGAAACGAACAGATGTAAGAAACTGCAGACAAATATTCCAATATCATATAAAAACAGCAAAAATTAAATTAGATTTCTCAACAAAATTGTAAATGACGTTACCGGCCTAATTATGAATACCAAACGTTCTTATCATTATTATACTACTCAACGAATACAAATTCAAGGTACGCTTTTGTCAAACCAGATACTGGAAATCAGTCGAATTCTACTTTAAGAAAACTTAATAGAAGTGCCCAGCGACCAGTTGTGGTCATCACTATGTCGATTTCAGATGAAGAAACATTGAGACAAATCAAACGTTTTACGCCGTCAACTGTCCAAATTTTGGATGGAGCTGCTCATTCGGACACCCTGCCAATAACAACAAACTCTGAATTAAAGACAGATGCGACAACCTCGGAAAATAGAAATTTACATACACCTTTGAATACTCCATAGAAATTTACATACACCTTTGAATTTTTTCTTCCTGAAGACAACTTATTAGTTTTTTGCACTAATCAGAAGACATTCATTATCTTAATTGGAATCGACTATTCGGCACTCTTATCTGGGACTTCTTTTAGTATTCTTCATCTGGTGAGACCAATCCAATATTTTCCAAATTAACAATTGTTTCACTCTCAGGTCTTTTTTAGGTCAAAGTTTTGAGTTGTTTTTTTCTCACCGTTTTTTTCCAGAATGAGTCATTAGTGTATTATAACCAAGCCCAGTGTATCCAGCGACAAAATGGAAGCGGCTGTTCTAACGAAATGGAACAAAGATAAACTCATTCAAGAAGTTCTAAAACTAAGAGAGAACAAAAGATCATCACTCGATACTAGTAACTTGCAACAGGATGAAATAACAGAACTAAAAAAAGACTTAGAAAAAAACAAGCAAGCAAATAGAGAACTCCAAACAGCTCTAGACAACAGCAAATCCCTATATGACCAAGCAATGTCAGAAATTGTTTTTTTGAGAGGACAAAAGTTCGTACCACGATTTACTATGTTTCCGAAGTTTGCACCACAATTTACTAAACATCTTGTCATATCAGACAGCACGTATAAATTTGTTAAACAGGGTGATATAACTAATGAAACTGCAATACACTAATACCCTTCCGTAACAATAAGTGATGTTAATAATATTATTGATTCTTATTCGGCTGGAACAAAACCTGAAATCCTTGTTTTTCATTTGGGACACAATGCAATTGACCAAGGTACTGATGGAAAAAGGGCAGCTGAGCAAATGGGTGACTTAGTCAGTAAGTGTTTAACTAAATTCAAGCCCCATAAGGTTGCTATATGCCAAATTCCACAAGTTAAAATTGAACTATACGAACGGGACTCGAACAACAAAGAAATTGATGCTTATAACCAAGAAATCAACAGCATTGCTGACCAAATTAGAGGCGAATTCCAGTGGTCAAATGTATACGTCCTCAATTATGGTCTTGAGGCGAACGATATCAGACAAGATGGTGTACAACCAAACATATATGGAATTCAAAAAATAGTTACAACTTTGCGGAAACATATGAAAAACATTGGCTACAACTGTTCATCTAACGATATATCATTGAGACAAATGTGTTCTAAACAGCAAAATGGAAACTTTTGGGCATTCAAAAGGGGATGGAATAACTTCAATAGTCCAAATGAGTTCTGATGCATTTGAGTGACTTAATTCTTAGTTCTTTAATAGAAACTTTGAATGCTTCTTTTGAAGAAAAAATCTGTTTTAATTGTGATTTTAATAATAGGCTTTGTTTGTAAAGGGGGGGGGGGAAGTAGCCTTTTTCAAAAGTCACTCAAATCATACTAAAAAACCAAAATTTAATTTTTGTCAAATTTATTATAATAATTTGTTTTCACTAGGGTTCGGTTTCATCAATATTACGTATATATTATCCGTCATATCAATTATTCTGCAAAAAATTGGTGATATTGAAACAAAATCTGGCCCAGCTCAAATAGAAATATTGAAAAAACAGAACAGACGATAATCTCATGTTCTGGTACATGAATTGTAGAAGCCTAAATAATAATTTAATCGACCACTGCTTTATTTCTAAACATCAAATCTTTGAAACAGATATAATAGAGTCAATACTTGAAAATTATCATTTCATTATTGTATATCAATCATCATTGAAATTAGAATGAAAGCAGCAAAATACAGAATATTTAATGCCAGATAAAAAAGAGATACATAAGAAGTAAATTTAACCGTGATATCGCTTTGCAAGACTGGTCACTAATGTACAAAATCATTGGAGGAAATGACATTTTTCAAAAATTTATTGAAATTTTCCAAAATGTATTAAATAGTCACGCACCTTTGAAGAATATAGAAGTTAAAACAAAAAAGGAGAACAAAAAATGGCTATCAAAAGAACTGCGTAGTCTCATTAATGAAAAGCATCGTATAGTCAATGAATGGAAAAAAGATCCTAATCAAGAGCTCTTTAACAGTTACAAATTATTTAGAAACAATGTTAATAGAAAATTGCGTGAAGCATCTGACGATTATACCAAACAATTTTTCGAGAATCTCCCAACTTCAAAAGAACAATGGAAATTTACCAAGAACAAAATTAACTCAAACAAACAGACAGAAAAAATTGCAAAGCTGAAAGAGGGCCATAACGTAATATCAGATGAAAAAAGCAATGCTAACTGTTTGAATAATTGTTTTGCCCGTCTTGGATTTTACATGGGCGAAATAATTGCTCCTAAGTTGCCTTCTTTTAATTTTAGGGGAAATGAATTCAATTTCAGGCCGGTAACCAGAAGAGAACTATACAAAGTTATTGACAAACTACCAACACAAAAATCAGCTGGACCAGGGTATATACCATCTTGGGCATTGAAAGTTTGTAAGTTGTCAATTGGAACCCATATACAGTTTGCTATTAATGAGTGTATAAACGCAAACACATTCCCTAAAATTTTAAAAGAAGCCTATGTCACTCCCATCTATAAAAAAGGAGACAGGCATAACCCTGAAAACTATCAACCAATATTGGTCACTCCAACGTTAGCAAAAATTTTCGAAAGACTTCTCTTGGAGCAAATGTCGTAACATTTAGATATGAATAAAATACTTAACAAAAATCAATTTGGTTTCCAAAAGAAAAGTCGTGTCTTAATACAATAATTGCTCTGACAGAGAAAATAAATCATTATGTTGAAGAAAAAGATATAGTCTTAACAACTCTTTTGGATTTAGCGAAAGCTTTTAACTCAATATCCTTGGACATTTTTATTCAAAAAATTGAAAAATATGGTTTTTGAGAAAACGCAAGAGTCTTATTGAATTCGTTTCTAATTAATAGGAAACAGTGTGTTAGAAACGGATTAGTTGAATCCGACTGGAAAATTATAAATCATGGTGTTCCACAAGGTACTGTACTAGAACCACTAGTATTCATACTTTATGTAAATGACTTGGGTGAGGAAATAGGGAAAAGTTCGAATGTTTTACAATTTGCAGATGACACAGCAATTTTGTGTCATGAAAAAAATGAACAGTGTTTAGAAGCAAAGGCTAAGACAATATTGATGGAAACTGAACAATATATGAAACAAAACAATTTAAATCTAAATGAAGGGAAAACAGAAAAAATGGTTTTCAAAAATGAGAAGTTACCAACTGTCAATTGCGTTGAATTTAATAGTCATTCATTGAAACCAACAGATGAAGTCAGATACTTAGGTGTTATTCTTGACAAAGAGTTGACATACCAAAAACAACTTAATAATGTGATCAGTAAAATGGCTTTAGCTATCAGATCAATTTATTTGGTACGCAATCAATACCTTTAAAAGCTCGAATAAATCTCATTAGATCACTTGTTTTATCGCATCACTTGTTTATTGCAATTTTTTTCAAAGTTTGCCGTCCTACTCAATTGACAGAATAAACAAACAAATTAGATGGGGCATAAAAGTTTGCTTTTTTCGAACAAAATATGACATTGCTCATAAACTACTTCTTGAAAATAAAATACTTCCCGCAGAACTTCAAATAGCAAAGACTTCATTAAATAGATTTTTCAGTATTGTCCAGCAAACAAACATACAAGACCAAAAAAATTCAGAGTAATCGGAGACGTTGAAATTAAAGTTAATAATCGTACATATGATTTTTCTATCACAACAAAATGTATATCAAAATGGAGTCAAAATTCAATTATAAGAAACTTTGTTCGGAAATGGAATAAACTTCCAAGAGCTCCAAGAAAGGAAAAATCAAAGAAAAAATTTAAAAAAGAATTAAAGGAAGAGATGCAAAAAAGACACAAACGAGTTCCAATGGGCAAAAAAATTGAAGGCTTTAAAAGTTTATTTTTAAAAAATAATTCACGAGAACTAGAAACTGAACCTTAGTTTTTTATTATTATTATTATGTTTAGTTATTCAAGGGAAAGATGTAGTATGTTTGATTTATAATATTACAACCTGTAATTTTAACCTTGGGGTTATTCGAATTTACATGTTTGAGATTTAAAAAAAATAAAAACTCCTTATACAGATATCCAAGTAATTCCTTCAATTACGTCCTGTCAGTTTTCTTCAATAAAACACTGCTAGCAGGCCTGACATCGAAATACGCAGTGTTAAAGATATCAGGGATGGAAATAACTGAATTGAGGAACGGTGCAAAGAAAACGCCTTCTGTTGACAGCTTTTGGAGAAATGTGTATCTAAAATCAAAAAATACTTGTGAATGTTGATAACAAAATCGCTCTCCCGAACTCAATCAAACAGTTTTTAGTGGAATTCGTTCATAGCACACATCCTGCAGTTTAGGCATGACAAAAATTGCAGTTCATGCGCGTGGGCCCTATACGATAATTGATATTCTTTCAATGGTGTAAAAATGCAAATAACATACATGGATTTTTACAAAATTATACATTATGGCAACGAGTTCCGCGCGCAATTGGAATTGCAAGAAGCAAGATATCAATCTTGTCAACAAACTAAAAAGATTTGGCAAAGAGAATAAAATTGAGTTCATTGCAGCGCCAAAACACGATCATATATCGATCGGATTTGTTGACTGGCTAATTCAAACTGTAAATATCATTTGGCATTAAATAAAGCAGCCGCAGAAACAAACTTTAATTTAAAAGAGATATTAAACTCAATCATAAATCAGCATAGAATATGCAGACAAAAGGTCATCAACATGTCACTGTTGGAAGCCAATTTTCACCAAACAACTAACACATATCTTAGCAAAACTTGTACGATTCCAAATCGTAATAAATTGTACTGCAAATAAACCATAAAAATTGAAGCCTTCGGTTGGGACCATCTCATTTTGGGAACAAAAAGAAACAGGCTGAAAAGAAAGCTGGTTGCCAATGAGAAAAAACAATTATGTTTGCGGCGAATGAACTTGAATCAACAAACGGGAGATTGAAGCATCATTTTCACGCAGAAAACTCACTACCCCTCGAATACACCAACAAAATGTCAAAAACAAACGATTCAAAAAAATCTTGATGTGTTACTTGACGTTCGAGCCCCGGAAGGGTCAGTAATTGAAAAAGAAGGTTATACACCATTAATAAACGAATCTTGAGCACTAATTGTGGCCATCCATAAGTCAGACTGTGCAAATGTCGGCACAAAAGGAGAAATATTTCCGAAAAAGCAAAAAGAAGACAGGAAAAACGCCAACAGAAAAAACGACAAAGGAACAGATCTGAAACACACAAGAGATGCATGGCAAAAACTTGAAGCTCGCCGATTAATTAAAGGCAGAAAGCAAGATTAAGCAAGGTGTATCTCGTCTAAAAACTCAAATATGCCATATGCATTGCATGTAACACTGCCCGGGTTGAGGTTTGGTCAAAAAGTAATGTAAGATTAGCGGTGAATAGCGGTGAGAAAAAACTTTTTTCACCGCAAAGCGCCCGCATCTTTTAGCGTTGAATGCGTTCATAGCGGTGAAGTTTTGTAAGATTAGCTATGAAATTAGCGGTGAATTTTTTTAAGATTTGCGAAACTTTTTCATCACCGCTTCGTGGTAGCGCTGAAAATTTTTTTCACCGCATTCTGCTCGTAGCATTGAATTTTTTTTCACCGCTTAAACGGTGAAAGAAAATTATTCAACGCTACCAGCAGAAAGCGGTGAAAAAAAAATTTAAGCGCTGCCACGAAGCGGTGAAAAAAAATTTACAGCCCTGCCATCAGAATGCGGTGAAAAATTTTTCAGAGCTCCCAAAAAATGTGCTGAAAAATTCAACGCTGATTGTACGAAAATTAACAGCAACATATTTTTACATTTCCTGAACCAGCACCCGAGCTGGTTTTTTGGCAATGACAATTTACACAGCTGCAGACAAATGTGCTAAAATTTTAGTTTTTTTTTAAATGACCCAAACATTTTGCGTAATCATCATTTTTGCAACCGAAATAATCGGAAATTTACGAATGAAAACCTAACTTTTTTCCCAGGCAAGCTATAACAAAAGTTTATTTTGCACTACACTCTACCTGAGTTTACACAAGGGATACTCTATACTGAGTTTGCTTTGATTTGAACAACTCCTTGATCCAATGAAAAACATCTATTTTTAAAATTCAATAATTGCAATTTATTCATTATAATATGAAATTTGCGTACGATAACCCAACTTTTTTTCCTAGTCAAGCAACAGCATTTTTTAAAATTTAGATACTCGATACTGAGTTTTGTCCAATTTGAAGAAGTTATTGACCCTAAGAGAAAGATATAGGGGATAATACACAACAAAAGAAGTTTTCACCTTAAGCATCAAAAAGGACTACGAGTACTTATTGTTTTACAAGATAGCGTCAACACTGAAATTTAAAGTTTACCTATGAAAGGACACATAGAAAAATTAAACAATTGTTCAGATCAATATTTTATAGCAATTCTAAAATAAAAGGTACCAAAACAAATATCCTCAGATAGGGCTAAAACTGAAAAATCTTTGCCTAATATTTTTATCTTCTGTCCAAAGTCTGATTATCTATCCATAAGGTTATGCTCTATCGACAGCATGTTCGACATACATTATAGTATTATATCTTTTTTAATTTATGAGGTTGCTGATCATTCAGCAGTATTCTCGCATGTTTTTAAAACAACTTTTCCAATGACAAAATTTTGTAAGACTAGCAGTGAATTTTGGCGGTAAATTTATGTAAGAATTGCGATTTTAGCGATGAAAAATCTTTTTCACCGCTTAAAATTTTTTTTGCGCATTGATCGCATTGAGCGCAATTCTTACATTTTTTACTCGAATTCACCGCCAAATCTTACATCTTTTAGCGATTTTTAATGGTGACACCTCGACCCGGGTGCGTACAAAGCCACCGGAATCACTAAATCGCCCACACAACAACAGAAAGTTGAAGAAGTGCCAGCAGAACAAAGTAAATCAACGCCTCCAGTACAACCGAAGAAAAGCAGTCAACTACACCAAAAATCAGCCAGCATAAACTTAAACGCAATTCACCGGAAAAAGACTCAGATATTTATAAAGAGTCCGGGGCCACATGTTCTCGTACTTAAGAAAACTGCCATAAGACTTTACAATTTGGATACTAATGTGTAAACCTACCTAGTGCAAACTTACATCTCGTCAAAGTTCGAAGGTATAGAAATGTCAGTTCGAGATGCCAAACATGCCTGAGACAACGGAGAGCTGTCAAAACTCATCAATAGACTAATGATTCTAAATATTTCATAAAGTAATAGTTTTTGTAACCAGAAAATATGGGGTCTTTCCCATTATAGCCCCCATGAAATTATAGCCCCCCCTTATGGTGTAATCAGCATGATGGGGGGGCTATAGGTTATCTGGCCGCTAAGCTTGGGGGGGGGGGCTATAATGGGAAAGACCCAAAATATGTTATTTGTTTATTGATATTTTGTAAAATACAAAAATCTATAAATTGTTAACTTTTTGCCAGGGAAAAATTTGGTACACCTCCTGTTTATATAATCATTTTGCCGTGGAATTCTAAAACTTAAACTTAATTTCATTTCCTTGTTTCTAACCTTTGACGATGTTGTCTGAATTGTTTCCTAGTTGAACTTTGAATCACTGACTGTTCACATTTCATGTCTAATCTCCTGATTTTGTTAAACTGCTTATGATATTGTTGAGGTCAATTGGTGAAATTATCCTGATTGAAGTTTTATTCGGTTTTCAGCTTTAACTTAATGTAATTCTTCAAATATTTATTCAATAATTAGTTGCTCTCCATTCAATCTAAGTTTTCTTACCACAGGCCAACTTGAATCGCAGGCAAAATAAATTACTAACCCATTTTTGCAAGTGATTTCGCAGATGGAAACGCATAGTTTGTGCCAGCGAAATCCGTTCAAACAATTTCTTTATCAAAAGTAAAGACGGATTTGCGCCGCAATTCTCATACCTAAAATTCAATTCAAATACGTAAGTTCTGCCCCGCAAAAACTTGCATAAATTGCAATTTGACGCGAATAACAGGTTGCATGTAAGGCAGACCCAGGATGGGCTCCTTTTACAGCCTTAGGGTATAAAGAGTTAGGGTTACTTATTTCTGCGCGTGAATTAGGACTAACCGACTCTGTAAAGCACTGAAGATAAACTTCAATTAATATGGTGGTAATACAGTATAGCACCGGAGTATAAACATGGTGCATCTAAACTAACAGACTGACTAGAGTTAACGGAGCATGCACTTTATATAAAAGAATAGTGTCTTCTCAGTCTATGATTGGCTGGAGGTGTACATCCAGTAATTCCACAGCTACATCCATCCGGGGTTAAGAGTTTTAATCTGTGAATTGTAGCAGAAATATGGTGGATGTATCATCATCGTTTTGTAGTGAGGTGGTGAGTCGTGTTGTTGTCAAAATAGGATTGTGACTTAAGCCGTCATCTGATGTCCCTGTCAGTAGAGTGTTGACTAGTGTCGTCAGTGAGTAGTCGACTTCAAGTGTATAATCAGTAAAAGTGCCAGTAAAAGGGTGTGCTGGCCAGTAACGTTAGTCCTTTCAAAGTACCCAACTGTCTCCCACTGTCCTGTAGTGTGGATTTGTTCCCAGATGGAGGATCGCTTGTAGTCTGCAGTCTCTGTCGGCTGTACAAGGAGTTTTCTGTTTATCTCCATGTGGTACAGTGTCTTATCGATCGGATTTACCAGCTTACCTTCTGGTGGAAATCCGTCTTTTGGCTACTGTATGAGCTACCTATTACCTTAAACTTCCAGTGAAATTTAGTGCCTGCTGAGTAAGCTCCGACATGAGAGAAGAAGAAAAGAACTGATCCCAATCTTCAATTGTGGCAAAGAAGAAAAGATGAAATTAAAATCTAGACAATGAAAATACAAAAAGTGAAATCGCAAGAAAAGTAAAGAAAATATAGTTTTGTAAGTTTTCAGAACAGTAAGTTTGAGAGTTTTGTGGGACTGTGAGTCTAATATGGTAGGACTGTGGCTACTTCTGAAACTGGAATTCAAAGTCTGGGGCCCGGTTGTCAGGGTCCCTGACAAATTCTTGAAATTTTTTGCCTCGTGCAAGACAGGCGACACGTGCACGTGGACCCAAGTCAGTGTTGCAGTGGGGTTGCAATGCCAGGAGATAGTTTAGGATCTGTGTTTCCTCTGGTGTCGGTTCTCTGTTCGACAGTTTGTCCACCATCCAGTCCCTGTAGAGGAGGCTCAAAATGCGTCCATTCATACGCTTTTTGGCCGCTTCCTCTACGCACTGGAAATATTTGATAGGGACAAGTATCGGCCGATGTGTTTCCCTATAGAGTGGCAAAAACAAGAAGTAGTTTTTGATCGGGTCAAAATTACGGAGGGTGATTCCACAATAGGTGGGGTTAAAAATATAGCTATAGTTCATATAATATGGGGATCTGAGTTTTGTGTTCCCGCATTATAGGCGAGAATTTGTTTGGACCAAGGATTCGTTCTTTGGAAGTGGTGCTGGGCAAAAAGATAGTTGTGGATGGGGTGTAGCATCTTGGTCCGATTCACTCTGTGTGTTTGTTTATTCACATCCATTTGTGCTCGATGCAAAAAACCAAACTGAATGTAGAAGGGGTCGTATTTCTGGTAAATACGATAAGAGGCAACATCTCTCGTAAACGTTGTGTAAAGATAATTGTTCTGACGTTCGGCGAGTAAGAAAAATTTTTTAGAGAGATGTCAGAATCTCTCTGCGGGTCGGGGTTTTTTAGGAAAGTGAAGGCACTCTAGTGGGAGGCCCTCAACTTTTATTTCATCCACATATTCGTTCTTGAGTCCCAGTGAACATGAGCTAGCCGTTGGTTTCAATGTGTGGTGAGGTGGTGTGGCAACATAATTAATGCTCTCTGGAACATGAACACCATGTTGCTGCGCATAGGATTCGTGATTTGGTGAAATTTAAAATTTTGGTCAGATGCTCTGTGTAACACTCCTCGTGTGGGAGTAAGGGGATTCACTCGCGATTTTCAAGACGAGGGCTGTGAGCCACTTTGTGGGCTGGCCGTATACCGAGCAGGCGACTGTGAGGCTTGAATCGGCGATGATCGTACAAGGTAGATCTCGTGCGCCGTAGCTCTGGGGCGTCTCCTTCGTGAAGAATTTGTTCAGGTGAATTTGTTGGTCGAAGTTGGCCAATCATACGGAGGAGGTTAAGGCAAGGGCAGCTGATGTTGAGGTGGAGGAACTGTGGGTACTCCATACATCGACTGGTGGATGCTCATGGGCTGTGACACAGGTGTGGGCTTCACAGGCGGAGGGTAGGTGAGTGGTCGTGAGCGAGGCTGGGGGCCGTAAATCCTGCCAGAATATGCTCCATTAGGGACAACCGTTTCGGGTGTCGAGCAACCCGATTGTTCAGCAGCAACTTCGTTAGCCCAAGAAGAGCTGTGTGGGGGCTGTGGTGGTGGCTGTGGCACCGATTGTGTTGGTTGTGGCATCCAAGCTAAAAAAGTGCGGTGGCTGAGGCACCGGCTGTTGACCATGAGATAAGAGTTCTTGTGACAAACTCAGTGGTTCTGTTAGTGTGGTTGTTGAGCTTGTGTCGCTCCCAATGAAGAGATGTGGTTCTCCCGGTGATGAAGAAAAAGTAGTGGGTGAAGGTAGTGGATTCACCCGATTGTAAGTGGCCGAATCCACAGACTGTGGCCGTGGAGAGGCCTGGGCCGACGTGAAGAGGGCCGGCGTCTGCACTCCGCATGTTAGCTCTGGTAATTGAGGAGGCAGCACCAAGAGTGTGAGTGGCTAGTGCAGGATGTCGTCGACATACAGCATAATAAAATGGCATGCCGTGGGATCGACGTTTGGAGGGATAGGTGAACCTCCATCGTGAGAACCGGGGTTGACAGCTGTGATGTCACTAAAACCCGAAAGTAGTGTCATTACTTGTTAAATTTAGGATAAGTTCTTCCGGGATTTCCTTATAATCAGGATCATCCTCAAAAGAGTCTTTAGAGAGTGATATAGCACAAGAGCGTTTGCATTTACTAGGATGGAAACGTGTGAGTGTAGTGATTGAAAATCAGGTTTTTTGTGTGATTCTATTGGTAGTTCGTAGCATTCATAAATGGATGTGGGGAGACTTGAAACTCTATCTTTTTTAAAAATATTGTCTACAGGAGTGGAAATTTTTTTGTAGAAATTTTCAAACTTGCTGTGTAACAGATTCAATTCATATTGAGAGTGAGGAGTGTTACTATCGACATAGTGTTTTCGTCTTTTCTTAGGTGAGGTAGGTTTATAATGAGAAGAGTCTGATTATGACAGATTAAAAATAGTTTGTAAAAACAATCTGAAACATCCGGAATTTATAAAATTTAGGTAAAGTAGTACTTGCACCTAAAAAAGATTTAAGATTACATGTGTTATATGAGCTACGAAGTGGTCCAAACAGGCACTGCAAAAAATTAAAAACAGTCCATATTATGGCTATTTCTTTTAAAATGGGGTATCCAAAGACTCCTATGAGTGATTACTTTAAATAGTTGCCATTGGATAAATCACGCCAATGGAGACGACAAAGTGTAAATTCTTTCTTTTCCGTTAATGAAGAGCTTATTAAAACAATTCGTGTTTTGACTTTGTAATGGCAAAATTTGTGCTCTTAATTGTGCTGGATTTGCAAGGTCTGCAACGTAAACTGCTTGTAAAGTTTGAATCATTCAGCGGCGTCATCTACTAATTAGTTAAATTTCATTTTATCCATTGAGTCAGTCCAATATTTTTGGCTCTATATGCCAAGTTATTGTGCAGCAAAGTCCGCGTTGAAGTGATTTTCAGTCTCATAGGGCATGAACATTCTAACCTGGTTTTTCGTTTAAATTGGATAAGAAGTTGAGCGGTATAATTCATCGCCATCCGCGTCTAATGAGATTTGCTGATCAAAATTGTTAGTTGTACATGGTGCTTTATTAGACCAAGGGAATGTTTTACTTGTGACTTGATCTACAATTTGAAGTTCGTTCTGATAAAATATAGGGATGCGTTCGAAACATTGATTTTCTAGTACATATAATGGTGAAAAAACAGTTTTGAATTGAAAGAGTGAGATAACATTAGAACTTTTTGTGTGTTTTGCTGACCTGTAAAAATATATCCTACTAAAGGGGTCTTTTTGTTAATAATATAAAGCGGTCTGTCTTAAATTGCGGTCAAGATCGCTGTGTTTTTTGTAAATTGAGAGACTCGTGTGGTACATCACAAGTAATACACAACTGATTATAAATTTGAGCTTTGCGTCGATCCGTTAGTTGTTATGTGGCAGCTGTTATGTGGTTTCAAAATGACTGTTGCTTTAATAGCGTGTTTTGGAGGACAGTACCCCAATTCAAGATAAAAATTTATTGCGTGTCTTACCACAGTAGATACTTTCAGATTTAACGTCAAAACTAAGCGTGATGTTAGTTACCTGGAGTGACCTAGTGTCCTAGTGTGTGGATGACGTCATATTCCTGCTTTGGGTTTTGACTGGGGGCAATTAGCCCAAAAATTATATGTGGCTTTTGGGATCCATTCGTAGTCCCTTGGATGAAAAACAATATCTCCGCGTTGGAAAGCAAAAAGGCCATAGCGATCTTTTTAAAACGGCCTTGTTTGGGTTCGATGTTTGCTTGCCAGCGTGGGTCATGAAGTAAAGCAATTTGTATTAATTGTGGGTGATAGTGTTGTTTGTTTATAAGACCAATGCGTGCAAGTTCTCTAATAGCTTCAATTTCTGTGGGAAAGAAAGGACTTTTGATTTTGTTAACACACCAATTATCGTGACCAATTTCGTAGCCTCTCTTAACTGAGATTTTGTGGCAAAGGATGTATCTGTCGCCGATTTTTGCATGTATGGCGTATGCGCGTACCTGAAGTGGTCAAATTTGTGAGAAGATGGATACTTGGGCAGGGAGGATCTGAAAGTCTGCTGTTTGATCTTACACTCGCCTATCTTTTTGAGCTTATAATACTGCATAATTTTGATATGCTGTGGGGAGAAATCTCATGATTTGGGGGTTGAAATTTTGCGGTTTTCAGTTTTATTGGTTGTTTTATGGGTAATGAAAGTAAAAAGAATAAATTAATGAAGGGTATGATTAATTTTTTAATGGACATGTGTCAGATAGTGCAGAGTGAGGGTTATAGAAAACCAGATATCCTGCGGTGTTCTTTGTGAATCAGTCAATTTTGTAGTGAATTTCTTGACATATAAAGGCTGACGGGTTTGTTTTAACGCGAAAAATAGGCGGAGCAGCGGATTGTGGGTGAGAAGTTAGTTTGTTTTGTTCGACTACAATTTCCACAGGGAAATTGATTTTAGATTGTTTTAGCAGATCGTGCGCTCGTTGTTTTTGAACTGGTATAATCTTGAATGGTTTAGTAATTCTTTGTTTTGCTAAATTATGTAGTTGTTCACCGTTATTATGGTCTCCGAAAAAAGCGGCTGGTGGAACAATAAATTTTGAGTCAACTTTTAGTGGTTAAGTTGGATAAGTCTAGTAGTATCGGCTTATATCCCAGTACAATGATGAAAGCGTTGGTCTGAATCTGGGGTGAAAGATTTTGAGCTTAATGTAATTATAGGTTGTGTACCGTGAACACTTAGTTGTAGCGAATTTTGAAAAAAAGCTGTTAAAAGGACTATAAAAAAGAGTGATTCCAGTGAGCGTATACAATATTGGGGTCCTTTCCGTTTGTGTCCCCCCAGCTCAGCGGGCGCACATTATTTGTAAACCCCAGGCGCACGTACCATATTTTAACATAATAAACTACGATGTAATGACACGTGCTCTATAATTGGGGGCGCATAAAGTACTGGGGGGCACAAATGGAAAAGATCCATATATATATATATATATATATATATATATATATATATATATATATATATATATATATTTATATATGGATCTTTTCTGTTTGTGCCCCCCAGCTTTGTGGGTGCATATTATTTGCACCCCCCCCCCCAGACGCGCGTGCAATATATTTACATAGTGATTTACTATGTAATGGCACGGGCTCTGTAACTGGGGGGCGCATAACGTACTGGGGGGCACAAAGGGAAAAGATCCCAATATTGTGTACTTGTCAACCTGATGGATTAAATTGATTACTCGCAATCTGTGACGGAGTTGGTGAGGAAAATTGAGATCTTAGTGGATCAAAGGTGGAAGTGTCTGAAATAAGACTAATATCTTGTGGTGTGTCGTCTATATTGGAAGCAGTGTGAATTGGCTGGAGGCGTACATCCAGTATTTCCACTGCTACACATGCCTTTCGCAAGAGATATTTAAAACACGGATCTTAGTGGGTATATATTTTTTGCACCTTCCTCCCCCACGGGCGCAGTTGCTATATTTTTACATAATGATTTATTTTTTGACGGGAGAGCATAACGTACCGGAGGGGCACAAACAAAAAAGATCCTAAAAATTTTCTGAAGTATTCAAAAAACGCCTAGCAAGCTCCCCCAATTTTGGTGTCGTTTCTTATTAAGTGAGTCAATCTGTTCGGTTGATCTTGATGTTATGAAGCGCCCAGAAGTAAATAGTGTAATTACGCAATAAATTTCTACGGTTTAAAAGCACGCACGTGCGTTGTGGTGGTGGAAGTGTTAAGCCAAAAATACCCTTGGAGGATCTAAACCTTCCATCCCGCGCCTCAAATATATTTCTTAGTTGAGGTGGGGGGGGGGGTGGTGCTGAACTATAATTCGGAAAAAGGAAATAAGGGAATTAAAGAGACAATTACGATCTCTTCAGTGGATAGCACTGACCAGGTGGAAATCCAGCCTCTATAGCCATATCTCCCATCAGCAGAGTAGTGAGAGGGGTCAACTCAGGTGGCTTCATTACCACTGCATTCCCAGCACACATGCACTAAAATTACCGAAAAGACAGTAACCAGAAATCTAGATTTTAAAATCAAGATGAAACTGCAGTTTAGCCTTGCCAGGGTCGAAGTCTCATTGGATAAGCAGATAATTCGTACCAAAATCCGCCGAATGCGTGAAAATAATGTAAGAAAATGTGCTGAATGTTTGAATGTTTACCTGTATGTGCTGAACGTGCTAAAAACAACGCTTGCTACACATTTCGTACAAAATTCCAACAATTTTTGACATAATTCTCGCATAAATTTCAAAAATATCTACATTTTTGGCACAAATCGTAAGCAAATTCCGCATTTCGAAAAATTAAAATTGACGAATATTCAGTACATAATTTAAATATAACTTCAGCATATTCTCAAAAAACAAATAATCACTGCGCCAGCCCATCCTCGCATATACACTACGGTAGCAAAAAGCTACGTACAGCATGATTTCTACTTTTAAAGCATAATTCGTGATTCATAAGCATGAATTGAGCTAAAGCGTGAAAAAAGGTGTGATATTTAAAAGTTTTGACAGAAATTTCAATCTCACTTTTTTCGCTTAAACAGAAAAGATGGTGAAACAGTTTTGTTATTTCGCCGTTTGCCAAGTTTCTACGCTACGAGATGTCGGATTTTCAAGGTCTAAAATACAGAAGCAACTCAACTTAAAATCAAGATACTTTGCAGCCGATCTGGCAGAATGTTGTTTTTACTGATGAAACAAGGATGCGCATCTCCACTGACGGTATTGTTAAAAGTTTTTCGAAGAAATGAAAAAAGATTTCTTAAAAAAAACACAAAAAATTTTGAGTTCGGAAATACGATCATCACTTATGGGTTGTTATACAATCAGATGGGGGAAATTGCTGTGAAGTGTTCAAACAGGCTAAACGCTGTGGATTATTTGGAAATTTTGAAGAATTAAGAAGAAAAAAACATTTCCTGGACGATATTGTCCGACAAGATAATGCTCTTGTGCGTAAATAGGAGAGATTATCGGCAATTTTTTTTTCAAGAAAACGAGTGGAAGATACTGGAATGGCCAGCATACATTTCACATCTGAATCCTATGGATAATTTAGGGTCAATTTTGAAGCAACGATTACAAAAACTGACTTTTTTTGGGAAGTTATAGAAGAAAAATTGTTCGAAATTTTGAATGAAATTGACGCAGACGTCATGAGAAACCTGCATGAGAACTATACAAACCATTTACTAGACTTTCAAAATATTAACTTTAATGGTGATTTATTAGAGAACAAATTTGAGCTCAAAATAATATATTATTTAATTATTGTATTGCTTTTCAAAAAATCGTCACGTGTTTGTAGCTTTTTGGTATCATAGTGTATGGGATATTAAAGAAATCACCACATTCAGCCCAATGCCTATAGAATTTGTGCACAACTTAAATATCAAACAATATTTTTACTGTTGATTACATCCATAATTTATGCAGTTCATACACTGGCCGACCACCCAGAGCATTGCAGTGCTGAACCAATGTAAATACAGAGAGTGTATATAGACTTTTTTAAATACTTCGACAGATTCTGTTCATGTCACAATCTACATTGATCAGTGTCTTTTTCAGCGTAAAAATGTACCTCAGATTTTATCCTTACTTTGATCTGATCATACTTATTATCTAGCAGTTATCAGCCTAGTTAACATTCTTGTATAACTCTTGTCAACCTAAAACTATTTTGGTTATAACCTTTTTCAATTCCGGTTGTCAGCCTTTAATACACTGTTTCTAACCTGTTTCAGCGCTAATTGTGCATCACACAACAGGCATATTCACACCAGACTACATCAAACCGAAGGCATATTCACATCATACTACATCAAACCACAGGCATATTCACATCATACTACATCACACCACAGGCATGTTCACATCAAACTATATCATACCACAGGCATATTCACATCTCTGGACATCGAGAATACACTTGCTGAGTCACCCGGGATATCGAGAGTACACCTGCTAGGTGTCCTCGTAAACTGTGAACACACCTTCTAAGTGACCCGGGAGATCGTGAATACACCTGCTAAGTGATACGAGAGATCGCGAGTGCAGCTGTTGAGTGACCCAGAAGGTCGAGAACATGAATATTCCGATTATGCGGACGCGCGCTCCATGTTGCACTCGAAACGGAACCCGAACGCACCCCGGACGAACCTCTAACGCACCTAGAACGCATCCTGAACGCATCCCAATCGCTTCGCTCAGAATCCACTATATCTATCAACAGTAGTATGCAGCGTGAATGCAGCTGTTAACTGGTAACCTGTCGTTACTAAGTGCAGGCGTTTTTCACTTTTTCTGACATGCTCATGCAGTGTCATCATTTTCGAAAATTTCACTGTACTGTTGTTTCTATGAAATTACTGAACAGTTTGAATAGTGTTGAATTAGTGCAAGAGGTCTAAAATTTTGTAAAATATTTGGGAGAAGAATGGAACATTGTTTCGGAGACCGGGGTTCCAAAAAGAGCTCGGGTGCTGAATGTTATGTAAGAAGTGTGCGAAGGAAGTTGAAAAGAATTGCGGCCAGTACAGTGAACATAAATAAATGGTTACCTCTAGTCACCGCAATTCTTAAGAAATTCACCTATATCATCGCTGAAAAATGCGGGCGCTTTGCCGTAAAATATATTTATTTCGATTCCAATTCATTGCAAATGTTTTTTATAGTAAAAATTGAACTACTGCTCTAATCAGGCTGTTTACTGAGTTAAATTTAACGAGACATGAGGGATGGAAACTTACCTGGTCGTGTGAATGGGTCGAGTGTCATGGTCGGAACGAAAAATGACCGAATGAAAAATAACTGGGTCAAGGTGTCAGTGATAACAGTAGCTAATTAATTTATGATATGTTGGATCTATAGGAGCGAAGCAGAATAGATCCAATTTGTTATGAATGCCGTTCATTGCTGACAAGAATTGCGGTTAATGCGGTAATTTTTGATTTCACCATTTGAGTCGTGAAAAATAATTCTTTGCGATTCTTACAAAAGCACGACAGAAAAGGAGTCAAACAAATCATATATGACGTGGTAGCATTGCTTTGAATTATATTTAACCGAGCGTGGCTACAAAGAATTTCGTAGTTTTGTATTATATAAGGAACTCTGGTCATAGAGGTTAGGAGATGACATTTTTGTTCACTTACATCAGCTTAAAGCTTTCTCACCTGAGCAAGTTTCACACAACTCATTGCAAAGGGATAATTCCATGGGGTGATTGCACCCACCACCCCAACTGGGTCGTATTTGGTGAAACCCATTTTACCATCCTCCATAGCCAGAGTTCTCCCCTCAATTTTGTCACAGTAGCCGGCGTAATACCTGCACAAAAAGGGATTAGAAGGAAAAGACACACATATACGATGCTAATAAAAATGCAACTGTTGTTAGTCCCAGGAAATGCTAACTTCATCGCATAAAATTATCTTGTAATCGAGTGAAAATGTTTGCTCGATGATAGTAAAATCAATCGTGATTTCGAGCTTAAATCCCTACCTACCTAAACAGGTTTATAAAAACTCGTTAAGTAGTCTACCTGAACAAGTTTTATAAAATTTATTAAGTAATTGATACTTTTAGGTAATTGTTATGCAATTGTTACATAATAAGCAGTACTATTGTTCTTACTAAAACTTGTTAGTTTTATCGTAAGAATCTTTCGACTAGAGAGTAAATATGGACCATCAGGGAAGTGACTTATAGAGGGTAAAACCCTCAATAGAGTCTAACTTGAGGCAAACGTCAGGGAAAACATCAGAAAGGTACTTCAGATCTTTTCAACCATTGCCCCCCCCTTTGGTACCTAGCAGAGAATCGCCACCCTCTTCTGTGCTATACTTTACGACGATATTACTTGGCTTACAGTTTAGATAGCCGAATAATAGTTTAAGCGCAATTGCAGACCACTGTTCATGGCCATGCCTCGCATGCGCTGTGGGATATAATCCGGAAATCGTTGGTCGGTTATTGCGGCGAAGCGCGCCCACCGACCCGCCAGTCGGAAATTCTTTTCGCTTTGTATTCCGGTTCGGCTAGTTGTCATACCATGGCGTATTGTCTTCTAATCAATTTAACATAGTATGTGCATGCGTGGAAAGTTATTAGTCGTCTCTGATTGGTTAATAAATGGCTCGCTTATATTCTATCCAACAATAGCCACCCCCTTTGCAAAAGGGGGGCAATTGTTGAAAAGATCCGGTACTTCTTTGAGAGATAAATTAGGTTTAAAAAAGCAAATGTTGTTGTTAATGAATATAAAAACACAAGCATGTTTGAACGATCAGATATCTTTTTGTGTTCTTCAGTCATGAAACGTTGTAATTTCATAAAGAGTTTTAAGATTTCAAGATCACTGTTTATGACACTTCATAGACAGATCAAGGTGTCGTCTTCTGAATATCTAACTAGGCTAACAGTGAGAGGACTCTGTCGCCCAGAAGATCGTTCAAATAAATTAAACCAAAAGTTTTGAATTGGTGAAGCAAGCGTTAATTTGTTACTCTGCTATTTTCTCTCTCATTTGTTTTGTATGCTGTTGCCAATTACATTGCCTTGAAGCCAGTTTGTTCACAATGGTGCTCGAAATATCAATTCCAATTATATGGACAACAACTGTAGGAAAATTCCTTGAATATCAATGGAAAGGACAAACTTAAGGCAATTTATAGTAGTAATTAAAATAATCATACTAACAATATCCACGGATCACTTCTCAACTGAACTATATCAAAAATTCTCACAGTGGTCTTGAGAATCCCGACTGGTCTTGCAATTACAAACTTCCAAAGTTCAGTCTCAATCTCAATCTCTTCTTTGTTTTTCATACTATCTTTTAAAATTTAGTCCCACTAAACAAATGATTTTTCTCACTTGTGTAAAAATCTCTCTTGTGTCCAAACTTCTGAAGTTCTCCTAAAAATCTCCAAAGTCTGCTGAAAATTCTCTGTGTCACTTCAGTTTATACTGAACCAAAACACTCTTGTCTTAAGCAAACAAACCCTGATTTCTTAAGTAAAACTGCAACTTACACTTGAAACCTGTCATATTCTGTAGCAAGACTTTGTTTGCATTGAAAACAAATCAATAACATTCTATCCTCCGTTATTCAACTGCTATCAACCATTGTTCAGCTTTCTCCTTATCTTAAGTACACGACCTTTGGACTTTTATGTAAACAAACCCAATTTACTTCATCTCATATATGGACTTGATAAGTCAATCAGTGTGTGCTTAGTAAACATTTAACGTTGCTCTGAAAAGTTCTTATTCCTCTATTTCCGCTATAAAATTAACTAGCTGCAATCAATCCCTGTCAAACATCACGTGTTGATTAAATAACTAAACTGAACCCTAAACAAAAGACCAATGGTAATTTTCAATTTTGAAACCACTTCATGCAAGTCCTTGTAATTGTACATGCCGATGAGACCAATTTTCCTAAAATGCTAAAAATTGACCTCTAGTGTTCAGCCAAAAGTCATCTGTCCAAAATGAGGGGTCAAATTGATAAAAACTAATTATTGTCAGGGCAAGTCATTCCATAGTTGCACCTACCCTCAAAATTTCATGGCCTATCTCCCATTAGAACACGAGCAAGGACCGCGCACACTTTTCATCAACCTCCCGGATGACCCCAGTTTTCAGAGTTCAATATTTCGGAAGTAGTGGTCAAAACGTCTTCGAAAGAAAAGTTCTAGTAACTATAGGGTGCAATCAACCTGCCCGCCAAGTTTCGTGAACTACGGATCAGCCGTCGGGAGTCGTTTGCAATTTGAAATTTTTTATGGAATCGCGGGTGACAAAATCCGAAAAATCCGAGCTCGTCAAAACGCACCAGGGTGGGTATGTTTTGTCACTAACTGTCTCAGGTTATCATATTATTACCAATATTACCAAACTCTTTCGACCCCTCAAAAAGGCCAATTTCCGGTTTTTTTTTAATCGGGTTATCCCGAAACACCGACTTCCGGTCACACCCAGAAGTTAAAAATAGCACCAAAAGAAGGCCCTTAAAAGGTTACACTAACCCCTCCAAAAATCATAAGACTGCTACCAAAAATCCAGGAGCAATTCAAATTTAACGTCCCGCAGCATCGGCGTGCGGTAGTTCCTTGAGGATTGATCTAGGGTCAAATCTGACCTCCAAATTGGATTCCTCGCACCCAAATTAGTCTGTCCACGAATTTTCAGTTGAACTTTTAGAGAAATTGTTACTTCAATTTATGTGCTGACTATCTTCCGGCAAGAACAGCCTATTTATCGCAGAATACCCAAAAAGTTATCCTAACCATTTCCATGATGATCTCATACATTACTCTAAACTCGAAATATCCATTGCAACCCTTAATTAGCCTTATATCATACTCAAATTATCAATTTTTCATTCAAATTATCGAAAACCTTCAAATCACCCTACTTCCGGTGTTAATAGCTCGGGTTTGGGGGTGGGATTGGCCCAAAAAGTATACCAGCCTGAGAGGACCATTGGATGTACCTGACATAAAAATTTGAACTTTTATTTACTTCAAATTGAAATTCCAATTCTGTTCAAAGCATCTAGTTCACTTCAAAAGTTCGCTCTTTAGTTTACTTCTAAATTTTAATCACTCATTTCAACCTTGGCCTGATGCACAAATACAACTTTGCTAAGTAAACGAATTATATCGACAGCTCAATATGCTTTTGTTCATTAATTTGTTTGTTTAAGATATATCAATCAACTCGCCTCTCTGGCGCCTTCGAAACAATAACCCTTTAAAAAAATCGCTTATTTCGAACACCTAATTAACTTGTCTAAGTTGACCTAAATTACCTAACTCTCAAAATCTGGTTATGTTATTTTCCTGCGTTCTACACTCCTCCCTCCTAGATTATTATTCTCTCGAATAATTGCAATAATTGCAAGCCGTTCTCCTATGACCCGATTAACTTACTCCTACGTACTTTAACATTAGTTGACAACATAAATAGTATCGCGCAGAGTGTTGTCCTTTAACAAATATTGCATTGTAAACAATGACTCATTAGCAAATCGAGTCGGGCAGAAAAAGACCTGTTAATAAATGTTAATAAAAAGACCTGTTAATAAATGTTCTCAGAAAAAGACCAGCCAATCATTAATCATAGGCAAACTGAGGTTCTAGAAAACAGAGTGTTACCAGTTTAAGTTTAGCCTGCTTTTGCACTTCAAATAATGAATTATTAATTTTGTTTTCAAAAATTTTTGAGCGGGTGAAACAGATTCAGGTAATGCATTGCATTAGTATGTTTAATCAGGCTGTGGAACTTGAAATAAATAAAAAGACTTTTCAACATTAGAAAAATATTGTTTCAGTTTCCAAACCTGAATATATTTGCGCAGTTGAAAATGTCCAAAAGGGCCATCAAAAATGGCTTCCCGTTATCAATGACCTCCACCGTGCCGATCATTGCGCAATCCCGCTCCATGATGTCTGCAAATTTTCCAATAATTTTGCCTCTGTCTGCTGGGTTCATTTTTCGCCAAGGTGAGTTTCTCTTCATAGCTGCTCTGGCGGCTGCAACTGCTTTGTCAACATCTGCTTTGTCACCCTCTTGGACCTGTAAATATATTAGCAATCTTAGAATTTCTCCCCTTGAAGGCTTGCACTGTCAACTATCAAAAAAGTTAGATACAATATGGCTCTCAGATTTTTCACATCAAGATAAGTCTCTTACTCTTCTCTGTGTAATTTGAAAACTGAATTTTTAAAAAATTATTTTAGGGGCGTTTCGCTTCTGTGTGATTATACCAATCTAATATGTATAGTTGATTAGATGTATAATAGTGCGCTTCCAAACCCACGTGAACAAGTTCCTTGTTAGACTAAGATGTGCTGGAATTCTTGTATATAACGATGATAGAAAAAAAATAGTTATGCAACTTCTGAACTATAAACAATAGGGTGATCATACAGATTGGCGCGATCTTAATAGAGACTGTTTTGTTAGCATGTTTTTGTTTGCATATGTTGCTGTGGCAGTGGAAACATTGGGGCTTTCTCATCATTAAAAACTTATTAAGGGAGGCCTAAAATTAATCAGCTTCAAATATTTGTGTCTCTTCTCTGTAGAACTTCTCTGATGCAGACCTTTTGAACCCTGGAAAAAATAGTCCCCTGAAATAATACCGAGACTTCAGAAATTCTAATCCGATTGATTGGAAAGTTTGAAAATAGAACATTACTCTTAATATTGACTCAGAAGAATTAATCTACGGCTAACTAAAAATTAAACTAAGGTAAACATAAGTACGCAAGGTGAACATTCAAATTAGTGCCTAGACAAAATAGTTTAAAAACCAAAAAAGCGGTCTCAGACAAAACAGCAGTTGTTTTGAATAACAATGCGCTCCATAGATATATCAAACAGTAAAGTGCAGCTTTGACATTAAAAGAGTGCTTTGAAGTCGGAAAGCCAAAACCCCGTAACAGTAGATGTTAATGCTCTAGACGAATTTTCGGAGGTCGGTGTCGGTGCTTGAAAGGTGAGTGGACTGAAAAATTTTCCGAAAAAAATAATATAGCCAGAATGTTACGAAAGTGCTAAAAATACCAGAACTCAGCCACGGGTTATTGTGTTAGAAAAAAAGGAAAAGCAAATATATTTTCAACAATAAAAAAGTGTTGAATTACGCAAAATATTGGTAATATGGGGCAAAATATTACAATAACTTAATCAATACATATTGAAATCTAGAGTAGAAGAATTCACATTGAAATTGGTTGGTTTCATTCTACTGATGTCTCATCAAATTTTGCTTGACGTGTATTCTTGTGGTTGCTAATCTGTCTTCCAAGGCTGGGATGATTTTTCTCTGCTCATTATCTACAAAATTTGGTAAATGGCAATTATCTCTGATAACTCTGATTTGTTCACGGCGTATTCTGGCTCTATCTTTGCTTTTCGTAATACAACAGCGTTAAGAAGGCGCGCCATTGGTGAGTTGGTGGTGTCTAATGTAGTCTTAGGTTTCAAAAGCAAGCAATTCTTATAATTTTTGTCTGACTGGGCCCTCTGATAATATAATTTTGCGTCTGTATTGTGAGGGAAAACATCTTGAGGTACTCTGTTTTAGGATTGTCTCCTATATAAAAACCTGTCACTGTGCTTAACAACTAGTTTTGCTTCAATTCTCAATACGTTGATATATTGTTTTAGCTGTGGTTTTTAGATTAATTTTGTTTATTAATGCGCTGGGTCACTATTTTTAAACGTTTGAAACCATTTTTTTTCTGGGACTGTTTTTCTGTTCTTTGGAATCTTTTTTCTGATATTTACGTTTTTTCGCACTTGAAATAGCTAATTCCCTCAAACTGGCAAAGATAAATGACTTTCCTCAAACCTAGTTATGAACACATTTTTATCATAAAAATGAAGTGTACTTACAACTAGGAGCAATTTTGCACTCAAAGGGGATTCAACGTGTCATCTTGACGGAATTGGAAAAATTTGACAAGTGGGGGGGGGGGGGGCTCGTGTTCACTAGAGGTTGCCAATAATGACTTTGTTATGGCAGCATCAAAATTTTACCCAGTCAATGAGATAATTCAAATCTATCACTGTATTATTGGATTGATAGATGTTACAGAGAGTACTGAAAGTTATTAGGCTAGTTGTTTTGCATCAAATAAAATTTTCAAGACTACAATTTGCTCATTTCTTTGGTTTCACACATTCTCGACTATAAAAATTGTAGGATGCCTTTCAAAGACTTATTCCGCACAGATACTTACCATGCATATTGTTTCCTCTGTTGCTGGGTTGACAGACTCAAATGTCTTTCCACTAACACAGTCGACATATTCGTTGTTAATAAACAACTGTGTCCTTTTGATTTCTGGGTTTCTGATTGGCTTAATAGCAAGTAGTGCTTCCATTTTTTGATAACCTGGTGCAGTTTTGCAGTTTGTGAAACAGTGAGGTTGTTTTCGATGTAGAACGGATAGGCGTAACGAACTATTTGGTGAAAATGTAGCTTCTATGAAGAGTAAAGCGTTTGTGCAAATTTGTAAGCAACACTGTTCAAAGCATAAGTCAAGACAAATTATTTAGATGCTCATAATCTGACCTCGAACTTTCACCAACTCTTTTGCAGGTCCTTTTATTTATCGAACTATTGTGAACTTAGTTTATATCGTTAAACTACACATGTTGAGCTAAACGACAAAAAATATTATAAGACGAGGCATTACAACGTCAGCACGCCATTTAACCATTTCAGACAGATACTTATGACCGATACCTGATAAAGCTCACCTCTTTAAAATTACGATCAAATGTGATACAGATGAACTCTCGGCGTTTTCTCATCACATTAGAAAATTTTTTCTGTTGATATATAACTTTGATCTCAGCATTCAATGGAGTGTACTGAAAATTCTACCGAAGAAAAAAGGATATATTTCATGAATGTATTTGGAACTTAATTTCTGAAACCATCTTTTGAATCGCTGAATTATTTATTCTTTGTCAGCGGCGGCCTAGCTATACCCGTGTGAAATTCTACTATATGTTAGTTAACTCCTAGAGAAATTTTGACAGCGCCATTTCTTCGATTTCTCAGGCCTTTGTTTATAACTTTTTACACTTCGGAGCTTGCTCACAGGTTCTTTTGACAGTTTTTCGTCTTGGTCTCAGCAATTAAAAATGCCGCGCAGCAAATTTTTTTTATAAACGAGTCAACTCAGCTGTAGCTATCGTTATCTCTCTTCTGAGAGTAGCAATTAACTTAGAGCAGGACATTTGATGTTAAATATTTACACGAGATGAAGTAAGAGCTTTGTATAATTTTTAATCATAATCACGTTGAAACGTGATCTGAGGCCAAGCTGAAGGAAGAATCGAGGTGTCGTTATGACTTTAGCACAAGTAAACACTGTGTTCATGCAATCTTGGCTCCGATCTAAAAAATCTTGCGCTGGCAGCAATTTTTTAATCGTTAAGTTGTTAAATCGCAGCTCAAGAGGCTTTAATGACTTATGGCCATGACGGAATGTACAAATATGTTTCAGCATGACATGAGGGGCAAGACATCCTGACCCTCATAGCTAAATAGTGCAACTACTTGAAAATAAGTTGATTCCAGTAATCACTTTTCTGGATAAAAAAATTTGGGAATTTTTAACTTTTGCAACCCTGGCCAAAGTTCCATACTTAATTGTCAAAACTTTGTATATGGATGTGTCATGGTTTCCCAAGTAAAGTTATTTAAGTTCCTATTGGCTGACCTGTTTCATATTTAACAGCTACTTTCTTAAAATTGCTTTTGCAGATCACCTGTTATATAATTCCGTGTCCCTGCTGTTGAAAAAACATCCTTATAATATTTAGATGCTACGATTGCCTCAATTCATTCCCTTAATAATCAGGCTCGAGTTAATTTTTAAATTTTGTTTCTATAATTGAGCAATCCCAGGTGGCATAATCTTGATATACGTAGCATAAGCTCGGTGGCCTGAATTCGAAGCAAGTACGATACGCAAACCATAATGGAAAGAAAACATCAATGGGAATTTAAGCCTTCCTGGCCCTCCACTGGCACTCCTCTTACTGCCAAGTCCTGATTTAGTGGATTGGCCGAGCGGACCATATTATGAAAAGAACAATAGATGGAACAATAGATGGATCTACTGGAATCCGCTTTTGTACTACTGACCTATTCTGGCGCTCATAACTAAATTGGACTACGTACATGAAAAGTTGATGACAGCAATCACTTCCGTTGATTTTCAATCGGGAAATTGTTACCTTTTTCAACGCTAAAAGTTTTGTTTTCAATGACATTTGTGACCAAACAATTGTTCGTTTTTCATTGATATTGATTTGGATACATTTATAATATGTAGGAAAAAACCAAAAGATGGATCCTCAACATTGAACGAGAATGAGAATTTTTTGACGCTCAGATTAAAACCAAATGGCAAGATTGGTGACAAAATGTGCCGATAACAATTTTATCAGTAGAGAGACCATTTGAATCAATGGGATCAAAGAACAACATCTCTACGACAACTCAGTGTCGACGATATTTGATAAAAACAAATCAATTAACGAACCTTATCGAAATAAATAGAATATAGATTTCACAGAGAGGGTTTTTTTCAGTTAATTAAAAATAAAGCTTCAAATCACTTGTTTCCAAAGGGTGTCAACTTATAAACAGATTGAAATAAGGGCGCCCACATAAGTGGAAACAAGTGATTTGAAGCTTTATTTTTAATTAACTGAAAAACCCTCGCTGCAAAATTTATATTCTATACCGATAAGATTCGTTAATTGTGAAAATATTAGTTCTGTCTGAACCGTGCATCAATTCAGTTTATGATTCTTGCGTTTACTAGTTTGTATTGCGGTTTCATCAACATTGTTTCGGTTAGCTTGTAAAGCAATATAGATTAAACCCTCTATTTTGATTGTTCTTACCTGTTTTGGTACTCTCCTATGCAGTGCAATTTCAACGAGGTAGCCTTTCAAAGTTCTCTTTGATCAGCCTTTTCTAATTTTTCCCTTTAGGTGGGATTGTTGTATAAATTTTCATCGTCAGTCAAAATTCTATCCTCTGCAGTGTAGGATTACGAGAGCCGTTACAAATGAACGGATAATTAATCCCGCATTAGAGCGAACGCATTTAGGCGTTAATTAACCATTCTTTCACAACGCGCTAAACAAATTAACGCTCGTTAAGACTACAAGTACACAAGTATATAAACAACTCAGTTCGACTTATTTAAATAACACAACTTTAGGCCTGGATCTCCTCGCTTATATCCAGGATAGAAAATGTACGTTGTTGAGCGTAGGTGGCCTGTAAAGACACACTTACTTTTAATTTAAATTACTTCTGCTTTTGACAGTTGCAATGCAGACCTTTTCCCCCAAGTTCAGTAAAGATGAAGCAGATTGCTTCAGAAGAAAAACAAAAAAAGGGGAAAAGAGTCTCATAAAAAGCTCCCAGGAAAACCATAATTGTTGCGGTTTTAGAAGAGGGGGAAAACAGAAAACAGGCGCCTACGAGATCAATAATTGATGCTCTCAGCTTTTTAGATTTTATTATTTTTTGGAGTTTCAATAATAATACTATGAGATAAAAAAGAGTTAATTTTCTTGCCTTCTCGGCCAATAGGAAAATTAAGAAGCACCTCACTATGAACGTGAGTTTTTGATTCGTTCCCTATTGGCCCAAACTGAGCTGAGAGGAATTTATTGTTTCCCTCAGCGAAGTGGGACGGAAAAAAATTAGAGAGACAGAAACTACAACCAGAAATCACCAGCAGACAACTGCTTCCATTTTTTGATAACTAACTCTAAATTCAAAAAAGAGATTGCATATAACTTCCAACTAGAAAATATTCAACTAAAAAAACAACCTAACCAACAATTCCTTCATTAAATTTGATAAGTTTTTTTGTCTGAATTGAACTACCACCCGACTAACCAGAAGAACTGATTGATCGCTAAGCAGCTCACCTCGATATCACAACGACGCAAGTGGTAATTAGTAAGCTGTAATTTTATAATTACTCTTTGATAAATTAAAGACTTTCAGTCCCCCAACAATATTAAATTGAGGTTTATAGCACAGAGAGGTCTTAGGCATATATCTTTGCCTTCGATTTGTTATATCTTTCGTCAAGTTGGACTGGCATACATAAAGAGATCTCGTATCGTGTGATCTGTAGCAGCCCAGCCTAATTTGATAACTGGTGCGCCCAGAGTTAAGAATCACGCCTGAATTTTTATTTTTTTGTTTGATCGGATTAAAATAGTAAAATAACAACTACCAAAGAAGTGAAAGCACACTGATAGACAAACAAATAGAGTAATTTATATCAAATTTACAGCCAAAATACAGTAAATTCACAATAAAATAGTGACAGGCAACTGATGCTTTGCTCTTGTAAAATT
Organism: Convolutriloba macropyga; assembly: GCF_964194025.1. NCBI lineage: Eukaryota > Metazoa > Xenacoelomorpha > Acoela > Convolutidae > Convolutriloba > Convolutriloba macropyga. The sequence continues at coordinate 54,888,251 of NC_134471.1, read as the reverse complement.
GTTCTGACTCGGGTGGGGGTAATCTATGTCCAATTTTTAGTTTTATTATAAAACAATTGAAGTACTTTCACACTTTATAGTCAAAAATTAACCAAAACTCACCCCCGCAAAACCTATTTAGCCTAATTTTCACCCAATTTTCATCCCCCCAAAACCGGTTAAATCTAATTTTTACCCAATTTTCACCAAATTTAAGGTTGAATTTTAGTATTTGCACTTTGAATAATCAAAATTTATACAGAATTCATCCCCCCGAAACCTGTTTAGTCTATTTCTGACCCGTTTTTAGCCAAATTAGCGGTTAAATATTAGAATTTTCACCCCAAATAACCAAAAATTATTCAAATTCCGTCCCCCCAACACCTAGTTAGCCTTAATTTTAACCAATTTTCACCAAATTCACAATGAATTTTAGAATTTTTAAACTAAATAGCCAAATTTTAACCAAATTTCATCCCCCCAAATTATATTTAGAGTGATATATGTCTAATTTTAACTGAATTTTTGGCCAAAATATAGCATTTCAAAAGCACTAACTTAAATTTAACTAGAATTCATCCCCCCAATGCGTGTTTAGTGTAATTTATTCCTAATTTTCTACAAATTTAAGCACACGTTGTTGCATTTTCACATTAACTATACCAATTTGGTTAAATATAAGCCTTCTTCAGTTAATTATTCACACCGTTTTATCAATTTTTGACGCGGGTGGGGTAATACTAATCAAATTTCAAACAGTTAAACATCATTTTGTCCTAATTTCTCAATTGTTTAACACATTTTAACAAAATTAACGTCATGTTTATCCTAATTTAACAGAAACAAATCAGATTTAAGCCATAAAACCATTATTATCCAATTTTAATCAATTTTACACAAGATTTAGCCAATTCAGCGTCATTTTTGCATTATATTAGTAAATACTAACCAAATCTCGACCATATAAACCTCAATTTGGCCCTAATAACCAGAGAAATTACCAATTTTAAACTAAATTTTATCCCCCCAACATAAATTTATAGCCTGAAAACTGCATAAATTGATGAGATTTTCACCATCTTAGCCTGTTTCACAAGTACAATTTGACCAATAGAGGTTTTAAACAGTGCATGGACCAAATTGGAATAGTTATTGTAGAACATTTTAATCAAACAGCAATAGAAAACACTAGAAGTGCTAAAATAACATATTTATTACTGACGGAATTACCTTTGTTGCTATTTTCTACGTGTTTGAGCATAACTCCCCCGCTAATTTTCATATAACTTATGCACCTGAGAACCCTAATTTTCAAAATTTACTAACTTTGTTAAAAACTAAAAAAAGTGTGATCGTGATTCCTGCAGAAAATTTAGCCAATAATTAATACAAAACTTTAATGAACTTTTGGTTGCTCTAAGAAATCAAAACAGTATGATAGAATTAGCATAAACATCATCATCTTGCGTGTGGATGAGCTATCAAAATATAACTTCCCGTTTGGTTCACAAATATTTAAAAGTCATTAAACCCAGGTACATCAACGTTTCTCCTGACGATCCCAGTTTACCAAATAGAGTTAAACTACTTATAAAAACAGAATTAGTCACAAAAATCACATTTTCAAAAATAAACAGATTTAATCAATATTGAGTTGAATTTAAACACTCTGAAAATACTTATCCTTGGTCATTAAATTTTGCCGTTGAGCAAACTGATATTTACTCTTGGTTTGAAATCTTTAGCACTGATAACGGCAACAACTTTGAATTTAAAATACAATCATTAAACGGTCCTAAACAAATAAAATTCATAACACAAAACAATTAGTTCAATTTTCTACTTTAGTATTAGTGTTTTATTACTTAATTGTTATAATAAAAATAATTTCTACACTAATTACCCAAAGTAATAGTACTTTCTTAAAAAAAATTGTTTTCATATACTAAAACAAAACATGGCAGGAACGTTGTTGCGTACCCTGACATAGCGTTAGAGATTTTTACAGGTTTAACTCCATCTGAAGATGCCCAGAAATTCTTCAGTTTAATACAAGGAAAATCCAATTCTCGCTAGGAACAAGAGATCCTGCGGATGCTGGCTTGCAAGCAGCATACGACGATAGACAAAAAGCGTTATTCGGTTCGGTTTTACGTGGGCCAGCAGCCCAATGGTTTGAAACCTTAGCTCCAGCCTTAGCATGGAACGATGTTACAAGTCAGTTCATTACTCGTTTCACTGATGCGAGGGATAAGTACAGAAAAAGGATTGAAGTAGAGAGTATTAAAAGACAGCCAGAGAGTTGATAAAATTTATACTCACCGAGTAACAAAGGAAGTTGAAAAATGTTGGCCAGATCCTGATTTTAACAACGACCAGCGTACCGCTAAGTGTATGGAGTACTTTGTAAGAGGACTAACACCTCCCGCACTCAAACAAAAGGCACTTCAGTTGTTAATAGAAGATCCAACTACAACATGGCAACAATTAAAGAACCATGTAGCAGCTAAGGACTTAAGCTTTTCCGTTAGCAGCGAATTCACGGGTACCGCCTCAAGTAGTATCGACAATAAAATAGAAATTGATGGGTTGAAGAACCAACCCACAGAAATTGCAAATCTCATGAAAGATCAAAAAATAAAAGCTACCTACAACAATAACAATTCTAGATTTAAACAAAACCAGACTGGATTTTGAAAGTTTTGCAAACGTTCAGGTCACACAATAGCATAATGCTTTAAGTACAAAGACTTTAAAAACGAAAATCGGAATCCGCCTCAACATCGAGAAAAGTTCACAGAAAATTATAAACGTTGTCGGAGCCATTCACCAGGTCAACAAAACTACAGATCAAACAATTATGACAATCAAAACTCTAGGGACCGACACAGAAATAATTATAACCAATATCGATCAAATTACAAAACAACTCTAGGTCTGAATACCGACATCGATCCCCGTACCCATCAAACTCTTCAACCAATTATCGATCATCATCCAACGATGGCCGATCACAAGAACGACAAAGTAACTACAGAAACAACTCTTACAGAGATAGTAACAGGCAAAATAGTAGGGATAAACAGAGAAACGCTCCCCCAAGATCAGATAACCGATATCGTGATAGAAGTAGAGACCAGGATCATGATAGGACACCTACTAGACAAAGCAATGCTAATCATTCAAGAGATAGCAGTGATGGGCGAAGCCCTCGAGTCCATTTTAACAGCGAAACTCCCGGAGGCTATTATAATGAGGAAAACTACAACGACGAGTATTTAAACTAGACAGGTCTCCGTTCACAAACACTACTAATAGCAAAGCAATTTATTCACATATTTATATTAATTTATATCAATCCCTTCGAGACAAAAGTAAAATTAAAGGTTTAGAAACACAGTTTTTATTGGACACAGGAGCATCAAGCTCTATGATAATTACCACACTTACATTGAATTGAGCAAAACACAACACATTGAGATGAAGGCTTCAAAAAATCATACTTTAGCGGTTAGTGGTGAGAAACTAAAACCGCTAGGTCAAATAACTTTTAAAACTTCTTTCGACATTGCAGGAAAGTATCAAGTGGAAGTTACCGCATGGGTTTCAGCCAAAGACGGTTGCAAACCGAACTTGTTGGGAATGGACTTCTTTGAATCCAATGTAAAATCCATTGACATAAGCACTCCAAAAATTGATTTAAAAACTTACCCTGAAGTAGCTTTCAAACTATTTAGGTACCAAACCAAAAGCTATCCGTATGTTAGTTTCTACAAAATTGTAACTCTTTATCAGCAGCTACCATTAGCACCAAAATCAACTCGCGTAATATCAATTAGACCACCAAACAATTTTTTCAGAAAAGGAACCTCCTTTGTAATTGGAGGTGAACTGCAAGCTCAAGGTATTTATACTTACAAAGTTCAATGTTTTAGAAAAGAAAAAGAACTACTAATAAAGCTAAACAATCCTCAAAACACCAAGGTTGTCATTCAAAAGTGTCCTGTTGGGCTTACTTTGGAAGTCATTGAAATTAAACAAGACACAGAATATTCTGTAATTGACAACGTTGCATTCATAAACCACCTAATGAACACTGACATTAATTGAGATCAAATATCCCATGTTAGTGAAAAACAAGGTCCAAAAATTTCAAAAATTCAAAATCTTTTTGAAACCAACGAAACCCCTGAAAAACAAAAGAAAACAGAAAAGCGCAAAAAGACAGCAAGTTTTTACCAACAACTACGAATTGGAAAAAGACTTTAGCGAAGACCTTAAGGATCTTAAGCCACAATTAAAAACAACTGATGAGAACATCGGACCCGTTGAGCTTCCCAAAGAAACTTTAACAGATTTGACAAAACCGATCAAACGTTTCTCAAAAAATTTGATTTCTGTCAAGCTGACATCAATGACAAAAACTTAGACAAATTATTGAAATGTCTGACTAAAAATAAGGACGTCTATTCTCAAAACAAATACGATGTTGGAAAGATAAAGCAAAAATTTCATGTCAAACTTTTACCAAATTCAACTTTAACAAAACAGAGACCTTCCAAAGTACCATTACGTTATCAAGAAAAACTAGAAAATTTTTTGGAACAACTGTGTAAAACAGGTATAATTCGGGAAATGGGTAATGATAAAGAAATTGGTTGAGCATTTATTAATCCAATCATAATCCAACCCAAGGGGAACACAGTGAAACTGGTTATAGACGCCCGATATTTGAATTCAATAACAGATCTTAGCCGATATTCATGGCCACTCGAGCCAATCGGAAGCCTATTAACTAGAATTAAAGGTAATTTCTTCACAACCAGTGAACTTTGTTCAGCTTATAACCAAGTGCCCCTAACTGGGAAAACCATACAGCTGGTAAGTTTTGTAATTGGTCCAAAGCAATACACATTTGAACGGGGATTTCATGGACTATGTGGTCTACCCAAATTCTTCAGCCGCATAATGACTATTCACTTTGCACCATTAATCAGAAAAAAAACAAGTTGTAACCTACATTGATGACACCATCATGCAAGCACAAGATGAAACAGAAATATTTGAAATCATAGACAAGTACCATGAACTCTTAAGGAAATCAGGGTTAAAAGCTCAAACTGAAAAAACTAAATTTTTCCTTAGAAAAGTACAGTTCTTAGGACACGTAGTACGTAAAGATGGAATACAGCCAGTCAAGAAGCGAGTAGCAATTTATATGCACTCAAGTTGCCTGAAAAACAAACGTGATGTCATGAGAGTTCTAGGTTCCTTAGGAAAAATTTACACGTTGACTGCAAACCATTCTATGACCTAACCCGCACAGAAACTAAGTTTATCTGGACAACAGAACACGAAAAACTGTTTAATGACATTAAAGACAGGATTAGCGAAGATACTATCTTACCAATACCTGATACTAAACATCCTTTCCACGTGCATGTAGACGCTTCTTCTATAGGAGTAGGCTCAATTCTCGTCCTGGAATTTCCAGAAGGGAAACGGATAGTGTCTTTTAACTCTAGAATTTACACTAAAGAGGAAAAAAATGAGCACCACAGCTTGCGAAATTTGCGATGTAATATCTACATTACAAACGTAAGAGCATTACTTAATTGGTTCTCCCCATCCTGTATACGTTTACACAGACTATAATCCTTAAACGTATCTATGGGGTAGAAGAAGAAAACTCTCTCACAGGTTTTTCAGATACCAGTTAGTAATTTCTCAATTCCAAAACTAACTTGAAATTATCTGGACCGAAGGAAAAAACTTTGCGTTTCCCGACATCCTTGTCGTAATGTAAAAATTAAAGACTTTGACAAATATCAAATTAAACACAAAAAGATACCAAAAGACATTAGTTTTTACGACGAGCATGGTAACGAGGAAAATTACTTCATTTTGCGTGATATTGAAAAGGGACCAGCAGATGATTTTTTTTTCCAATCTTAAAACAAAGCATAAAAAGTATCGACAAATTTATTTTCAAACACGACAAAATGGTAAAGCAAAAATACGACAACCATCAAAACAGACTCTGTTCAATAAATAATACTTCGGAAGATTTCTCGTATGTTTCATCAATTAACCACTACAGACGTCACCGCGAACATAAAATAACCCCTGTATCAGAACCGGAGGAGGACGAAACGTCTGACCACTATACAGAAACCCTTTTTCACCAGGAAGAGGAGACGTCGGAACAATATTTCGACCCAACTTCGGAGTTTGAGCTGTTCAATGAGAACGAGCTGCCGGATTTAAATTTCGATGGACTCTACATCGATCAGAATAATATAACTGACTCGGAAAATAGGTTCCCATTAGAATACGATAAAGTTTTTCTCATGAAAAATAGTACATGTATAGATAAAACCGAATTAGCTAAAGAATTTCCAGAAAACACAAAAATTAAAGATGCAAGGAAAATCATCGATAAACTTACAGCCTTCTCTAAATAAGTTGATCTAAATACTTCAGTAATTTGTCAGGAACAATTAAAAGACCCAGTGTTACAACAAATTTGGCAATTAAGGATTAACAATACCATAGATGAAAAGAAAATTGAATTCCGACAATCTACAGCCATAATGTCGTACATTAATAATTTTGTAAAGTTGAGTTTTGTAGGGAACATCTTATGTATTCAACAACAAACAGACCAACCAGATATTGAATATTTAAAAATTTGTGTACCTTTCTCATTGTTCTTTAAAGCATTTCAGTTAGCTCATTGTGAATTGTCAGGCCATGTGGGATTCGATAAAACACTTGCTAACGTAAAAAGATTTTTTTATTGGCCTGGAATGTATAAATGGTATGAAAACTTGATTGCTGATTGTCTTGATTGCCAAAAAAATAAACAAAAACGGAGAGACATCCACAAAGCATCTCTCGAAAAATGGACTGATTCAGTCCATTCCCCTTTCATACGGTCCACATTGATCACAAGGGGTCTTTAAATCTTCCATCGAACGGTAAACATCATTGCCTAGTTATTGTCGATTCATTCTCCCGTTTCATTCAGGTATACCCTGTACGTTCCACAGATGCTGTGGATACCAAAAACGCTTTAAAAAATTTATTTTGTCTTTTGAAATACCACAAAAACTTGTGTATGATAAGAGTTCGGCATTCATGAACAAAGATTTTACAAGTTATATTCATGAACTAAGCATAACACCTGCCCTGACGATCCCAGACTATTCAAAAAGTTTATACCTACATTACTCGATTTTTTATTAACGGCCCTCATGATTATTGCAGCAGCCTTTTCTTTCGTTTTAACCGTTTTACTCGTAGTTGTAAGCATTCCTTTCAATTTTTTGATGTTAATAGTTTTATTAGTAATAGACCAAACAATAAAATCCCAAACAGACCAAACAATAGACCAAACAGACCAAACAAATAGACCAAACAGACCAAACAATAGACCAAACAGAATTTATTTTGTCTTTTGAAATACCACAAAAACTTGTGTATGATAAGAGTTCGGCATTCATGAACAAAGATTTTACAAGTTATATTCATGAACTAAGCATAACACCTGCCCTGACGATCCCAGACTATTCAAAATGTTTATACCTACATTACTCGATTTTTTATTAATGGCCCTCAAGATTATTGCAGCAGCCTTTTCTTTCGTTTTAACCGTTTTACTCGCAGTTGTAAGTATTCCTTTTAATTTTTTGATGTTAATAGTTATATTAGTAATAGACCAAACAATAAAATCCCAAAGTACTCAACAACCAACTCCTCCAACCGTACCAGTTTAAACATAATCCACTCCAGTGACTTTCGTTCAAAAATGAATACTATTGACAAAGAAACCAATACTGAAGAATACAAACCGGTTTCATTATTTTGCCTGTGCTGCAAACGAGAAACGATTGTTTTCAAAAAATTACATGAAAACTTCCCAAACAAACTACCCCACGTGAAATGTCTGCTTTGTTATCAATATGTTATAAAAGATATGGATAATGATTTTTGCCCTAAACGCTCTAAATTTAATGTTATCTTTCCAATCTTTAACTGGTTTCAATGTGATATTTGCAAACAATGAAGCTTCCAATATTATAATTCAAAAATGTTTCATCACAGTGATCATAAGCCCGTCAACTTTTGTAAAATTTGCGTAAAAGATTATAATTTATGCCCTTTTTGCAAAAAAAATCATCTAATTTAAGATGCATCCAAAAACTTCCAAAATTTTAACTCCTTTCCTGTTTTTACTTTTAATCCACTCGATATCCCTAGTTCAATTCAGATTTTACCAGGAACAAGTCACCTCCTTCACCCTACTTCTACACTACGCATTAATATGACAAAATTCACCTCATAATATTGTTTATTCTTTTAATTGTTCTGCTGATCGCATTGGCAATATCATTTTTTATTAACTATTATTTCCTTTCTGCAATTGGCCAAATTTTTTCCAGATACGGAAGATGACCAATCTAGATTTCACAACAAAAATATTTATCCTAATCTTAATTACCTTGCTTTCCATATCGTTCCTCATTAATCTCATCCTACTTCAGTTTCTCAAAGGTTTTCCTATTTTTGTCTAAGAAAAATAAAAAAAATAATCACTCAATGGGTCTCTCACACCCCCTGTTTGACAGTTTTCGTTGGCTCTATCCCAATGGGGACATTATTTGTCCAATATGTTTGTGCAAAACCATTATTGTAGAAAAACTGCACAAATAACTCCCCAAAGAAAATCCTCACAATGTAAGTATTCCTTGCAGAAATGCCCTTTTTAAAAGATACCCAAACCCTAAATGTGCCATCTGTTTTCGACCTTGTCTTCCCGTCCTGACCGCATCCTACTTCCGGTGCAATTTATGAAAAGAAATGAAAACAGAATTAGGAGTAACAAAAAACCCACATTCTTCACAACATGAGGATCATCGATTCTGTTGAGTATGTACAAATAAGCAGACAAAATGTCCCATTTGCAAAAATTATTTAGACGATGTTGTCTAATAAACCAAAAACAACTCGAGTCCAAACGATCTTTTTTCACCTTTTTCACTATTTCCTCGGGAAGGGGTGACCTCAGCTTTCTTAAGCTTGCCCTCCTTAGCTTTTGAATCTACATAATTTGGAATGTCTAGCCAAAATTTCATCCATTTAATAAGATCCTTTATGGCTATTTCCATTACCATCCTAATCTTATCCGCCATATTTCAAATTCTGCTTCCCTTCCTTGGAGAAAGAATAAAATTTATCTTATGGGCTTATATTTACTGTGGAAAACTAGCACAATAATTGAAATTTTCAGCTCAGCAAGGTTGTCTCCCCAGCTGCACGGGTCGTTGCAGCCGTGTTAGTGTGACACACGCCCCAAGACTCACACTTCCTGGCAGCGGAGAAAGATGTACTTGTACCAGGGCTGCCCGCCTGGAATAATCATGAAAACTTTTTTTATTATTCCTCTCTTCTTCATTAAATAAACTTTGCAGTTAGCAAAACAAAAAAAACTTTTGTACCAAACTTTAATAACAAATGCATTTAGCATTAAAATTTTAAATGAAGCAGTTAGCAACAAAACCGTACAAAAACATTTTACAATATAAAACTTTTTTATATTAGCAATACATTTGCAAACATGAAAAAAAGCCATAATGTGTGATATTGATGACACAGGCTAACCAAAATCAAAATAATTTAGATCATTAACAAAAAAAAAATTATTTTGTTTTTTGAAATACCACAAAAACTTGTGTATGATAAGAGTTCGGCATTCACGAACAAAGATTTTACAAGTTATATTCATGAACTAAGCATAACACCTGCCCTGACGATCCCAGACTATTCAAAATGTTTATACCTACATTACTCGATTTTTTATTAATGGCCCTCATGATTATTGCAGCAGCCTTTTCTTTCGTTTTAACCGTTTTACTCGCAGTTGTAAGTATTCCTTTTAATTTTTTGATGTTAATAGTTATATTAGTAATAGACCAAACAATAAAATCCCAAAGTACTCAACAACCAACTCCTCCAACCGTACCAGTTTAAACATAATCCCCTCCAGTGACTTTCGTTCAAAAATGAATACTATTGACAAAGAAACCAATACTGAAGAATCCAAACCGGTTTCATTATTTTGCCTGTGCTGCAAACGAGAAACGATTGTTTTCAAAAAATTACATGAAAACTTCCCAAACAAACTACCCCACGTGAAATGTCTGCTTTGTTATCAATATGTTATAAAAGATATGGGTAATGATTTTTTTGCCCTAAATGCTCTAAACTTAATGTTATCTTTCCAATCTTTAACTGGTTTCAATGTGATATTTGCAAACAATGAAGGTTCCAATATTCTAATTCAAAAACGTTTCATCACAGTGATCATAGGCCCGTCAACTTTTGTAAAATTTTCGTAAAAGATTATAATTTATGCCCTTTTTGCGAAAAAAAATCATCTAATTTAAGATGCATCCAAAAACTTCCAAAATTTTAACTCCTTTCCTGTTTTTACTTTTAATCCACTCGATATCCCTAGTTCAATTCAGATTTTACCAGAAAAAAGTCACCTCCTTCACCCTAGTTCTACACTACGCATTAATATGACAAAATGCACCCCATAATATTGTTTATTCTTTTAATTGTTCTGCTGATCGCATTGGCAATATCATTTTTTATTAACTATTATCTCCTTTCTGCAATTGGCCAAATTTTTTCCAGATACGGGAGATGACCAATCTAGATTTCACAACAAAAATATTTATCCTAATTTTAATTACCTTGCTTTCCATATCGTTCCTCATTATTCTCATCCTACTTCAGTTTCTCAAAGGTTTTCCTATTTTTGTCTAAGAAAAATAAAAAACAGTCACTCAATGGTTCTCTCACACTCCCTATTTGACAGTTTTCGTTGGCTCTATCCCAATGAGGACATTATTTGTCCAATATGTTTGCGCAAAACCATTATTGTAGAAAATCTGCACAAATAACTCCCCAAAGAAAATCCTCACAATGTAAGTATTCCTTGCAGAAATGCCCTTTTTAAAAGATACCCAAACCCTAAATGTGCCATCTGTTTTCGACCTTGTCTTCCCGTCCTGATCGCATCCTACTTCCGGTGCAATTTATGAAAAGAAATGAAAACAGAATTAGGAGTAACAAAAAACCCACATTCTTCACAACATGAGGATCATCGATTCTGTCGAGTATGTACAAATAAGCAGACAAAATGTCCCATTTGCAAAAATTTTTTAGACGATGTTGTCTAATAAACCAAAAACAACTCGAGTCCAAACGATCTTTTTTCACCTTTTTCACTATTTCCTCGGGAAGGGGTTACCTCAGCTTTCTTCAGCTTGCCCTCCTTAGCTTTTGAATCTACATAATTTGGAATCTCTAGCCAAAATTTCATCCATTTAATAAGCTCCTTTATGGCCATTTCCATTACCATCCTAATCTTATCCGCCATATTTCAAATTCTGCTTCCCTTCCTTGGAGAAGGAATAAAATTTGTCTTATGGGCTTATATTTACGGTGGAACACTAGCACGATAATTGAAATTTTCAGCTCAGCAAGGTTGTCTCCCCAGCTGCACGGGTCGTTGCAGCCGTGTTAGTGTGACACACGCCACAAGACTCACATTTCCGGGCAGTGGAGAAAGATGTACTTGTACCAGGGCTGCCCGCCTGGAATAATCATAAAAACTTTTTTATTATTCCACCCTCCTTCATTAAATAAACTTTGCAGTTAGCAAAACAAAAAAACTTTTGTACCAAACTTTAATAACAAATGCATTTAGCATTAAAATTATAAATGAAGCAGTTAGCAACAAAACCGTACAAAAACATTTTACAATATAAAACTTTTTTATATTAGCAATACATTTGCAAACATGAAAAAAAGCCATAATGTGTGATATTGATGACACAGGCTAACCAAAATCAAAATAATTTAGATCATTAACAAAAAAACACTCACAATGACTGCCAGACCCACACTCGCAAGCGTGGTAATCCCCAGTCAACATCAACAAATGACAACACAACAGGAAAAAACACAAATCCGTTCTTCTCAGGCTCCTATTTTCTCAAAGCCTCCATTTAAATCTCAGAACACACAAGAAGTTACTACACCCATTGCACCTCCATCAACTTGCAGTCAATATGATCCGCAAAACAATTGAATAGTCATTCAAAAGAGACCAGCTCTAGGAAATCATCGAACCAGTCACGCTGAAAAAGTCAAGAAAATGTCAAATATTGACAATCTGTTAACATAAGATGTTAGAAATAACATCCCTCCTTGCCTAGACATACAGAAAACAAGAGAAAAATAAACACTGAAAAACCCAGGTTTGTTAGAAACCTCTAATATGCGCTAAAAACTGAGTACATAAAAATCACCGTACCCGAAAGAGTTAATGTGAGCAATATCCTTACAGAAGACCTCTTCATGAAAGCAAGCGAACTCTCAATTCTAAAAGACTTCTCTTTGAGCAACAACCAAATGTATGGAGGATTAAAAACCGAAATCCGACCACAAAAACGTATAATATTAGGAAGAATCAGCTGAACATTTACGCTAATGTACCATATGCGGCTATAACTGCTTTCCCTTCAACTAATGAACAGAACGAAATCACGCGAGAATCCTTAGTTTTGGAAAACACGAGATTCAGACAGGAATTGTTCATCAAAGAGACGGAAGTGCAGGAACTGCAAATGAAGTTCAAAAGTCTTCAAATGAACAATACAGGAAAAGAAAAACAACAAATGATGACTATTGGAGAAGGCAGTTCTTTCTAACAAAACAGTTACAGAAAACAGAAGAAAGCAACCTGAAGCAAATTAACAAAGCATTTGCTCAGAAGCATCTTGAAATAACGACGGCTAACGAAACATTAGGAGTATCAAACAAGGAATCAGGTGAACAAATCAAACAATTGAACTGCAAGTTAGAAAATGAAAAAAAGAAGAGGCAGAAACAAAAAAAGCTAATAAAGTCACTGATCTCTAAGCACGAGAAGACCCCAGAGTCAGACAATGACAGTTAAGATGTCCAGGAAGTCCATATCCTTGACAATGAATGAATGTGGATCACAAGTAGGTTTAGTCAGATGAAGCTAACGTGAACCTTCAATTTCTAAAAGTCATCTATCATGAAGCCGATCCATTTCCAATATAGGTACCTAAAATTTTATACTCCGACTTGCAAATCGCCTTTTGCGATCAATTTAATATACAAACAACACTATCGTCATTTGCGATCAACTTTATATACAAACGATAATATCGCCATTTGCGATCAATTTTATATACAAACGACATTATCGCCATTTGCGATCAACTTTATATACAAACGACATTATCGCCATTTGCGATCAACTTTATACACGAGTGACAGTATCACCTTTTGCAATCTTGTTTCTTCATAGCTGTCGGAAACTGTCTTGACACAATGCTCACTGACATTGTAATAAATTACTCATAAGACCCAAGCGCAATTAAATTATATATGATGCAGTATATTTCTTTTTTTTTAATCATTTTCTTTTCTATCTTTAAATCGGGGTGAGCTGTAGTATTACGAAAGCCGTTAAATATGAACGGATAATTAATCCCGCATTAGAGCGAACGCATTTAGGCGTTAATTAACCATTCTTTCACTACGCGCTAAACAAATTAACGCTCGTTAAGACTACAAGTACACAAGTATATAAACAACTCAGTTCGACTTATTTAAATAACACAACTTTAGGCCTGGATCTCCTCGCTTATATCCAGGACAGAAAATGTACGTTGTTGAGCGTAGGCGGCCTGTAAAGACACACTTACTTTTAATTTAAATTACTTCTGCTTTTGACAGTTGCAAAGCAGACCTTTTCCCCCAAGTTCAGTAAAGATGAAGCAATTGCTTCAGGGGAAAAAGAAAACAGGGGAAAAGAGTCTCATAAAAAGCTCCCAGGAAAACCATAATTGTTGCGGTTTTAGAAGAGGGGGAAAGCAGAAAACAGGCGCCTACGAGATCAATAATTGATGCTCTCAGCTTTTTAGATTTTATTATTTTTTGGAGTTTCAATAATTTTCCTGTGAGATAAAAAAGAGTTAATTCTCTTGCCTTCTCGGCCAATAGGAAAATTAAGAAGCACCTCACTATGAAGGTGAGTTTTTGGTTCGCTCTCTATCGGCCCGAAAAATTTTAAATTGAGGTTTATAGCACAGAGAGGTCTTAGGCATATATCTTTGCCTTCGATTTGTTAAATCTTTTGTCAAGTTGGACTGGCATTCATAAAGAGATCTCGTATCATATGATCTGCAGCAGCCCAGCCTAATTTGATAATTGGTGGGCCCAGAGGAAAGAATCACGCCTGAATTTTTTTAATCCACGAAGCACCTCTCGAAAAATGGACTGATACAGTCCCATTCCCCTTTCATACGGTCCACATTGATCACAAGGGACCTTTAAATCCTCCATCGAACGGCAACATCATTGCTTAAATATTGTCGATTCATTCTCATGTTTCATTCAGGTATACCCTGTACGTTCCACAGATGCTGTAGATACCATAAACGCTTTAAAAAAATTTATTTTGTCTTTTGAAATACCACAAAAACTTGTGTATGATAAGAGTTCGGCATTCATGAACAAAGATTTCACAAGTTATATTCATGAACTAAGCATAACACCTGCCTTGAGGATCCCAGACTATTCAAAATGTTTATACCTACATTACTCAATTTTTTATTAATGGCCCGTATGATTATTGCAGCAGCCTTTTCTTTCGTTTTAACCGTTTTGCTCGTAGTTGTAAGTATTCCTTTCAATTTTTTGATGTTAATAGTTATATTAGTAATAGACCAAACAATAAAATCCCAAAGTATTCAACAACCAACTCCTTTAACCGTACCAGTTTAAACATAATCCCATCCAGTGACACTCGTTCAAAAATGAATACTATTGACAAAGAAACCAATACTGAAGAATCCGAACCGGACTCATTATTTTGCCTGTGCTGCAAACGAGAAACGGTTGTGTTCAAAAAATTACATGAAAACTTCCCAAACGAACTACCCAACGAAGTGTCTGCTTTGTTATCAATATGTTATAAAAGATATGGGTAATGATTTTTGCCCTAAATGCTCTAAATTTAATGTTATCTTTCCAATCTTTAACTGGTTTCAATGTGATATTTGCAAACAATGAAGGTTCCAACATTCTAATTCAAAAACGTTTCATCACAGTGATCATAGGCCCGTCAACGTTTGTAAAATTTGCGTAAAAGATTAAAATTTATGCCCTTTTTGCGAAAAAAAATCATCTAAGATGCATTCTAAAACTTCCAAAATTTTAACTCCTTTCCTGTTTTTACTTTTAATTCACTCGATATCCTTAGTTCAATTCAGATTTTACCAGGAACAAGTCACCTCCTTCACCCTAGTTCTACACTACGCATTAATATGACAAAATTCACCTCATAATATTGTTTATTCTTTTAATTGTTCTGCTGATCGCATTGGCAATATCATTTTTTATTAACTATTATCTCATTTCTGCAATTGGCCAAATTTTTTCCAGATACGGAAGTTGACGAATCTAGATTTCACAACAAAAATACTTATCCTAATCTTAATTACCTTGCTTTCCGTATCGTTCCTCATTAATCTCATCCTACTTCAGTTTC
The DNA here is from genome assembly GCF_964194025.1 of Convolutriloba macropyga. Classification (NCBI taxonomy): domain Eukaryota; kingdom Metazoa; phylum Xenacoelomorpha; order Acoela; family Convolutidae; genus Convolutriloba; species Convolutriloba macropyga. The sequence goes on along the minus strand of NC_134471.1, from coordinate 54,872,611 downwards.
TCAAAGGTTTTCCTATTTTTGTCTAAGAAAAATAAAAAACAGTCACTCAATGGGTCTCTCACACTCCCTATTTGACAGTTTTCGTTGGCTCTATCCCAATGAGGACATTATTTGTCCAATATGTTTGCGCAAAACCGTTATTGTAGAAAAACTGCACAAGTAACTCCCCAAAGAAAATCCTCACAATGTAAGTATTCCTTGCAGAAATGCCCTTTCTAAAAGATACCCAAACCCTAAATGTACCATCTGTTTTCGACCTTGTCTTCCCGTCCTGATCGCATCCTACTTCCGGTGCAATTTATGAAAAGAAATGAAAACAGAATTAGGAGTAACAAAAAACCCACATTTTTCCCAACATGAGCATCATCGATTCTGTCGAGTATGTACAAATAAGCAGGCAAAATGTCCCATTTGCGAAAATTTTTTAGACGATGTCGTCTAATAAGACAAAAACAACTCGAGTCCAAACGATCTTTTTTCACCTTTTTCACTATTTCTTCGGGAAGGGGTTACCTCAGCTTTCTTCAGCTTGCCCTCCTTTGCTTTTGAATCTACATAATTTGTAATGTCTAGCCAAAATTTCATCCAATTAATAAGCTCCTTTATGGCTTTTTCCATAACCATCCTAATCTTATGCGCCATATTTCAAATTCTGCTTCCCCTCCTTGAAGAAGGAATAAATTTTATCTTATGGGCTTATATTTACGGTGGAACACTAGAACGATAATTGACATTTTCAGCTCAGCAACGTTGTCTCCCCAGCTGCACGGGTCATTGCAACCGTGTTAGTGTGACACACGCCCCAAGACTCACACGTCCGAGCAGCTGAGAAAGACGTACTTGTGCCAGGGCTGCCCGCCTGGCATAATTATAATTTCTTTTTATTATTCCTCCCTCCTTCATTAAATAAACTTTGCAGTTAGCAAAACAAAAAAAACTTTTGTACCAAACTTTAATAACAAATGCATTTAGCATTAAAATTTTAAATGAAGCAGTTAGCAACAAAACCGTACAGAAACATTTCAAAATATAATACTTTTTTATATTAGCAATACATTTGCAAACATGAAAAGAAGCCATAATGTGTGATATTGATGACACAGGCTAACCAAAATCAAAATATTTTAGATCATTAACAAAAAAACTCACAATGACTGCCAGACCCACACTCGCAAGCGTGGTAATCCCCAATCAACATCAAGAAATGACAACACAACAGGAAAAAACAAATCCGTTCTTCTCAGCCTTCTATTTTCTCAAGGCCTCCATTTAAATCTCAGAACACACAAGAAGTTACTACACCCATTGCACCTCCATCAACTTGCAGACAATATGATCCGCAAAACAATTGGATAGTCAATCAAAAGAGACCAGCTCTAGGAAATCATCGAACTGGTCACGCTGAAAAAGTCAAGAAAATGTCAAATATTGAAAATCTGTTAACAGAAGATGCTAGAAATAACATCCCTCATTGCCTAGACATACAAAAAACAAGAGAAAAATGAACACTGAAAACCCCAGGTTTGTTAGAATCCTCTAATATGCGCTAAAAACTGAGTATAAAAAAATCACCGTATCCGAAAGAGTTAAATTGAGCAAGATCATTACAGGAGAAGACCTCTTCATGAAAACAAGCGAACTATCAATTCTAAAAGACTTCTCCTTGAGCAACAACTAAAATGTATGGAGGATCAAAAACCGAAATCTGACCACAAAAACGTATAATATTAGGAACAATCAGCTGGACATTTACGCTGATGTACCACATCATGAGAGAATCCTTAGTTTCGGAAAATACGAGATTCAGACAGGAATCGTTCATCAAAGAGACGGAATTGCAGGAACTGCAAATGAATTTCGAAAGTCTGCAAATGAACAATACAGAGAAAGGAAAAACAACAACTGATGACTACTGGAGAAGGCAGTTCGTTCTAACAAAACAGTTACAGAAAACAGAAGAAAGCAACCTGAAGCAAATTAACAAAGCTTTTGCTCAGAAGCATCTTGAAATAACGACGGCTAACAAAAAATTAGGAGTATCAAACAAGGAATTAGGTAAAAAAATTAAACAATTGAACTGCAAGTTAGAAAAAGAAAAAAGAAGAGGCAGAAACAAAAAAAGCTAATAATGTCACTGATCTCTAAGCACGAGAAGACCCCAGGGTCAGACGATGACAGTCAAGATGTCCAGGAAGTCCTTATCCTTGACAATGAATAAATGTGGATCAAAAGTAGCTTTAGTCAGATGAAGCTAACGTGAACCTTCAACTGCTAAAAGTCATCTATCATGAAGCCGATCCATTTTCAATATAGGTACTTAAAATTTTATACTCTGACTTGCAAATCGCCTTTTGCGATCAATTTTTTATACAAACGACACTATCGTCATTCGCGGTCAACTTTATATACAAACGATGTTATCGCCATTTGCGATCAATTTTATATACAAACAACATTATCGCCACTTGCGATCAACGTTATATACAAACGAAATTATCGCCATTTGCGACCAACTTTATACACGAGTGATAGTATCGCCTTTTGCAATCTTGTTTCTTTATAGCTGTCGGAACTTGTCTTGACTCAAGGCTCACTGACATTGTAATATTTTAATCATAAGACCCAAGCGCAATTAAATTATATATGATGCAGTATATTTCTTTTCTTTTAATCGTTTTCGTTTCTATCTTTAAATCGGGGTGAGCTGTAGTATTACGAAGGCCGTTACAAATGAACGGATAATTAATCCCGCATTAGAGCGAACGTATTTAGGCGTTAATTAATCATTCTTTCACTACGCGCTAAACAAATTAACGCTCGTTAAGACTAGCAGTACACAAGTATTTAAAAAATTCAGTTCGACTTATTTAAATAACACAACAAAAAGCCCCCAAGAAAACCATAATTGTTGCGGTTTTAGAAGAGGGGGAAAGCAGAAAACAGGCGCCTATGAGATCAATAATTGATGCTCTCAGCTTTTTAGATTTTTATTATTTTTTGGAGTTTCAAAAATTTTTCCGTGAGATAAAAAAGAGTTAATTCTCTTGACTTCTCGGCCAATAGGAAAATTAATAAGCACCTCACTATGAACGTGAGTTTTTGATTTGCTACCTATCGGCCCAAACTGAGCTGAGAGGAATTTATTGTCTCCCTCAGCGAAGTGGGACGGATAAAAATTAGAGAGACAGAAACTACAACAACCAGAAATCATCAGCAGACAACTGCGTCCATTTTTTGATAACTAACTCTAAATTCGAAAAAGAGGTTGCATATAACTTCCAACTAGAAAATATTTGACTAAAAAATAAACAACCTAACCAAAAATTCCTTCATTAAACTTGATAAGTTCTTTTTGTCTGAACTGAACTACCACCCGACTAACCAGAAGAACTGATCGATCGCTAGGCAGCTCATCTCGATTTCACAACGACGCAACTGGTAATTAGTAAGCGGTAATTTTATAATTACTCTTTGATAAATTAAAGCCTTTCAGCCCCCCAACGATTTTAAATTGAGACTTATAGCACAAACAAGTCTTAGGCATATATCTTTGCCTTCGATTTGTTATATCTTTTGTCAAATTAGACTGCATACATAAAGAGATCCCGTATCGTGTGATCGGTAGCAGCCCAACCTAATTTGATAGCAGGACAATAACTTGTTTTCGGTCGCATTGCTTAACTTTGTGTTCCTAAGCAAACACCCAACAAACTACCCAGGTTGAGGTCCAGACTCAAATTGAGTTATGATCAGACCCAGTCGAGCGCACACCTGTGTGTTCCCAGACCGAAATTACAGGGTCTTTTCGGAAGTTCGAGCGCACTACGGTCTGGACCATGGTCTGGAGATGGTCTTATCAGAGGTCATTTTGGTCTGAAAAGTCTGATCATAGGCGGACTCGAGCGCAATTGGGTCTGATCAGAGGCGACTTCGAGCGCAATTGGGTCTGATCATAACCTCTTCGAGCGCACTTTTGTCTGATCAGAGGCGACTTCGAGCGCAATTGGGTCTGATCATAACCTCTTCGAGCGCACTTTTGTCTGATCAGAGGCGACTTTGAGCGCAATTGGGTCTGATCATAACTTCATCGAGCGCACTTGGGTCTGATCAGAAATGCTTTTGAACGCAATTGGGTCTGATCAGGGACAATTGGAGCGCATTTTTTTTTATTTTATTTTTTTAATGAGAGATGTTGACTCTGCCAGCTGGCAGCCATAACGCAGCGTTCTGATCAGAGACTCAACTAAAGTCCGATAGCTCTGATCAGAAAACAGGAGTCCAGCCGATAACAGAGGCCGGTCCCCTTCAGAAGAAACTTTGATCAACTGGAGACCACAATGTTTCTTACGGAAAGCTGTCTAAACTCATCCATTGAGTCAGAAATATACACTAAAGGGTACACTAAATAAAGTTTGTTCTCAACAGTTGGGTTTCGTTTTCTTTAGCAATACTTTTATAATTGATTTTTCCTTAGATTAATTAAATACTGCAAACATCAGTTTTTTTGAAAAGAATATATTATAGCAAAATTAGAAGATTTTTTCATAAGTAAAATCTTTCCCTGATCAGACTATTTCCAGCGCACATGGGTCTGATCAGAGGCAACTTCGAACGCAATTGCGTCTGAGCATAGGCGGATTCGAGCGCAATTGGGTCTGATCATAACCCCTTCGAGCGCACTTGGGTCTGATCAGACGCGACTTCGAGCGCAATTGGGTCTGATCATAATCTTTTCGAGCGCACTTGGGTCTGATCAGAGGCGACTTCGAGCGCAATTGGGTCTGATCAGAGGCAACTTTGAGCGCACTTGTGTCTGATCAGAGGTCTAAAATTTTTATTCAAATTCATCGCAAATTTTTTATTTTATAGCTAATTTTGCAGTAAAATCTCAACCAACGTGCGTAAGTTTTGTGTCTGCGTTTATGGGGTAACCGGTTTGTCTGTGTCTGGTTGTCTGTGTCTGTCTGTGTCTGTCTGTGTGTGTGTGTGTGTGTGTGTGTGTGTGTGTGTGAGTGTGTGTGTTGTGAGTGGGGGTCAAGCGATGGGGTTAGGGTTGAGAAGAAGGCTGATGAGAGGGGAGTTCAACTCGATAGGGGGAGGAGAGTGGACAATTTAAGTGTTGTGGTTTTAAGGACGGGAGGGCTGACGATGGCGATTTTGAGTGTTTTTGAAAAAACCATATTTGTTGCGGTTTTAGAAGAGGGGGAAAGCAGAAAACAGGCGCCTTTGAGATCAATAATTGATGCTCTCAGCTTTTTAGATCTTTATTATTTTTTGGAGTTTCAATAATTTTTCCGTGAGATAAAAAAGAGTTAATTCTTTTGACTTCTCGGCCAATAGGAAAATTAATAAGCACCTCACTATGAACGTGAGTTTTTGATTTGCTCCCTATCGGCCCAAACTGAGCTGAGAGGAATTTATTTTTTCCCTCAGCGAAGTGGGACGGATAAAAATTAGAGAGACAGAAACTACAACAACCAGAAATCAGCAGCAGACAACTGCGTCCATTTTTTGATAACTAACTCTAAATTCGAAAAAGAGGTTGCATATAACTTTCAACTAGAAAATATTTGACTAAAAAATAAACAACCTAACCAACAATTCCTTCATTAAATTTGATAAGTTTTTTTGTCAAAACTGAACTACCACCCGACTAACCAGAAGAACTGATCGATCGCTAGGCAGCTCATCTCGATTTCACAACGACGCAACTGGTAATTAGTAAGCGGTAATTTTATAATTACTCTTTGATAAATTAAAGACTTTCAGCCCCCCAACGATTTTAAATTGAGACTTATAGCACAGACAAGTCTTAGGCATATATCTTTGCCTTCGATTTGTTATATCTTTTGTCAAATTAGACTGCATACATAAAGAGATCCTGTATCGTGTGATCGGTAGCAGCCCAACCTAATTTGATAGCAGGACAATAACTTGTTTTCGGTCGCATTGCTTAACTTTGTGTTCCTAAGCAAACACCCAACAAACTACCCAGGTTGAGGTCCAGACTCAAATTGAGTTATGATCATACCCAGTCGAGCGCACACCTGTGTGTTCCCAGACCAAAATTACAGGGTCTTTTCGGAAGTTCGAGCCTACTACGGTCTGGACCATGGTCTGGAGATGGTCTGATCAGAGGTCATTTCGGTCTGAAAAGTCTGATCATAGGCGGATTCGAGCGCACTTGGGCCTGGTCAGAGGCAACTTCGAGCGCAATTGGGTCTGATCATAACCTCTTCGAGCGCACTTTTGTCTGATCAGAGGCGACTTCGAGCGCAATTGGGTCTGATCATAACCTCTTCGAGCGCACTTTTGTCTGATCAGAGGCGACTTTGAGCGCATTTGGGTCTGATCATAACCTCATCGAGCGCAATTGGGTCTGATCAGAAATGCTTTTTAACGCAATTGGTTCTGATCAGGGACCATTCGAGCGCATTTTTTTTTATTTTCTTGTTTTTTTAATGAGAGATATTGACTTTGCCAGCTGGCAGCCATAACGCAGCGTTCTGATCAGAGACTCAACTAAAGTCCGATAGCTCTGATCAGAAAACAGGAGTCCAGCCGATAACAGAGGCCGGTCCCCTTCAGAAGAAACTTTGATCAACTGGAGACCACGATGTTTCTTACGGAAAGCTGTCTAAACTCATCCATTGAGTCAGAAATATACACTAATGGGTACACTAAATAAAATTTGTTCTCAACAGTTGGGTTTCGTTTTCTTTAGCAATACTTTTATAATTGATTTTTCCTTAGATGAATTAAATACTACAAACATCAGTTTTTTTAAATGAACATATTATAGCAAAATTAGAAAATTTTTTCATAAGAAAAATCTTTCCCTGATCAGACTATTTCTAGCGCACTTGAGTCTGATCAGAGGCAATTTCGAGCGCAATTGCGTCTGATCATAGGCGGATTCGAGCGCAATTGGGTCTGATCATAACCCCTTCGAGCGCACTTGGGTCTGATCAGACGCGACTTCGAGCGCAATTGGGTCTGATCATAATCTTTTCGAGCGCACTTGGGTCTGATCAGAGGCGACTTCGAGCGCAATTGCGTCTGATCAGAGGCGACTTCGAGCGCACTTGTGTCTGATCAGAGGTCTAATATTTTTATTCAAATTCATCGCAAATCTTTTATTTTATAGCTAATTTTGCAGTAAAATCTCAACCAACGTGTGTAAGTTTTGTGTGTGCGTTTATGGGGTTATCGGTTTGTCTGTGTCTGTTTGTCTGTGTCTGTCTGTGTCTGTGTGTGTGACTGTGTGTGTTTGTCTGTGTGTGTGTTGTGAGTGGGGGTCAAGCGATGGGGTTAGGGTTGAGAAGATGGCTGATGAGGGGGGATTTCAACTCGATAGGGGGAGGAGAATGGACAATTTAAATGTTGTGGTTAAAGGACGGGAGGGCTGACGATGGCGATTTTGAGTGTTTTTGAGTGGTCAGCTGGGGAGATGATCTCGACTGAATCTGATCAGAGGCTACTTGGGTCTGAAATTGGGTCTGATCATAGGCTGATTAAGGTCCGGGCAATGGTCTGAATTTCAGTCTGGACCATGGTCTGGAGATGGTCTGATCAGAACTCCTTCGGTCTGGAAAGTCTGATCTGAACTCATTCAGTCTAGAAAGTCTGATCAGAGATAATTTCGGTCTGGAGAGTCTGATCAGAGATAATTTTGGTCTGGAAAGTCTGATCAGAGATAATTTTGGTCTGGAAAGTCTGATCAGAAGCAAATTTGGGTCTAGACCTTAACCTGGGTAATTTTTCCAAAATTGAATAAATTATAACTATATAAACTATTTATTTTATAACTATAACTATAACTTTAGGTCTGAACTTCATAGAGGACTCGTAATCTTTCCTTCGCACGTTTGATGGGATCTCATTCGTGGATTACAGTTGTTCTGGCCGACACTACAGTTCTACAACATGACTGGTTTGGAAACTTATCTACACATGTTTATTATGAAGTATATTATACCTATACCCAAGTTGAGGTCCTCGTTTATTACGCAGACCAATTTTGAACTCACACAGGGGGTACGGTGCGTTGAAAAATACACAGGCGAGGAATAATCATCAGGTTGTTGGATTATGAATTCATTGCGTTCTTGTCCAAATGTGTCGTTACTCTCTATTTTTTTTCATTGCAAAATAGATATTTTTTTCAAGTTCAGTCAGACAGTAAATGACCCTCTTTAACCTATGCTCTTATTAAAACAATGGTTTATAAACCATTGTTATCTTTTAGGAAAATGCAGCAACGCACCAAAACAACTATTGACTTTTTAAGCCCATGGTGAACCTTTGTATACGCTGATGGTAACAAGACGCTGAAAAAATGCCACAAAAACACGAGCATTGCGTTCTTAATGTTGATTTTTGTTTCTGTCCTATAGGACAGAAACTTTTTGTGTGTGTGTGTGTGTGTGTGAGTGTGTGTGTTGTGAGTGGGGGTCAAGCGATGGGGTTAGGGTTGAGAAGAAGGCTGATGAGAGGGGAGTTCAACTCGATAGGGGGAGGAGAGTGGACAATTTAAGTGTTGTGGTTAAAGGACGGGAGGGCTGACGATGGCGATTTTGAGTGTTTTTGAAAAAACCATATTTGTTGCGGTTTTAGAAGAGGGGGAAAGCAGAAAACAGGCGCCTTTGAGATCAATAATTGATGCTCTCAGCTTTTTAGATCTTTATTATTTTTTGGAGTTTCAATAATTTTTCCGTGAGATAAAAAAGAGTTAATTCTTTTGACTTCTCGGCCAATAGGAAAATTAATAAGCACCTCACTATGAACGTGAGTTTTTGATTTGCTCCCTATCGGCCCAAACTGAGCTGAGAGGAATTTATTTTTTCCCTCAGCGAAGTGGGACGGATAAAAATTAGAGAGACAGAAACTACAACCAGAAATCAGCAGCAGACAACTGCGTCCATTTTTTGATAACTAACTCTAAATTCGAAAAAGAGGTTGCATATAACTTTCAACTAGAAAATATTTGACTAAAAAATAAACAACCTAACCAACAATTCCTTCATTAAATTTGATAAGTTTTTTTGTCAAAACTGAACTACCACCCGACTAACCAGAAGAACTGATCGATCGCTAGGCAGCTCATCTCGATTTCACAACGACGCAACTGGTAATTAGTAAGCGGTAATTTTATAATTACTCTTTGATAAATTAAAGACTTTCAGCCCCCCAACGATTTTAAATTGAGACTTATAGCACAGACAAGTCTTAGGCATATATCTTTGCCTTCGATTTGTTATATCTTTTGTCAAATTAGACTGCATACATAAAGAGATCCCGTATCGTGTGATCGGTAGCAGCCCAACCTAATTTGATAGCAGGACAATAACTTGTTTTCGGTCGCATTGCTTAACTTTGTGTTCCTAAGCAAACACCCAACAAACTACCCAGGTTGAGGTCCAGACTCAAATTGAGTTATGATCATACCCAGTCGAGCGCACACCTGTGTGTTCCCAGACCAAAATTACAGGGTCTTTTCGGAAGTTCGAGCCTACTACGGTCTGGACCATGGTCTGGAGATGGTCTGATCAGAGGTCATTTCGGTCTGAAAAGTCTGATCATAGGCGGATTCGAGCGCACTTGGGCCTGGTCAGAGGCAACATCGAGCGCAATTGGGTCTGATCATAACCTCTTCGAGCGCACTTTTGTCTGATCAGAGGCGACTTCGAGCGCAATTGGGTCTGATCATAACCTCTTCGAGCGCACTTTTGTCTGATCAGAGGCGACTTTGAGCGCATTTGGGTCTGATCATAACCTCATCGAGCGCAATTGGGTCTGATCAGAAATGCTTTTTAACGCAATTGGTTCTGATCAGGGACCATTCGAGCGCATTTTTTTTTATTTTCTTGTTTTTTTAATGAGAGATATTGACTTTGCCAGCTGGCAGCCATAACGCAGCGTTCTGATCAGAGACTCAACTAAAGTCCGATAGCTCTGATCAGAAAACAGGAGTCCAGCCGATAACAGAGGCCGGTCCCCTTCAGAAGAAACTTTGATCAACTGGAGACCACGATGTTTCTTACGGAAAGCTGTCTAAACTCATCCATTGAGTCAGAAATATACACTAATGGGTACACTAAATAAAATTTGTTCTCAACAGTTGGGTTTCGTTTTCTTTAGCAATACTTTTATAATTGATTTTTCCTTAGATGAATTAAATACTACAAACATCAGTTTTTTTAAATGAACATATTATAGCAAAATTAGAAAATTTTTTCATAAGAAAAATCTTTCCCTGATCAGACTATTTCTAGCGCACTTGAGTCTGATCAGAGGCAATTTCGAGCGCAATTGCGTCTGATCATAGGCGGATTCGAGCGCAATTGGGTCTGATCATAACCCCTTCGAGCGCACTTGGGTCTGATCAGACGCGACTTCGAGCGCAATTGGGTCTGATCATAATCTTTTCGAGCGCACTTGGGTCTGATCAGAGGCGACTTCGAGCGCAATTGCGTCTGATCAGAGGCGACTTCGAGCGCACTTGTGTCTGATCAGAGGTCTAATATTTTTATTCAAATTCATCGCAAATCTTTTATTTTATAGCTAATTTTGCAGTAAAATCTCAACCAACGTGTGTAAGTTTTGTGTGTGCGTTTATGGGGTTATCGGTTTGTCTGTGTCTGTTTGTCTGTGTCTGTCTGTGTCTGTGTGTGTGACTGTGTGTGTTTGTCTGTGTGTGTGTTGTGAGTGGGGGTCAAGCGATGGGGTTAGGGTTGAGAAGAAGGCTGATGAGGGGGGATTTCAACTCGATAGGGGGAGGAGAGTGGACAATTTAAATGTTGTGGTTAAAGGACGGGAGGGCTGACGATGGCGATTTTGAGTGTTTTTGAGTGGTCAGCTGGGGAGATGATCTCGACTGAATCTGATCAGAGGCTACTTGGGTCTGAAATTGGGTCTGATCATAGTCTGATTAAGGTCCGGGCAATGGTCTGAATTTCAGTCTGGACCATGGTCTGGAGATGGTCTGATCAGAACTCCTTCGGTCTGGAAAGTCTGATCTGAACTCATTCAGTCTAGAAAGTCTGATCAGAGATAATTTCGGTCTGGAGAGTCTGATCAGAGATAATTTTGGTCTGGAAAGTCTGATCAGAGATAATTTTGGTCTGGAAAGTCTGATCAGAAGCAAATTTGGGTCTAGACCTTAACCTGGGTAATTTTTCCAAAATTGAATAAATTATAACTATATAAACTATTTATTTTATAACTATAACTATAACTTTAGGTCTGAACTTCATAGAGGACTCGTAATCTTTCCTTCGCACGTTTGATGGGATCTCATTCGTGGATTACAGTTGTTCTGGCCGACACTACAGTTCTACAACATGACTGGTTTGGAAACTTATCTACACATGTTTATTATGAAGTATATTATACCTATACCCAAGTTGAGGTCCTCGTTTATTACGCAGACCAATTTTGAACTCACACAGGGGGTACGGTGCGTTGAAAAATACACAGGCGAGGAATAATCATCAGGTTGTTGGATTATGAATTCATTGCGTTCTTGTCCAAATGTGTCGTTACTCTCTATTTTTTTTCATTGCAAAATAGACATTTTTTTCAAGTTCAGTCAGACAGTAAATGACCCTCTTTAACCTATGCTCTTATTAAAACAATGGTTTATAAACCATTGTTATCTTTTAGGAAAATGCAGCAACGCACCAAAACAACTATTGACTTTTTAAGCCCATGGTGAACCTTTGTATACGCTGATGGTAACAAGACGCTGAAAAAATGCCACAAAAACACGAGCATTGCGTTCTTACTGTTGATTTTTGTTTCTGTCCTATAGGACAGAAACAAAAATCAACAGTAAGAACGCAATGCTCGTGTTTTTGTGGCATTTTTTCAGCGTCTTGTTACCATCAGCGTATACAAAGGTTCACCATGGGCTTAAAAAGTCAATAGTTGTTTTGGTGCGTTGCTGCATTTTCCTAAAAGATTATATTTTGATTAAGGTTCAACCTAAAAGGTTAAACTTTACCGACTCTAAATTCAAAAATCGATTTTAGATTTGGAATAAAAAATTAGCATATGTTGAGCCTTGTATAAAGGCGAGTTTGCATTTGAAGTGATACGCAATGACTTTAGAAGAGCTCCTCATGGTGTTATTGAGATTAATATTAGAAGTAATTAACTCGAATAATTTTCATTTTAAAAGGACTTAATTAGATGTTTCACAGTGCGATTTTTAGCAGATAATTTTTGAATAGAATTAGCTAGTAATAGCCTTTTATTGAGCGGTTCGGATGCGTGATATGTCCACTAATTGCCTTGTATTTTAATGCTTTACTCAGTTTTTACTCAGTTCTAAAGAAACCAGTTTTAACTTAGCAATTTATAAAGATTTTCCAGTTCAATCTTTAATTATTTAAACGAGAATTAATCAAAAATAATCCATAAGAACTTTTCAAGTTTGATCAAGTTTTCAAGAGATTGTGGTCAACTGATTGTCAGGCTGGTTCTCCGGTTTTCTGGTGATCGTGGGTTCCTCAGAGCTCTTCCTTGAGTTGTATTGGTCCTTCCTCCGAAAATACTTACTGATCTACAAGTTGGGCAATTTCCGGCTTTTGTAGGTCTCTTGATGTTTGTCAAATACATATACAATTTCCGTATTAGCACCCACTTTATTAGAATAACTAATTCACCAAATACATAGTTTCTCAGGAAGTTGTTTACCAAAGATGCAAATTCATCGTCAGAGAAATCAAAGATGTAATTGTTGAGGTTTTTACGCACTTATTATGTTTATCAATAAGCTGTCAATCTACAGTTGTTTTTAGTAAACGTAAACAAATTAGGGGTTACAGGTCTAGATGGAAATACTGGCTATATAAGGCATTGAGATCTATCTGAGTATGAACTAAATTATAGCATTATTTATGGATATCTAATGGAAAATTATCACGTAACTATGAGGCACGAAATGGGGGTGACAATACCGGACTTTATGAAAATTTTTCATGGAAATTTTAAGGAATTGGGTTTTACAATTTTCCTATAAAACATATATAATCTGCACGAATATAAGGATATACACATGTTTATGTTGGAGCCACCCAGTTTATGTTTTCTTGGAAAAATGTTATGAACAAAAGCATTGAATTAAAGACAATTAAAAGATTTAAGAAAAATAAAGGTTAAGTTAAGACAAATTAAAATAAAGGTTAAGATGAACAAAGTTAAGACAAGAGAAGAATTAAAGCTGCAGGAATGGTTAGACAATAAAGATGGGCTAATTCTTTTGAAGAGAGATCAGACGTAAGCAGCTAGAGTTAAGATTGAGAGAAGAGGTTGAAATTAGCACCGAAAATAAGATGGTTTATTTCCCTGAATAAAGGCTCTAAACTTTGAATAAGGTAACACTAGTGTACTGGCTGAATGAAAGGTTTAAAGCACTAATTAATTTCTGGAATTGAAGCACTGGTTTGATTATTTAAAGCACTGATGAATAAAACTTAATGGGTGAAAGGAGAGTGACAGATGGCGTGGAAAGTAAAGCCGACAATCACGCAATCGGCATTGCGGAACGTTTATTTAAACATTTAAACGCACTTGTCCATGATTAAACGCCAAAACGAACTAGTTGATAAGAGAACTGATTTAAACAAGGCGGCTCGGTAATGTGCGATGGCACATAAGGTTCCGACCCCGCCCATCCACAATTTTGGCATAATTGTCTGGCAAATGAGGAACAGATCGAAAAACCCAAAAAATATTTTTTGCGAATCCCAAAAAAGCCCAACTCTTTTTCAAAAAATTCTGTATGAACGATAAGATAGCCTCCAGAGCAAATAACTCAGTGGAGTAAAAATTGATGCATTAGATGGCTGTAATATGTCAATATTAAGAAAGCGAGTCAAGACGAACAGCAAAATCAAACAACAACAACAACAACAACAAACATTAATTACATCAAAAAAATTTTGTCCCTCTTAAAAACTAAATTTAATAACAAAGTCAACATAAACCTAAAACTAAACAAAAATAACTTATAAATCACCAGAAAACATATGCGACCAGTCCATAAAAAGGTTTGGTAACAGTTATACAAAAAAGAACAAAAACAGTAAATTAAAAAAGTTAACCTATTTTTTATGACACAGTTAACTTCAAAGTAATAAATACCATTAGGAATCAATTAATATTACCACAAATTTACGATTACTACCGCTTCTATAGAAGGGCATTAGGACCTGTCCTTATTCATTTTTTAAAGCGGCTAAAAAGAACAACAAAGAACAAACAAAACTTCAATTGAAACTTGCCAGAAAACGCTGTCAAAACCGTCAAGCTATATTTTGGCACTCAAAATATATTTGATTGCGCATTCTTGAAACAGCTATAATGTAGTACGTGGCCATTCATTAGTAAGACTAGGTAACAAGTAGACAAAAAAGCGAAGTGCTAAAGTATGTATTACTTTTAACCTTTTTTTCGAAACAAAATTACATTCAATGTCATGAAAGGCATTAATTACGAAAAGAGCTATTTAAATAGAGTCGTTTATGTATGAAAAAGAAGCCCTCGAGGATCTGTTTTTATCTAGAATATATCTTGCATCTACAAAAAGAACGTCAAATATGACAAAAATCAAATTAACTTACTTTTTTTTTGTGAGAAACCGGTGTCGAAGCCAGCAAGGTCATAACAAATTCTTTAAAAAAAAATTTTGGGACACCAATCCCTTTTATTCCCTTGACACCCATAATGTCATATTTGACCTGTAATTAACTAACGAGATTAGGTAACAAAAAGAAACATAAAAAGAACAAAAACAGTAAAGTAAAAAAATTAACTTATTTTTTTGAAACAGTTAACTTCAAAGTAATAAATACCATTAGGAATCAATTAATATTACCACAAATTTACAATTACCACCGCTTCTATTGAAGGGCATTAGGACCTGTCCTTATTCATTTTTTAAAGCGGCTAAAAAGAACAACAAAGAACAAACAAAATTTCAATTGAAACTTGCCAGAAAACGCTGTCAAAACCGTCAAGCCAAATTCTGGCACTCAAAATATATTTGATTGCGCATTCTTGAAACAGCTATAATGTAGTACGTGGCCATTCATTAGTAAGACTAGGTAATAAGTAGACAAAAAAGCGAAGTGCTAAAGTATGTAATACTTTTAACTTTTTTTTCGAAACAAAATTACATTCAATGTCATGAAAGGCATTAATTACGAAAAGAGCTATTTAAATAGGGTCGTTTATTCATGAAAAAGAAGCCCTCAAGATCTGTAATTATCCAGAAAATTTCTTGCATCTACAAAAAGAACGTCAAATATGACAAAAATCAAATTAATTTACTTTTTTTTTGTGAAAAACCGGTGTCGAAGCCAGCAAGGTCATAACAAATTCTTTTAAAAAAAATTTTGGGACACCAATCTCTTTTATTCCCTTGACACCCACAATGTCATATTTGACCTGTAATTAACTAACGAGATTAGGTAACAAAAAGAAACATAAAAAGAACAAAATTGCTAAGTTAAAAAGTTTTTTTTTTTTTAATTTTGGAAAACGTTTGTTTTCAAAGTCATGAAAGCCATCAGCTATCTACTAATATCAGAACATCGGTTCTTCTTTTTTTCCATGAAAAACCAATGAAAGCTATCACTATACAGGAAATTTCATACGACCGAAACGACAAAGTATAAATGACAGTCGAAGATAAAATTAAGAAATTCAATTGATTTCTTCAAGAAAGAGGCGTCGAGGCCGTTAAAACGATGATCTATATCTTTCAGGATTTTAATATGTTCAATTGTGTCTTATTTTGAATGCCAATAAGGTAACATGAGAACTGTCAATAATGTGATATTGTGACAAAATTAGAAAACGCGAATAACTGGCAAATATCAAAACAAACAAAAATCTGAAATCTTGTAGTATCAAAGCCAGAAAACAATAACTTCAGGCTTAAAACTGCAACCGAGAATAAATGTTAAATCAGTAGAAAGAAAAAGCAGTCTTTCTTTGCTGACACTAAGCTGGAAAACGAACAAATTAAGAAAAATATAGAGGAAAAGTTAATTAAGCCATTATTTATTGAAAATTCAATTATTTTTAAATAAAGAAACGACCATAAACTTTCAATTAAAAAACTAAATGCATTAGCTTGGAGCTGCTTAGCAAGCGAATTGGTTGGACCTATCACTCCTTGGCTTTGATTTGATATGTTCTGTTCTTAATTATTAAAAAAAAGTCTTTTTTTTAAAAAAAAAGACCGACTGATTACAACCCGATTTTTTTTGGATTGTAACAGTCTAAGAACGGCCCAAAACTAGCCCTGCTAATACTTATTGTCCGTTAGGAACAATTGATTTTTCGAATGTTGTAGATATAGATAATTTGTTAGTTGAAAACTCAAAATAAATGCCGCGTTTTTGATAACCAACGAGTAGAGTTAGCAAAAAACGGCAAAGTTTTAATTACGAAGCACTAGCATCGGAAGTTGAAGTAGAAATAGCCCAATTTTGAGTCTACAAAGATTGTAAGAGTGTTGTTTGGGGGTGTACTGTCGGCAAATTTAATCAAAGTGGACTAAAGTAGCTTATTTCGTGCTGTTTTTGATGAAAAAGGCTAAATTTTGAAATGTTTATCCAGACTTTTTGACCAAAAAAATTAAATCAAAACAATCAACAATGCTTGTTCGTCTTCAAAAATAAAATCAACGACACTATTCTTAAAAATCATAACAAATTTTAGCAAAATTGACGAAAATTTAGGCAAAAATTCCGGAAAATGTGAATAAAAACAACGTGAATTCACTCTTCTTTTCTCAGAAGTTTAAACCTCGATAACTCCCAGTAGAAAACGAAAACTAAAAAAATCTTTTTAATTTCATATTCTACGCTGGACGAGCTTTCTAATGATACCAGTCTCAACTCTCTACGATGAATATATCGAGCGGCGAAAATTCACGGAACAAAAAAAAACCCATATGAGTATATAGTTCCTCCCCCCTCAAGAGGGTCGGAACAAAAAGTTTGAGGAACAGTTATCCTCCAATAAACAGTTTGTAAGCGGCGATATAATAATCTATCGCCATTTAAAGCCGATTGCGGTAGACAAGTAAAAAACACCATAAAAATCAGGAACCAAATTGGGCCATTGTGTACTTGATTGGAACTGGGATAAACATAACAGTTTCGACTTGGAGACGCTGACGTCTCCACAACTTCTAGAAGATGACGCGTGGAACAACTCCGATTACAGAAGTGAGGAGTAACTGAAGGCCAGCTAAGCATCCTTGATAAAAGATAGAGTCTCTCGATACAAAAGAGACCCGAGCATCGGGAACAGGTTTGTGTTTTTTCCGGACAAGAGTCAACCCTTTCACAGAACAGAACTGTTTGCTCTTGTAGCGAGTGCTGGAAAATTTGAACCCAACCAGAGAAACAAAAGGCAACTAGACGACCTATTCGAGGTTCGCTCTCCCGGAACCAGAATTCATTCAACTGTCACTCTACTTTTAAATTAGAACTTCAGAAATCAGTAATGGTGATTGCAAATATTAATATTCGAGAAATACAGTCAAAAAATTTTTATGCTGAAGTTCTGGAGGCGTCACCGGGGAGTTTACGGTGCAAGCTAAGCGAAGACAAGAAGCGCAGTTAACGAAACCCACCGAGGCAAAACTCCACCAGCACTAAAGAAAGTTATGAAAACAAATCGGGGGACAACGTAAACGACAACATAAACAGCCTCCATGCAATAGCACACACTCAACCCCCAGTAAGACCATGAGCTCAAATGTCCAAAATGCGTACATATGGGAATCCCGAAATTACGCAGACCGAGATTAATTTTTGAAAGCCACAAAAAGCAAGCTTCAAAATGCGATTATTGGGTCAACCAATCTTCCAAAGGCAAAGATCACATCAACCTGGCATGCAGCAGTCCACATTTTAAATTCAATTCGCGTAAGCAGTCATAAGGGACACTTCACTCGACACATCCAAGTCCCTCTAATAATTCTTTAACTGAGAACTCGCAAGTATCGAGAACAAGAGGACCAAAATTAAGGAAGACGGAGATCTATCACGACACCGACAGCCCTGTTACTGTACACAACAATTCTATCCCCACTCCCATACAGCCAAAAATTGGAATAGAAAGAGTGGGAACTTTTTCTGCACGCGTTACTTCGAACATAACTAGGCCCTCCTCCGCCCTAGAAGCCAACAAAATCGAAGCAAACGAAAGTGCCATTGAAGACGCGCGCGCGAGTTTAGCATCCATATCCCAGCAACGACATGCTATGGGACCCTCCGTTTTCTGTGAATTAGACAATCCACTATGTTGCACGTCCAGTTCTTCATACATTAGAGAAGGCATTTAGAGCAATCGTTTGGTAAATCGTTTTCTAATGAAAAAATTTGAGAAAAAATTAAAAATTCCATTTTCAGTTTTAAGTTTAGTCAGTTTAAGTCAAGAATCTCAAAAATTATTCCAACGAAATCGACCAAATCCTCAATGGCTTGTCATGCCACCCCTAAATATGTTTAAATTGTAGTGGCTCTTTTTATCTGGATGTTAAGTTAGTTGGGTGTAAGCACACTGCAAATCGATTGTCAAAAAGTGCAGTTTTTTTCCACCCGAGAATTTATCATTCGAGAATCTAATGAGATTTCAAGCGAGATTCAATTTTAGATAT
>NC_134471.1:54828926-54848926 GCF_964194025.1 Convolutriloba macropyga | reverse complement strand
TGCAATGGACATCACTCTGAGGGGCGTTGCAAAATTTTATCATTACCAAAAACAACTGATAGATTGCTCAGACTTATTAGTGGAAAAAAATATTGTGTAAAATGAGTCTGCTGAAGTGATGATGATTAGTAATTAATAAAAAGTCCTTCAGATAAGTATAATACATTAGTTCTGAACAAAAAGTTGAATGAAAAAAACTCTGATTAGTACTAGCTGCGAAGAGTATCATAAAAAGTAAAAACCGTGCAATCAGTTTTCCAATTTCAAAAATTATCATGAACCATTTTACAATTAGTGTACACACGTTGAATCGTAAGGCAGATAGTTGAAATTGAATCAAAAGGTTTTAATAAATGTTAAGAAAGAGTCAAAGAATAATCCACGAATTTTGCAAGGAGCTGCAGTTGTGCCTGTATACGCCTATGTGCAATTTTTTTCGAGACAGTCATTAAGCTTTCTCTTAATTGCAAAGAATTTGCAATTACTGACAATAAGAAAGAGATTTTTCGCTGCTATAGAACTTGAAATCAAAAATCAATAAAAATCTGCTATAAAATTTAAATTTAAAAACCTCTCAATTGCAGTTTTTTGGCATTTGCAATTACTGACAATAAGAAAGAGATTTTTCGCTGCTATAAAATTTACAATCAAAAATCAATAAAAATCTGCTACAAAATTTAAATTTAAAAATCTCTCAATTGCAGTTTTTTGGCATTTGCAATTACTGACAATAAGAAAGAGATTTTTCGCTGCTATTAAATTTACAATCAAAAATCAATAAAAATCTGCTACAAAATTTAAATTTAAAAATCTCTCAACTGCAGTTTTTTTGGCATTTGCAGTTACTGACAATAAGGACGAGATTTTTCGCTG
This sequence comes from Convolutriloba macropyga, assembly GCF_964194025.1. Lineage (NCBI taxonomy): Eukaryota > Metazoa > Xenacoelomorpha > Acoela > Convolutidae > Convolutriloba > Convolutriloba macropyga. The sequence goes on along the minus strand of NC_134471.1, from coordinate 54,848,053 downwards.
CTATAAAATTTAAAATAAAAAATTAATAAAAATCTGCTATAAAGTTTAAATTTAAAAATCTCTCAATTGCTGTTTTTTGGCATTTGCAATTACTGATAATAAGAAAGACATTTTTTGCTGGTATAAAATTTAAAAGTAAAAAAAAAATTAAAAATCAATACAAAAATTGAAAAAAAAAATGCTATTATGGCATGCGCATTATTTTAGAATTCAGTTGTTTTGTAGTGGCAGTTTGTATGCTTTTCTTATGCGTTAAAATTTCTTGGGGAAAACTCTTCCGTATCTTATTTATAGATGCTGGGCCTTAACATAATTATAACCATGTGCTAAGACTCTGTCAGGTCTCCCTACCACAATTATCAGACTTATTACTTCACTGTTACCTTCAACACAAAGAAAGTTGATAAAAATTTTCTATGAACAAATGCATTGGGAAGAGCAATATAACCCTTCCCAAAAAGCATAGAGCAACTTTTACACGCTACTTTCTTCAATTATTCTGCAATTAGACGAATAACTATATCTGCATACAGATTTTAAAGTACAAGTTGTATTTTTATGAAGGTTTTCGAAACTTGTGAAACAAAATTTTTCTCGGTAAAAGTAGAAACTTTTTTCTTTGCTGTTTTTTAATATATTTAGTTGATGCCCCCCCAAAAAAAATATGCAAAATTTCTTCAAAAGTGTCTTGCAGACAGGAAAGACAACACGAAAAACAGAGATAGAACAGGAGATATCCTGTGTTTATGCTACTGTGCTTTAGCAAAAACACAGGATATCGCGCTGCGAAATCGGGCATTCAACAGAGATCATTATGGAAACTGGACGCTGCACTCCAACAGAGGCATATATAATTCGAGCTTACACCGCACCAAAATTCGAAGAAATAGAAACATCAGTTCGAGAGGCCGAAAATGACTCAAACTCGGGTAGCTATTAGAACTCATCAGACTCATCATACTAAATATTTCATGAAATGATAGCAAAATATGGTGTAAATTTTCTGACAATGCCAATTACACAAATACATAATTGCACGACACAGCGCAGCCAACAACGAATCTAGATTCATGTAAAAGTTTTTTGTCAGTAATTTTTTTCGGAGAGAACATCGCCACAATCGTAGATGAGACGGGAAAAGTGAAAAATACAGTTGAAACTTGAGGTCTTTGCTAGATTATTATAGATAATTATCGTGCAAGATATCTTGCCACAGTTAAAATCAAACAAAGTAAAATCCCCCCAAAGCCAAAATACGTGAGTCTACCAGAGGACACAACAGAAACTCAAGAATGAGTGAGGCAGATTCGTAATCATCAATTGAAGTTCTAGAGAACCATTCGGACTGAAACTCTTTACGGGAAAAGTCCATGGAGTTTGTGCGATCAAAAACGTGTCTGTATTTTCTACTTAAGCGTTGAAAGAGAAAAGTAACTCACTGTAACAAAAATTTTTATATGAAGACAGCTAGAACTTAACGAATAAATTTTGGTCATAGCTGGAATAATCATTCATACAACCAAGGAAGTTAACAATCGATCTAATCATAATCTACTCCTGGCAAAAAAAGATGCGGCACATTTGAAAAATTCATCTTGAGAAAATTAGCCTAAAGTTTTAATTTCGACAACCGAAAATTTGAAGTTATTCCAGACATATTCAAAAGGGATTATGTTCACAACGCCTGTGAAATATGAGAGGAAAAGAAAGTGAGCTTCAAAAATTTGCAGAAATTTGCTGTAGAATTTTTCGAATTTTTCTGTAGTTTCAGCTGAGTAAGAGCAAGGTTTAGCAAGGTTTCTAAAAGTATCAATGGGCACTTTCAACATATTAATAATATAGCTTGTGGAAAAGAAACAGGCGAGTTTTCAACTCACTTCTTGTAATACTGTCGATAAGATTTGAAAGGTAAATTTTGGGCTTAAATTTTGGAATACACTTGAAGAATCTTTCGCTCGGATTTTGAGACTAATTTTGAATGCACCGTTCATCAGTAAGTACGTAAATCCCTTAAAAAATATTATTTACACATAAATTGTAACTTTTGTGTCTTACCTGGTGGTAATAAAAATTGTCAATTTAAAACTGTAAACTAGCGGGGATATTGGGGGACCTGTTTAGAAAATTCCTCTGTAAATTTTTTCATGGGGAATGTTATGGAGTGAAAAACGTTGCAAAATGGGCCAATGGGGGTGAAAACGCGGGAACACTGACCAGGTGGAAGCCCCGCTTCAATGGCCATGTCTCCAAACATCCATGAGAAGTGAGAGGTGCCTGCTCAGAGGGTTTCAACACCACTGAGTTTCCAGCGCACAAGCACTGAAATTGTAACCGAATATTTCCGAAATCTCTAAGTTATACCGTAGTTAGTTTGTTATTGTATTCATCGTTGTTAACATGTTATTATATATATATATATATATATATATATATATATATATATATATATATATATGTATACACACACATATATATATATATATATATATATATATATATATGTTAAACTTTAAGAAAATATTAACATTCATGGTTTTGACATTTAACCTGACTTAGTTTCATACACGTCATTGCAAAAGGGAAGTTCCATGGAGTGATGGCACCGACCACACCAACAGGTTCGTATTTGGTGAAACCCATTTTGCCATCCTCCATTGCTAGAGTTCTACCTTCAATCTTGTCACAGAAGCCAGCGTAGTATCTGGAAATAGAACAGTCCAATTATTTTTGTCAATTAATATACAATTATATGAAAATTTTGAGTCCGTTAGCATACGAGTGATCAAAAAGATCCAATAAAACTGTCCAATAAGTTAGCTGTCCTCGAAGTAAAGTTTTAATTATCAAGCCGCACAAGAAATCGGTGGGTACGCAGAAGCACTTAGACTTGTAAACTATGGGATTGCATTCCAGCTTTTCGAGATACGCCATAAATGATTTTTAGCAGCTTACCACATTGTTCCAATCAATTGTTATCACAAGATGTCAAAAAAATCATCCAACAAACCTTGTTAAGTGATTAAAAATGTTAAATCTTATTCCATAAACATATTTTGGTTAACTGTTTCCTTTAATTGCCTCGCAATGATGCCGTAACTGAATGAACACTAAATCGTCAACTGAATTTGTCTATCTGTGCCATAATTTATTGAAATTTTCAAGATTTTAGCACCAAAAGTGCACTGGAATTCAGTTATTTTCTAGATACCTAGCTTTTGATATCTCCGGTAAGGTTTTCAGGGAATGACTGAAGTTTTTCACAAAATTTTTGAAAAATGTAGAAAATTTAAACAAAACTTTCCAAAGTTGCATTTTTTGCGCTAATTTGCCCGGCAAACGTTGATAACCTATGGTTCAACATTAAGAAAATCAGTTTGTAAACACAGGATAATAAAAGCGCAAAGAAAAAAATGCAAATTTGAACAATTACGTCAGATCTTATCATTATGCAAACAGTGTCAATTTATTTATCTGCAAATAATTACTGGTAAAAATTTACTTACAGGATTTTAGGGAAAAGCATTAGAACGTAATACAATCTTAAGATTTAAATGTGCCTCAGCAGGCAGTGATGACCTTGAGAAAAAAACTGGAGTAATTTATTGAGAAACTATCAACCACAATTTTTATTTTGCTTCAAGAGGTTTTATTATGTTAAATTTTGGTTGACAACTAATAGGTTTTGAGATATTTGAATAAAATAAATGAGCAATGATCACTTTGGCAAGAAGTCTCCAAAATATGGTAATAGTTGGATGCTTTTTGTTACCTGAATTTCGTGCTCATTTTTTTTCTGTGGATCAACCAAAAAAATACTCAATCGGGATCGGCAATTTTTATTTTAACAAATTCGTTGTTCTTTTATAAAAAATTATTAAATGTTTTATTTAAAAAATATTGAGATTTGCACTTGCATTAGTCGCTAATTTGTATAGGCAGACCAATGGTGGCCATGTATTGTGCGCTAGGTGTACCTGATTAGCGAGTACATTTGATGTTATGCAATGCTTTACTTTAGTTATGTACGATATTATGTAAGCAACGTTCAACGTATGAAAGCGTATTATGTAATCTACGTCCGTTAGCATTGTTACTGCTTGAATGCTCTTTATGTAATCACATTCTTACTAATCTACGTGAAGGCTAGATGGTAATTTAACACTGTCTTTTTGTCTTGTTTTCTCTATTACAATATTCTTATAGAAGGTTCGCCATCTTTCATATAGGAGGCTACCCGACCCTCGGGTCTAAGGTTCTATTTGAGCAGTTAACCATACTTCCAAACATCCAAACATGGATCTAACTTTTTATTGAGGATTCATGTTTACAAACTGTCTTCTCTCAAATTTTTGTGAAGTTTTGACTCCCGAAATTTATTAAAAACATTGGCCAATTGAGAAAAATGCCCCTTCAAAATTCTTTGGGGCACGTAAAAACGTATAACTCTGATGTTGATACAGTTAACCAGAAGTTGATACAGTAAAAATGATCTTTTAATTACAGAATTGAACAATGTTAAAACCATACAGCAAGTCATTATTTTTACTTCTAGTTAGTAATTAAAATTTGTGTATTACCCACTGCCGTTTGTATTCCCAAGTAAGAAATTAAAGTAACCTATTCTATAAGAACTGTGCTACTTTTGTGTTGCAAGTACGCGCAAGGTGTTGAAAATACAGATTAATTGAGGGTTCATTTGCATATCTGGTTGATTTTTCTGAAGTTCTACTCCAATTTTTTATTGGACAGTGCAGAATTCTTAAAAGAAAAATTCAGTACCGTGAAACCCCCATTTTTACATAATAATTGTTCTCTTTTTTATGAAAAGTTTCATATCTCCAGAGACAAAAATTTTTGTGTTGAGAATTAATTCAAAATTGAAACAATTCTTCATATGATCAAGTGTATCATAGGATCAAATGACCATACAAAATTAACCATTATTACTATTTTCCAGAACGCAGAAAGTTGTAGCATACATTCTAGACATTTAAAAAATATATGAAAAGCAATGTCACGATGTTACTGAATTGCATTCTTGGAGATTCAACTAAATATAAACATTTGGTTAAACCTTTAAGCTAACGGTAAACTCTTGGTGCTAATGCAAAAACTAGATAGAGCAAAAGTAATTTTAATACACCACAGGCAAACATTACTTGGAACACTTACGTTTTTAACTTTAAAATAATAGTCTTCAAATGCGCATAATTAACAAAACCTACATATAATGTCTGCTATTTTTCAAAAATTTATCCCAAGGGTGCTGAGGCCGAAATTTAGAGAAAAATTTAGGAAAATATAGCATAAGTGTAAAATAAAATTATTTTTGCTTCAACTTAAATTTGATTGAATTATTGAACAGAAATATGAAAAACTGCTCAATCAATTTAAAATGAAAAAATAAACATGCAAAAAGAATAGAAAAAAAAACTTATGAGTCTGTTTTGGAAATCATATATTGGGAATCTTCTATTACAGACAAATACTCGAGGCACTTGACTGCTTTATAACTTCAACTGGCTCTCAAGTTACATTCATAAATGTTTTTTTTTATTATTGTTCCCCTTATACCTACAAAATGTAAGTTAAAAATTTTTGGCATGACGTCTGCAAAAAGTTTTCTTGCCTAATGAAGCTATCGCCTATTATTCTACGTCAACGCTAGCTATTAAGATGACTTGAAACAATATAAGACGAATTTTGGACTCGTGATCAGATAATATCTGGTTCAATATTCTAGTGGAAAATTCATGGCGAAATTAAAAAAATACAAAGAATCTCAAAAGAAGATGCATTACTTTTACAAAAATTCGCGAAATTGTTTTTGTTAGTTTGTAAAAAAAATTGTAAACGTTTGCATTAATTTGTAAAAATTTGTAAACGCTTAATTCTATTTTAACTTGTTTAGAAAATCATGCGTTAATTTAGAAAAAAGATTTACAAATTAAAGCAACCGGTTGTGATTTAGAAGTTAAAGCAAAATTAACCATTATTAACCAAAATTAACCATTATTACTATTTTCCAGAACGCAGAAAGTTGTAGCATACATTCTAGACATTTAAAAAATATATGAAAAGCAATGTCACGATGTTACTGATTTGCATTCTTGGAGATTCAACTAAATATAAAAATTTGGTTAAACCTTTAAGCTAACGGTAAACTCTTGGTGCTAATGCAAAAACTAGATAGAGCAAAAGTAATTTTAATACACCACAGGCAAACATTACTTGGAACACTTACGTTTTTAACTTTAAAATATTAGTCTTCAAATGCGCATAATTAACAAAACCTACATATAATGTCTGCTGTTTTTCAAAAATTTATCCCAAGGGTGCTGAGCCCGAAATTTAGAGAACAATTTAGGAAAATATAGCATGAGTGTAAAATAAAATAAATTTTGCTTCAACTTAAATTTGATTGAATTATTGAACAGAAATATGAAAAACTGCTCAATCAATTTAAAATGAAAAAATAAACATGCAAAAAGAATAGAAAAAAAAACTTATGGGTCTGTTTTGGAAATCATATATTTGAAATCTTCTATTACAGACAAATACTCGAGGCACTTGACTGCTTTATAATTTCAACTGGCTCTCAAATTACATTCATAAATGTTTTTTTTATTATTATTCCCCTTATACCTACAAAATGAAAGTTAAAAATTTTTGGCATGACGTCTGCAAAAACTTTTCTTGCCTAATGAAGCTGTCGCCTATTATTCTACGTCAACGCTAGCTATTAAGATGACTTGAAACAATATAAAACGAATTTTGGACTCGTGATCAGATAATATCTGGTTCAATATTCTAGTGGAAAATTAATGGCGAAATTAAAAAAAAACAAAGAATCTCAAAAGAAGATGCATTACATTTACAAAAATTCGCAAAACTTTTTTCGTTAGTTTGTAAAAAAAAATTGTAAACGTTTGCATTAATTTGTAAAAATTTGTAAACGCTTAATTCTATTTTAACTTGTGTAGAAAATCATGCGTTAATTTAGAAAAAAGATTTACAAATTAAAGCAACCGGTTGTGATTTAGAAGTTAAAGCAAAATTAACCATTATTAACCAAAATTAACCATTACTACTTTTTTCCAGAACGCAGAAAGTTGTAGCATACATTCTAGACATTTAAAAAATATATGAAAAGCAAGGTCACGGTGTTACTGATTTGCATTCTTGGAGATTCAACTAAATATAAACATTTGGTTAAACCTTTAAGCTAATGGTAAACTCTTGGTGCTAATGCAAAAACTAGATAGAGCAAAAGTAATTTTAATACACCACAGGCAAACATTACTTGGAACACTTACGTTTTTAACTTTAAAATAATAGTCTTCAAATGCGCATAATTAACAAAACCTACATATAATGTCTGCTATTTTTCAAAAATTTATCCCAAGGGTGCTGAGGCCGAAATTTAGAGAAAAATTTAGGAAAATATAGCATAAGTGTAAAATAAAATTATTTTTGCTTCAACTTAAATTTGATTGAATTATTGAACAGAAATATGAAAAACTGCTCAATCAATTTAAAATGAAAAAATAAACATGCAAAAAGAATAGAAAAAAAAATTATGAGTCTGTTTTGGAAATCATATATTAGAAATCTTCTATTACAGACAAATACTCGAGACACTTGACTGCTTTATAATTTCGACTGGCTCTCAAGTTACATTCATAAATGTTTTTTTTTATTATTGTTCCCCTTATACCTACAAAATGTAAGTTAAAAATTTTTGGCATGACGTCTGCAAAAAGTTTTCTTGCCTAATGAAGCTATCGCCTTTTATTCTACGTCAACGCTAGATATTATGATGACTTGAAACAATATAAAACGAAATTTGGACTCGTGATCAGATAATATCTGGTTCAATATTCTAGTGGAAAATTAATGGCGAAATTAAAAAAATACAAAGAATCTCAAAAGAAGATGCATTACTTTTACAAAATTCGCCAAACTTTTTTCGTTAGTTTGTAAAAAAATTGTAAACGTTTACATTAATTTGTAAAAATTTGTAAACGCTTAATTCTATTTTAACTTGTGTAGAAAATCATGCGTTAATTTAGAAAAAAGATTTACAAATTAAAGCAACCGGTTGTGATTTAGAAGTTAAAGCAAAATTAACCATTATTAACCAAAATTAACCATTACTACTATTTTCCAGAACGCAGAAAGTTGTAGCATACATTCTAGACATTTAAAAAATATATGAAAAGCAAGGTCACGGTGTTACTGATTTGCATTCTTGGAGATTCAACTAAATATAAACATTTGGTTAAACCTTTAAGCTAATGGTAAACTCTTGGTGCTAATGCAAAAACTAGATAGCGCAAAAGTAATTTTAATACACCACAGGCGAACATTACTTGGAACACTTACGTTTTTAACTTTAAAATAATAGTCTTCAGATGCGCATAATTAACAAAACCTACATATAATGTCTGCTATTTTTCAAAAATTTATCCCAAGGGTGCTGAGCCCGAAATTTAGAGAAAAATTTAGGAAAATATAGCATAAGTGTAAAATAAAATTATTTTTGCTTCAACTTAAATTTGATTGAATTATTGAACAGAAATATGAAAAACTGCTCAATCAATTTAAAATGAAAAAATAAACATGCAAAAAGAATAGAAAAAAACTTATGAGTCTGTTTTGGAAATCATATATTGGAAATATTCTATTACAGACAAATACTTGAGGCACTTGACTGCTTTATAATTTCAACTGGCTATCAACCACAATTTTTATTTTGCTTCAAGAGGTTTTATTATATTAAATTTTGGTTGACAACTAATAGGTTTTGAGATATTTGAATAAAATAAATGAGCAATGATCACTTTGGCAAGAAGTCTCCAAAATATGGTAATAGTTGGATGCTTTTTGTTACCTGAATTTCGTGCTGATTTTTTTCTGTGGATCAACCAAAAAAATACTCAATCGGGATCGGCAATTTTTATTTTAACAAATTCGTTGTTCTTTTATAAAAAATTATGAAATGTTTTATTAAAAAAATATTGAGATTTGCACTTGCATTAGTCGCTAATTTGTATAGGCAGACCAATGGTGGCCATGTATTGTGTGCGCTAGGTGTACCTGATTACCGAGTACACTTGATGTTATGCAATGCTTTACTTTAGTTATGTACGATATTATGTAAGCAACGTTCAACGTATGAAAACGTATTATGCAATCTACGTCCGTTAGGCTTGTTACTGCTTGAATGCTCTTTATGTAATCACATTCTTACTAATCTACGTGAAGGCTAGATGGTAATTTAACACTGTCTTTTTGTCTTGTTTTCTCTATTACAATATTCTTATAGAAGGTTTGCCATCTTTCATATAGGAGGCTACCCGACCCTCGGGTCTAAGGTTCTATTTGAGCAGTTAACCATACTTCCAAACATCCAAACATGGATCTAACTTTTTAATGAGGATTCATGTTTACAAAAACTGTCTTCTCTCAAATTTTTGTGAAGTTTTGACTCCCGAAATTTATTAAAAACATTGGCCAATTGAGAAAAATGCCCCTTCAAAATTCTTTGGGGCACGTAAAAACGTATAACTCTGATGTTGATACAGTTAACCAGAAGTTGATACAGTAAAAATGATCTTTTAATTACAGAATTGAACAATGTTAAAACCATACAGCAAGTCATTATTTTTACTTCTAGTTAGTAATTAAAATTTGTGTATTACCCACTGCCGTTTGTATTCCCAAGTAAGAAATTAAAGTAACCTATTCTATAAGAACTGTGCTACTTTTGTGTTGCAAGTACGCGCAAGGTGTTGAAAATACAGATTAATTGAGGGTTCATTTGCATATCTGGTTGATTTTTCTGAAGTTCTACTCCAATTTTTTATTGGACAGTGCAGAATTCTTAAAAGAAAAATTCAGTACCGTGAAACCCCCATTTTTACATAATAATTGTTCTCTTTTTTATGAAAAGTTTCATATCTCCAGAGACAAAAATTTTTGTGTTGAGAATTAATTCAAAATTGAAACAATTCTTCATATGATCAAGTGTATCATAGGATCAAATGACCATACAAAATTAACCATTATTACTATTTTCCAGAACGCAGAAAGTTGTAGCATACATTCTAGACATTTAAAAAATATATGAAAAGCAATGTCACGATGTTACTGAATTGCATTCTTGGAGATTCAACTAAATATAAACATTTGGTTAAACCTTTAAGCTAACGGTAAACTCTTGGTGCTAATGCAAAAACTAGATAGAGCAAAAGTAATTTTAATACACCACAGGCAAACATTACTTGGAACACTTACGTTTTTAACTTTAAAATAATAGTCTTCAAATGCGCATAATTAACAAAACCTACATATAATGTCTGCTATTTTTCAAAAATTTATCCCAAGGGTGCTGAGGCCGAAATTTAGAGAAAAATTTAGGAAAATATAGCATAAGTGTAAAATAAAATTATTTTTGCTTCAACTTAAATTTGATTGAATTATTGAACAGAAATATGAAAAACTGCTCAATCAATTTAAAATGAAAAAATAAACATGCAAAAAGAATAGAAAAAAAACTTATGAGTCTGTTTTGGAAATCATATATTGGGAATCTTCTATTACAGACAAATACTCGAGGCACTTGACTGCTTTATAACTTCAACTGGCTCTCAAGTTACATTCATAAATGTTTTTTTTTATTATTGTTCCCCTTATACCTACAAAATGTAAGTTAAAAATTTTTGGCATGACGTCTGCAAAAAGTTTTCTTGCCTAATGAAGCTATCGCCTATTATTCTACGTCAACGCTAGCTATTAAGATGACTTGAAACAATATAAGACGAATTTTGGACTCGTGATCAGATAATATCTGGTTCAATATTCTAGTGGAAAATTCATGGCGAAATTAAAAAAATACAAAGAATCTCAAAAGAAGATGCATTACTTTTACAAAAATTCGCGAAATTGTTTTTGTTAGTTTGTAAAAAAAATTGTAAACGTTTGCATTAATTTGTAAAAATTTGTAAACGCTTAATTCTATTTTAACTTGTTTAGAAAATCATGCGTTAATTTAGAAAAAAGATTTACAAATTAAAGCAACCGGTTGTGATTTAGAAGTTAAAGCAAAATTAACCATTATTAACCAAAATTAACCATTATTACTATTTTCCAGAACGCAGAAAGTTGTAGCATACATTCTAGACATTTAAAAAATATATGAAAAGCAATGTCACGATGTTACTGATTTGCATTCTTGGAGATTCAACTAAATATAAAAATTTGGTTAAACCTTTAAGCTAACGGTAAACTCTTGGTGCTAATGCAAAAACTAGATAGAGCAAAAGTAATTTTAATACACCACAGGCAAACATTACTTGGAACACTTACGTTTTTAACTTTAAAATATTAGTCTTCAAATGCGCATAATTAACAAAACCTACATATAATGTCTGCTGTTTTTCAAAAATTTATCCCAAGGGTGCTGAGCCCGAAATTTAGAGAACAATTTAGGAAAATATAGCATGAGTGTAAAATAAAATAAATTTTGCTTCAACTTAAATTTGATTGAATTATTGAACAGAAATATGAAAAACTGCTCAATCAATTTAAAATGAAAAAATAAACATGCAAAAAGAATAGAAAAAAAAACTTATGAGTCTGTTTTGGAAATCATATATTTGAAATCTTCTATTACAGACAAATACTCGAGGCACTTGACTGCTTTTTAATTTCAACTGGCTCTCAAATTACATTCATAAATGTTTTTTTTATTATTATTCCCCTTATACCTACAAAATGAAAGTTAAAAATTTTTGGCATGACGTCTGCAAAAACTTTTCTTGCCTAATGAAGCTGTCGCCTATTATTCTACGTCAACGCTAGCTATTAAGATGACTTGAAACAATATAAAACGAATTTTGGACTCGTGATCAGATAATATCTGGTTCAATATTCTAGTGGAAAATTAATGGCGAAATTAAAAAAAAACAAAGAATCTCAAAAGAAGATGCATTACATTTACAAAAATTCGCAAAACTTTTTTCGTTAGTTTGTAAAAAAAAATTGTAAACGTTTGCATTAATTTGTAAAAATTTGTAAACGCTTAATTCTATTTTAACTTGTGTAGAAAATCATGCGTTAATTTAGAAAAAAGATTTACAAATTAAAGCAACCGGTTGTGATTTAGAAGTTAAAGCAAAATTAACCATTATTAACCAAAATTAACCATTACTACTTTTTTCCAGAACGCAGAAAGTTGTAGCATACATTCTAGACATTTAAAAAATATATGAAAAGCAAGGTCACGGTGTTACTGATTTGCATTCTTGGAGATTCAACTAAATATAAACATTTGGTTAAACCTTTAAGCTAATGGTAAACTCTTGGTGCTAATGCAAAAACTAGATAGCGCAAAAGTAATTTTAATACACCACAGGCGAACATTACTTGGAACACTTACGTTTTTAACTTTAAAATAATAGTCTTCAAATGCGCATAATTAACAAAACCTACATATAATGTCTGCTATTTTTCAAAAATTTATCCCAAGGGTGCTGAGCCCGAAATTTAGAGAAAAATTTAGGAAAATATAGCATAAGTGTGAAATAAAATAATTTTTGCTTCAACTTAAATTTGATTGAATTATTGAACAGAAATATGAAAAACTGCTCAATCAATTTAAAATGAAAAAATAAACATGCAAAAAGAATAGAAAAAAAAATTATGAGTCTGTTTTGGAAATCATATATTAGAAATCTTCTATTACAGACAAATACTCGAGACACTTGACTGCTTTATAATTTCGACTGGCTCTCAAGTTACATTCATAAATGTTTTTTTTATTATTGTTCCCCTTATACCTACAAAATGTAAGTTAAAAATTTTTGGCATGACGTCTGCAAAAAGTTTTCTTGCCTAATGAAGCTATCGCCTTTTATTCTACGTCAACGCTAGATATTATGATGACTTGAAACAATATAAAACGAAATTTGGACTCGTGATCAGATAATATCTGGTTCAATATTCTAGTGGAAAATTAATGGCGAAATTAAAAAAATACAAAGAATCTCAAAAGAAGATGCATTACTTTTACAAAATTCGCCAAACTTTTTTCGTTAGTTTGTAAAAAAATTGTAAACGTTTACATTAATTTGTAAAAATTTGTAAACGCTTAATTCTATTTTAACTTGTGTAGAAAATCATGCGTTAATTTAGAAAAAAGATTTACAAATTAAAGCAACCGGTTGTGATTTAGAAGTTAAAGCAAAATTAACCATTATTAACCAAAATTAACCATTACTACTATTTTCCAGAACGCAGAAAGTTGTAGCATACATTCTAGACATTTAAAAAATATATGAAAAGCAAGGTCACGGTGTTACTGATTTGCATTCTTGGAGATTCAACTAAATATAAACATTTGGTTAAACCTTTAAGCTAATGGTAAACTCTTGGTGCTAATGCAAAAACTAGATAGCGCAAAAGTAATTTTAATACACCACAGGCGAACATTACTTGGAACACTTACGTTTTTAACTTTAAAATAATAGTCTTCAGATGCGCATAATTAACAAAACCTACATATAATGTCTGCTATTTTTCAAAAATTTATCCCAAGGGTGCTGAGCCCGAAATTTAGAGAAAAATTTAGGAAAATATAGCATAAGTGTAAAATAAAATTATTTTTGCTTCAACTTAAATTTGATTGAATTATTGAACAGAAATATGAAAAACTGCTCAATCAATTTAAAATGAAAAAATAAACATGCAAAAATAATAGAAAAAAACTTATGAGTCTGTTTTGGAAATCATATATTGGAAATATTCTATTACAGACAAATACTTGAGGCACTTGACTGCTTTATAATTTCAACTGGCTCTCAAGTTACATTCATAAATGTTTTTTTTTATTATTGTTCCCCTTATACCTACAAAATGTAAGTTAAAAATTTTTGGCATGACGTCTGCAAAAAGTTTTCTTGCCTAATGAAGCTATCGCCTATTATTCTACGTCAACGCTAGCTGTTAAGATGACTTGAAACACAATAAAACGAATTTTGGACTCGTGATCAGGTAATATCTGGTTCAATATTCTAGTGGAAAATTAATGGCGAAATTAAAAAAATACAAAGAATCTCAAAAGAAGATGCATTATTTTTACAAAAATTCGCAAAACTTTTTTCGTTAGTTTGTAAAAAAAAAATTGTAAACGTTTGCATTAATTTGTAAAAATTTGTAAACGCTTAGTTCTATTTTAACTTGTTTAGAAAATCATGCGTTAATTTAGAAAAAAGATTTACAAATTAAAGCAACCGGTTGTGATTTAGAAGTTAAAGCAAAATTAACCATTATTAACCAAAATTAACCATTATTACTATTTTCCAGAACGCAGAAAGTTGTAGCATACATTCTAGACATTTAAAAAATATATGAAAAGCAATGTCACGATGTTACTGATTTGCATTCTTGGAGATTCAACTAAATATAAACATTTGGTTAAACCATTAAGCTAACGGTAAACTCTTGGTACTAATGCAAAAACTAGATAGAGCAAAAGTAATTTTAATACGCCACAGGCGAACATTTCTTGGAACACGTACGTTTTTAACTTTAAAATAATAGTCTTTAAATGCGCATAATTAACAAAACCTACATATAATGTCTGCTATTTTTCAAAAATTTATCCCAAGGGTGCTGAGCCCAAAGTTAAAAAAAAATTAGGAAAATATAGCATAAGTGTGAAATAAAATAATTTTTGCTTCTAATTAATTTTGATTGAATTATTGAACAGAAATATGAAAAACTGCTCAATCAATTTAAAATGAAAAAATAAACATGCAAAAAGATTAGAAAAAAAACTTATGAGTCTGTTTTGGAAATCATACCTTGGAAATCTTCCATTACAGAAAAATACTCGAGGCATTTGACTGCTTTATAACTTCAACTGGCTCTCACGTTACATTCATAAATGTTTTTTTTTAATTATTGTTCCCCTTATACCTACAAAATGTAAGTTAAAAATTTTTTGCATGACGTCTGCAAAAAGTTTTCTTGCCTAATGAAGCTATCGCCTATTATTCTACGTCAACGCTAGCTATTAAGATGACTTGAAACAATATTAAACGAATTTTGGACTCGTGATCAGATAATATCTGGTTCAATATTCTAGTGGAAAATTAATGGCGAAATTAAAAAAATACTTAGAAAATCATGCGTTAATTTAGAAAAATGATTTACAAATTAAAGCAGCCGGTTGTGATTTAGAAGTTAAAGCATCCGAACACTACTTAAAACTTGTAAGTTTTTAACTTTATAACAATTGTCTCCTAGTGCACATAATTTAAAAACCTACGTGTGATGTCAGCTTTTTTTTGCTCAAATCTTAATTTAGATAAAACCCAATGTTGCTCAAACCCTAATTTAGATAAAAAATAGCAATAGATAACGTAAGCGAAGAATGTCGTTTTAATTGCTTCAATTATAATAAATTGAAATATTGATCAGTATTGTGATTGATTTATTGAACAAAAATTGCTTAATTATTTTAGACTGAATAGACAAACGTATACAAAAAAATGAAGAAAAAGTAGTTTTTGAAATTCGTTTTCTAGTGCAACCAATTGTTTGAAGCACTGGACTATTTATATTCAACTGGGTTTGCAGGTTATTTTCTTAAGTGTTTATTATCTTTGGTTCACTTATTTCTACAAAACCTAGTGTAATGTTTTTGTCGATAAAAAATTTCTTGTCCCGTCAACCTTTCCCCGAATATTCTAAGCCATCGCTACCTATGAAGCTCATATGAAACAGTTTCAAACCAATATCTGAACTCGTGACCAGATGATAGCCCGTTTAAAAGGACCTAGTCGGAATGTAATGGAAATTTATAATTTTTTTAAACAAATGGAATGATTTGGAAAATAGATGCACTATGTTTGCAAACTTTTACAAAAAATTGAGAAACTTTCGCATCAGTTTGTAAAAATTGTAAACAATTGCCTTAATTTAAAACCAGTTTGCAAATATTTCCGTTAAATTACAACTTGTTTATGCATTAATTGTTAAACAAGATTTAAAATTAACGCAAACGGTTGTAATTTAAAAAAAGTTAAAAAGCGCTAAAAATAAAAGTCGTTGCCCAGTGTTTAATGCTTCATTGCACTCACTTTCCGGTTAGATATAAGGCTAAGATTAGATTGAGAAAAAGTAGTTCTTGAAGACAGAAGGCGAACACTACTTGAAACACTTAAGTTTGTAACTTTATAACAACTGTCTCCTAATGCTCATAATTTAAAAACCTACATGCAACGTGTGCTATTTTCTCTCAAGGGTGCTCAGCCCCAAAACTAAAGGAAAATTTAGGAAACGATTGTATCAATGTAAATCAACGTATTCCTTGCCTTAACATAAATTTGATTGAAATCATGAACAGTAAAATGAGAAATTGCTCAATTACTTCAAATTGAATAGATAAACTTTAATATCAATATTAATAGGAACTTAACTAGTTTATATAGTCAATTAGATTCCAAATTCTCCTCCTAAGATTTATAAAAATTTGGTCCCCTCATTGCTGCAACCTCTAAGTTAAAGTTTTCCTGCCTAATGAAGCTTTCGTCTGAAATTCTAAGCAATCGCTACCTATCAAGCTTTCGGGAAACAGTTTAAAACAAAGTTCTCAACTCTTGTTAAGATGATAGCTGGTTGAACGTCACGACGATAATATTTTGATTTATTTAAAATCCCTTATGAGAAGTTTCGAACGCTCGCTTTTCAAGCGGGTATCTTGTGTAATTTGGAATGGACCTCACACCTGTGATCACAAATTCAACCCTTTCCTAGTTCTGGAATTTATAATTGCAAAAATTTGCCATGCAAACCTGAACATATTTATGCAGCCAAAAATGTCATATAGTGCCATCATAAAAGGCTTCCCGTTATCAGTGACCTCTACGGAGGCGATGAAAGCGGAGTCTCGCTCTATGATATCTGCCAATTTTCCGAGAATTTTCCCTCTGTTCGCTGGGCTCATTTTTCGCCAGGGTGAGTTTCTCTTCATAGCCGCTCTCGCAGCTTCGACTGCTTTGTCAACATCTTCTTTGTTTCCTTCCTGAACCTGTAAGTGAAACAAGGTACACACTATTTACCGTAAAAAATGGATTACTATTAGATTTACAGTAGGCTTGAGATTTTTCACGTCAAAACAATTTTCTTGATCTCTCAAGTAACTTAGAAACTACGTAATTTTTTTTGGAATACGGGATAAAGATAAGTTTTAAAAAAGTTTCCTTTGCTTTAATCAAAGATATGTAAGAACTGAACATTCATCTATGGTCAAATTTGAATAAATTTGATTAATTAGAGATGAACGTAAAGAGTACTTTTCACTGCATGAGTTTGTAAAATCAACAGCAGTTTATGAGGCAGTGAAAAAATAGCCAGGCGAATTTAAGATCTATCAGTTCGTGTCTTTGTTGTTTGAGCAAACGTGGGGTAAACGTTGAAGCAAACGAAATAAGGCAGAAGCCATCGTCTAAAATTTTGCTTCTGGATCATGTGAATCTTGTGAGGATCTTGTACGGCGATCTCCATTTGAGACTTGAGGTTATCTTGTATTATTAATCACCACAGGAGTACTACAAATTTGAATTTTAGCTACACACTTTTTAGATAATAACACGACATTTTTTCCAACAAGACACAGTCGTTTATATCGTATCCCAAATCGCCAATTGTGAAAAGAAATCCATAGCAAATTGTTAAATAGTGCAGTATTCGCAGAGTTTTTCCAGAAGAGCGGCGTCGATTAGACAGATCAAGCATTAGAGGATAGAGCATGACTGTCTTTCAAAACAAAAACGCTGCGAGTATCTGAGTTTATTTTTTTAGGAACTGTTTCACAAATATAAGAAGTAATATTAAATATTAGTTTTTTGCGGTCATTATATGAAATGATTAAACAAACAAGATGACTCGGTGATGACCGTTCGCCGATAATGTTCGGACCCCGCTCATCCACAATTTTGAGTTAATTTTCTTTCAATTAAGGAAGAGATAAAAAATTTCTAAAAACTTACATTTCAAAACAAAAGTGGTGAAAGAATAAAAAATCGCTTAAACACAAACCATTAAACGAAGCGAATAATGCCGTGCTAAAGGGCCAATGAAATATACCATTAACGAGACATGGCAAATAACAAAACCAAAAAACAAAAAAACATTTGGACCTGTCCGTAATGAGACCAGGTAGAAAACAAAGAAAAAGAGAAAAAATGGCAAAGTTAAAAAGCATATTTTAAATTGAAATAAAGATTTCAAATAAAGAAATGAAAACCATTAGCCATCTGCCATCTGAAAAAAATCAATAAATAATCTCAAATAAGACTCCATACGAAGCCATTGAGACCTGTGACTATCCAGATTAAAGCACACAACATAAAAAAATCCACAAATATAGGCAAAATGAAACCAATTTAGAAAAAATTTTGCTAAAAAAGGGCGTCAAAGTCGTTTAAACAACAATTTAAACAATGAGAAGATTAGATAGGTTTAATTGCGCCCCCTTTCAACTCCACTTTTGCGATATATGATCTGTCATCAGTATATTGAAGAGAAAAAAAAATAAATATACCTCAAAAATGGACTAAAAAGAGAACTCAAAGGCAAAAATCGCTTTATTGAACATAAACAAAAAAAAGACAAACAAAATAAGTTTTCAACTAAAAACACAGAATAGATTAACTTGCACCTACACAGAACGACACTGGAACCTGTCATCCTTGAGATTATGTCATATAGTTAAAAAATAACGAATAACTCACATTTACGAAAACAAATTAACGCAAACAATGTTGGAGCCATAAAAACTATGAGATTTGGACGGAATATACAATGTATGTTCATTGGGCCTCAATTGCCCGTAAATGAGACCTGTCGGTATGTGAGCAATAATTTCTGTTATGATAAATTTCCGAAAAATTAACACAAAAGGAGTGAAAAAGGCAAACAATTTATCTTTAAAAACAACATAAGACTAAAACCAGCCATGAATTTGCTTCCCCCTTTTTTGATGAAACTTTGATGAAACTTGTTTGCTGTAAATATAATTTACTATGAAATGGTACATAAATGAAAAATAAGCAATG